>NC_135976.1:14141210-14469903 GCF_053455715.1 Rhinoraja longicauda
AATACATTAAAATCTTAAAATATTTATTATGACCTACTTCAGTTGTTATTACTTAATAAGTAAAATGCAAGATGAAATATACTTGCTGCAAACAAACATTGATGTGCATATTTAAAAGGAAGAATAATACTGCATAGTAATGTTTGCTGCCAAGAGATCTGAATGAGTTATTGTGCTATTTTCAATACCGTTTTCTGGTTAAATATTGATTTATGTGTCAAATGGACTCATATTTTATTTATATTTCACCCCCGGCAGTTTCTTGAATTAAGTCTTTCCATCTTCTGTTAAATATATCGCCAGCCAACTTATTACGGAGCTTTATTTAAGATGGAACCCTCCTGAGTTTGAGTTTGAGTTTGGTTTACTGTCAGGTGTACCGAGATACGGCGAAAACCTTCTGTTGCGTGCTATCCAGTCAGCGGGACGATAATACAAGATTACCTTCGTTTCATCTACAGCGTACAGATACATGATAAAGGGAATAACGTGAATAACGTTTAGTGCAAAGTAAAGTCTAGTAACGTCCGATCAACGACAATCTGAGGGTCTTGAATGAGGTAGATAGTAGCTTAGGACCGCTCTTTAGTTGTTAGCAAGATGGTTCAGTTGCCTGATAACAGCTGGGAAGAATTTGTCCCCGAATCTGGAGGTGTGCTTTTTCACACTTCTGTACCTCTTGCCTAATGGGAGAGGGGAGATGAGGGAGTGGCCGGGATGCGACTTATCCTTGATTATGCTGGTGGCATTGCTGAGACAAGTTGGGCACAAAGCAAAATAGATAGACGCAAAATGCTGGAATAACTCAGGAGTACCAGGCAGCATCTTTGAATAGAAGGAATGGGTGGCCTTTTGGGTCGAGACCAATCTTTAGTCTGAAGAAGAGTATTGATCCAAAACCAGCATTTTGTATCCATTTTCGGTGTAAACCAGCATCTGCAGTTCCTTCTTAAGCTAACTATATAGCCACATGTGTAGACCTGAGCCTAAAATGACAAAGGTCAAGGTTTTATTTACTTTTATTTTTGCTTTGTTTGGTGATGATTTAGATTCTACCAGTCAAAGTTCAATGGCATAATTGTGCTTTATTATCATATATATACAGCCGGAAACAGGCCTTTTCGGCCCTCCAAGTCCGTGCCGCCCAGTGATCCCCGTACATTAACACTATCCTACACCCACTAGGGACAATTTTTCACATTTACCCAGCCAATTAACCTACATACCTGTACGTCTTTGGAGTGTGGGAGGAAACCGAAGATCTCGGAGTAAACCCACGCAGGTCACGGGGAGAACGTACAAACTCCTTACAGTGCAGCACCCGTAGTCAGGATCGAACCTGAGTCTCCGGCGCTGCATTCGCTGTAAAGCAGCAACTCTACCGCTGCGCTATTCTCACATGTGCGAAGTGCAAATGCACAGTTAAAATATTTTCTTACAAACAGTCCAGTAGAGTTTTACCATACCACCCTGATTAGCAATTGGACGAAAAAATCTACTGAGCCTGTATGAAAGGGACGTCATGTTTGGCCCCAGTTTCTAAGTCCAGTCCACCCTCCAGTTGACACCTGAATCAGGCAAGTCCCAGGCTGCTGTGGGCCTCCCTTGGTCATTCTCTCCTCACCCATCCACCTTTTGTTCCGCGTGGGACAAATGTGAGCAAGGTTTCCATTTGTACACTGGATCGTGCTTCGTGCTTTCGGGCTTTTGAGGATGCTAATGGGCTTTCCGTTCCTTCTGTCATTCAGATTCCACAGTCATGAGGACTGTTTTGAATGCTTTTAAGATTGTGGCATTTCTTCCGATTCTTTGTGAACTATTTGATGCTGTACTCATTGGTCCCTTAGCAAAGGTTACGCGATTGATTGAAAGATTGCAGCGTGGAAACAGACCCTTTGGCCCACCAAATCCACGCCGACCATCGATCACACGTTCACACTAGTTCTGTTATCCAACTTGCTCATCCACTCCCTACACACTAGGGTCGGTTTAAAAAGAGCGGATTAACCTACAAACCCGTGCGTCTTGTGGGAGAAAACCAAAGCACCCGGAGGAAACCCATGCGGTCACAGGTAGAACGTGCATTCTCTGAGGTCTTCTTGTCTTGTCTCTTTTGCTAATCATCCCAGAATAGTTCAATAGTTCAATGGTGCTTTATTTGTCACATGTGCAACTGCACCCAGAAATTCTTTTTGCATATATCACACGTGCAGGCCCCGCCTCTTTTGGCGCCATTATTCAAATTCCAAAGTCTGGTCGGCCCGCACGCTCAATGTACTGGAGCAGTCTGAAGAAGGGTCTCGACCCGAAACATCACTCAGTCCTTCTCTCCAGAGATGGAGGACAACGGACAAGTGACGTTTTGGGTTGGGACCTTTCTTCAGACTCTTTACAAATAGAAACAGGATCTTGTACTTGAGGTTTTCTCCCTGCTTCGTTCTCTCAACATTTTGGGTTGCGTGTGCACAAGTGATACGAGACAGAACAAAACTGACACTTCAACATATAACAACATATAACAACTACAGCATGGAAACAGGCCTGTCCGGCCCTACCAGTCCACGCCGACCATTCTCCCTGACCTAGTCTCATCTACCTGCACTCAGACCATAACCCTCTAATCCCCTCTTATCCATATACCTATCCAATTTACTCTTAAATAATAAAATCGAGCCAGCCTCCACCACTTCCACCGGAAGCCCATTCCATACAGCCACAACCCTCTGAGTAAAGAAGTTCCCCCTCATGTTACCCCTAAACCTTTGTCCCTCAATTCTGAAGCTATGTCCCCTTGTTGGAATCTTCCCCACTCTCAAAGGGAAAATCCTACCCACGTCAACTCTGTCCGTCCCTCTCAAAATTTTAAAAACCTCTATCAAGTCCCCCCTCAACCTTCTACGCTCCAAAGAATAAAGACCCAACCTGTTCAACCTCTCTCTGTAGCCTAAGTGCTGAAACCCAGGCAACATTCTAGTAAATCTCCTCTGTACCCTCTCCATTTTGTCGACATCCTTCCTATAATTTGGCGACCAGAACTGCACACCATACTCCAGATTCGGCCTCACCAATGCCCTGTACAATTTCAACATTACATCCCAACTTCTATACTCGATGCTCTGATTTATAAAGGCAAGCATACCAAACGCCTTCTTCACCACCCTATCCACATGAGATTCCACCTTCAGGGAACAATGCACAGTTATTCCCAGATCCCTCTGTTCCACTGCATTCCTCAATTCCCTACCATTTACCCTGTACGTCCTATTTTGATTTGTCCTACCAAAATGCAGCACCTCACACTTATCAGCATTAAACTCCATCTGCAGAATTTATTTATGGGATCTTAATATATTTACTCTTAATATATTACATATTTACTCTCACATCTGCAGTTAATATGACGCTGTGGAGGAGAAACACAATAGGAAATTATTCTTGAATCACCTACCAGATTATTCAGGGTATATTCCCGAAAAAAAATCTCTGACTTGTCTTTCATTAGTCATCCTATTTTTTTTTCATTTTTGAATATCAGGATCAGATTAAAAAATGCTTCAGTTAACAAATACAACAGCATTTTGTGTCTATACTGGAGATGTACCTGTGAACCGATGTCCCCCTCCAATTCCTCGCCCGGCCATCTTTGTGTCCCGGTGGCACTTTATGCAGCTGACCTTAAAGGCCCGAGAGGCGTTACCTCAGTTCGCCCTCCTATTAGCTCACTCCTAGCGCCCGACATCTCCTGTTCCCTCCCGGTTCCACCGTTCAACGAGCCTTCGGGCGGGCCCCACCATCCGATGAGCCTTTGGGCAGGTTGCTGGTCCCACTGAGCCTTCCGCTAATATGGTAGACTTTATGTGCTAGTAAGAAAATAACCCAGATGCTGGTACAAATCGAAGGTGTTTATTCACAAAATGCTGGAGTAACTCAGCAGGTCAGGCAGCCTCTCAGGAGGGAAGGAATGGGTGACGTTTCGGGTCGAGACCCTTCTTCAGTCTGAAGAAGGGTCTCGACCCAAAATGTCACCCATTCCTTCCCTCCTGAGATGCTGCCTGACCTGCTGAGTTACTCCAGCATTTTGTGAATAAACACCTTCGTTATGTGCTATTAATATCCTTTTGAGAATGTCCCATTTAGCACGTAAGAAATAGAATCAAGAGGAGACCATATTGTCCCTGAAGCCTAGTCTGCCATTCCATAAGTTCTTAGCTGATGTCCCACCTTGTTCATTTAGCCCCCCATATCTTCTGATTTCACGTGCAGACAAAAGTCTATTGATTTCAGTCTTGAATATACTCCATGATTCATTGACCTCCGAGGCAGTAAATTATAAATATTTACAACCCTCAACTTAAAACCTAAGTGAACCGAATGACTAATCTCTTAGACTTTGTTTCTCACTTGGGCTCCTGTTATTTAAGATTCATGATCCAATGAACTACTTATTTGGATTGATTTTCCCAAATTATAATCTTGGCTAGAGAGTTATCATTTTCCAAAGAAATGAACCTGATTCCTCACCACATTCCTTCATCTTGCACATTGTTCTCATTTAAACTTTTCTATCTTCTACTCTGCTATAATCCTTCCAATTTGTTCTCTTCTTGTCTCCCATTTTTTGCAGTATGGGTGAAAGTTTATCAGTCTGAAATATTAATTTTGTTTCTCTCTCCCTATCTGTGCTTCCAGATCTGCTGAATATTTCTCTGGTGCCATCTTTCAAAAGAGTTTAGAGTTATGAGACCCCAAATCAGCTTCACTGTTCTTTCCAGTCCTATCTTTGCTGTGTTTTTCAAAGATAAAAATCATGTTTATCACAATGTCACCATTTGAGGGCACTGTTGATCTTGATTGCAATTTCTTTTGCCAGCGAAGACACTGCACCATTTGTTTCTGTACACACCCATTCTTCTGTTTGTGCACATCACTTCATCTTTCATTTCGGAGGTTGTGCTGTCAAATAAGAAAATGCAACAGGCAACAAATGAATCTTCACACTAAATAAACCCAAATTTAAGCCTTGCAAGCTAACTTATAGACTTATTGGCTTTAGAGATATAGCGCGGAAACAGGCCCTTCGGCCCACCGAGTCCGCGCCGACCTGCACTGATCACCCAGTACGCTAACCTACACACACTAGGGGCAATTTTGTACAACTTACCGAAGCCAATTAGCCTATAAAAATGTACGTCTTTGGAGTGTGAGAGGAAACCGGAGCACCCGGAGAAAACCCACGCGGTCACAGGGATAACATACAAACTCCGTACAGACAGCACCCGTAGACAGGATCGAACCTGGGTCTCTAGCTCTCTAAGGCAGCAACTATACCGCTGCACCACTGCGCCACCTCAGATATTATTTTATACATTATGAATTCTGAAGAACCAGTAGACATGGGATGTCAGTAGTGTTTGGCGGTGAGCTTGTTACTTTATATTGATCTGTCAGCAGAAGCAAATTAAATTATGCTAAACCACTTAACTCCATTGATCATTTAAAGACAGTTGTAGGAGAGATTGTTTCATTTCAGGAGTGACACGGTGACGCAGCTGATAGAGCTGCTGCCTCACAGCGTCAGAGACCCGGGTTCGATACTAACCTCAGATGCTGTCTATGTGGAGTTTGCACGTTCTGCCTGTTACCGTGGGGCTTCCTCTGAGTGCTCTGGTTTCCTCCCACATCCCAAATACATGTGGGTTTGTAGGTTAATTGGCCTCTGTAAATTGCGCCTAGGGAGTGGATGGGAAAGTGGGATAATGCAGAACCAGTGTGAGCGGGTGATCAATGGTTGGCATGGACTCGGTGGGCCGAAGAGCCAGTTTCCAAGCTGTATCTTTCAATTCAATCACGTTCCTTTTGCTTTCAGAAGGAGAAGCAGAGAAACTGTGGAAGAGAGAATATGAAAGTAGCTACAGATTACTGCATTTGTTTTTACCCACTGCATGAAGGACAATTTAAAAAGTGTGGAGTTAAGATGGGCCAAAATACTCAGATGTTAAATTTCCAAAACTATTACAACACAAGGATGCTTAAGATTGAAATAAAAATTAAATGTAGACTTTGTTTTTTTTTCAATTACTCTTCAATGTTAACATGCAGTACCAATGGTTAATGTGGACTAGATGGGCCGAGGGGCCTCTTTCCATGCTGTATCTTTCAATTACCAATCAATCAATTAAAATACAGTACCATAAATCATTTATTGTTTGCCTTGTGATCACTGTTTTTACCTTTTATGGTCATCCTATTTCAGCCATTTGGAAGATGATGAATAATATTTATTTTAAGATCATAGAGTCATAGATTCTTACAGCATGGAAATAGACCAACTTCAGCCCAACTTCAACAATAGCCCAACTTCCTCATGCTGAACAAGATGCCCTATATCTACCAGTCCCACCTACCTGCATTTGTTCCATATCCCGCTAAACCTTACCTATCCATGTTCCTGACTTGTAAATTATGTTTTTAGTAATATGTTATTGGACATTTGACCAACTTAACCTATGTGCTGGTGGAAGGAGGGTGTTTATGGTTGAGGTTTAGGTTTAGTATGGTCACCGATACCAAGGTGCAGTTAAAAGCTTTGTTCTGCATTCCATCCAAACAGATCAGAAAACACGATGCATAAATACAATCAAGTCAAACTCAAGTACCATAAATAGAGCAAGGGGAAAGGTACAGAGTATAGGACATAGTTCTCAGCATTGTAGCGCATCAGTTCTCTCTAGAATAACATTACAACATAAATGCTATTTATTATGTGGCTTTTCAGTGCTCTGGTGCCTTACCTTCTCTACGTTGAACTAATATTTAACTTTCAAATACTCATTGCTAAGAGCCAGGCTTTAGCATAATTTCTTTTACTTTTCACCTTTAGACTTTAACTTGTTCAGTGCCACCCCGAGTATACACGGGTCACGGCCAACAGTGAGAAAATAAAATTTGGTTAAATATACAGCGCAGAAACAGGCCCTTTGGCCCATCGAGTCCATGCTGACCAGCGATCACCTTGTACACTAGCACTATCCCACACGCCAATTAACCTACAAACCTGTACGTCTTTGGAGAATGGGAGGAAAACGGAGCACCCGAGGAAAAACCCACGTGGTCTCAGGGAGAAGGTACAAACTCTACACAGACAGCATCCGTAGTCAGGATTGAACCCGGGTCTCTGGTGTTGTAATGCAGCAACTCTACCACTGCGTCACTCTGCCGCCCATCTTTCCTTAATATTATAAAATTCCGGTGGGTGCATGTTTTCAACATGATTTTGAGGTGTCTGTAAGTTCTACTGAATAAAGCATATGAGATTGTTTGCGTGTCCACCGCATATATATTTCTCCCCACAGGGGCCATAGTTATCAGTTCTTTCTTTCCTGTATTCCTCAATTTCCCATTGATGTGCTTGGCCATTCCCAGCTGACCTGAGTCCACAACCTGCTCTCCATCCGTTCCGGGGAATACCTCCTTCCACCCCTTGCTGTGTTGAGCCCTGACATTAACTTAAGGCTTCCATGCATTTTTTCTGCCCACACCACACTGGAACCCCGATGTAAGGTCCACACCTGCCTTTCGTTGATCCCAAAGGTTTTCGCCATCTGGCAAGCAGCTGTTTTAAATCCCCAACTCGTATTATCCTAAGCTTGTAGTGCTAATTACACAGCATTACATTCTATTATGTGTTGCTACGCTCCATTGCTATTCATGTGCTTTATGTCACAAGTGGGCCTTGTGCTTTTGAAGTAATCAAGAGCGGCAAAATGAATATCGTATGTTCTGAACTATTGTCAAATTTGGAGACCTAATGTCTGGTGCGTGCGCCAGTTTTTAAACACGGCTTCACAAAACATTAAAGCAAAACAGTATGTTCAATAGCTAATTTTAATCTCTGTGATTTGAACCAGCTTGAATGTGGAGATGAAATTCTCTGAGTACATTCATAATGTCCATTGTCCTTTAGTATAAGAAAATAACTGCAGATGCTGGTACAAATCGAAGGTATTTATTCAAAAAATGCTGGAGTAACTCAGCAGGACAGGCAGCATCTCAGGAGAGAAGGAATGGGTGACGTTTTGGGTCGAGACCCTTCTTCAGACTGATGTCAGGGGGGCGGGACAAAGGAAGGATACAGGTGGAGACAGGAAGATAGAGGGAGATCTGGGAAGGGGGAGGGGAAGAGAGGGACAGCGGAACTATCTAAATTTGGAAAAGTCGATGTTCATACCTTTAGTATATTCGTTCAATCACAAGATCAGTGTTGTATGTGAAGGTGGCACAGTGGTAGAGCTGCTGCCTTACAACACCAGTGATCCGGGTTCAATCCTGACTAAGGGTGCTGGGATTTCTCTGGGTGCTCCGGTTTCCTCCCACACTCCAAAGACGTACAGGTTAGTCGGTTAATTGGCTTTGGTAAAGATTGTAAATTGTCTCCAGTGTGTAGGATAGTGCTAGTGTGTGGGGCGATCGCTGGTCAGACTCGGTGGGCCGAAGGGCCTGTTTCCAAGCGATAACATCTCAGGTCAAAAGTCCCATCTTATTGCTCATTGTCACTCAGTACATTCATTCAATTTCAAGATTATTGTTATAAATTCATGTCATAGGAGCAGAATTAGGCCATTCAGTCCAACACGTCTACTCTGCCATTCAATCATGGCTGATCTATCTTTCCCTCTCAAACCACTTCTCCTGCCTTCTCCTGTAACCCTGACACCCTTACTAATCGAGAACCTATTAATCTCTGCTTTAAAAGAGAGCTAGATAAAGCTCTTAAGGATAGCGGAGTCAGGGGGTATGGGGAGAAGGCAGGTACTGGGTACTGATTGAGAATGATCAGCCACGATCACATTGAATGGCGGTGCTGGCTCAAAGGGCCGAATGGTCTACTCCTGCACCTATTGTCTATTGTCTAAAAATACCCAATGACTTGCCTTCTGTGGCAATGAATTCCCTTTTGTAAATGTGCATCCTTTTATTCTAAGGCTGTGCCCTCTGGTCCTAGACTCTCCCACTAGTGGAAACATGTTTCATATAATATGTTCCATGATAAATTGCCAAGCTGTCGATAATTGTTTTATATTGAGTCTTTTTCCAAGGCTAGGGGTATCAAGAACTAGAGGGCATAGGTTTAAGATGGGAGGGGAAAAATTTAAAAGGAACCTAAGGTACAACTTTTTCACACAGAGGGTGGTGGGTCTCTGAGATGAACTGACGGGAAGTATTTGAGGAACTTATAATAAAAACATTTAAAAGACATTTAGACAGACCAGAGGGTGATGATTCTATGGAATTCATTGCCACAGATGACGGTGGAGGCCAAGTCATTGGGTATTTTTAAAACTGAGATTGATAGGATCATGATTAGAATTTAGACTTTAGAGATATAGCACAGAAACAGGCCCTTCAGCCCATCGGGTCCGTGCCAACCAGCAACCACCTTCTAAATTCCAGTAATTACGCTGGAATGTAGAAGGATGAGAGGGGATCTAATTGAAACATATAAGATTATTAAGGGATTGGACACATTAGAGGCAGGAAACATGTTCCCAATGTTGGGGGAGTCCAGAACCAGGGGCCACGGTTTAAGAATAAGGGGTAGGCCATTTAGAATGGAGATGAGGAAAAACGTTTTCAGTCAGAGAGTTGTAAATCTGTGGAATTTTCTGCCTCAGAAGGAAGTGGAGGCCAATTCTTTGGATGCTTTCAAGAGAGAGTTAATTAGAGCTCTTAAAGATAGAGGAGCCAGGGGGTATGGGGTGAAGGAACGGGGTACTGATTGTGAATGATCAGCCATGATCACATTGAATGGTGGTGCTGGCTCGAAGGGCCGAATGGCCTACTCCTGCACCTATTGTCTGTTGTCTATTGTCTATTGTCACCCCTGACACTATTGTACAGACTGGGGACAATTTACAATTTTACCAAAGCAATTAACCTTCAAAACTGTACGTCTTTGGGGGGTGGGAGGAAACCAGAGCACCTGGGGAAAATCCACGTGGTCACAGGGAGAACATACAAACGCCGTTCAGCTAGCACCCATAGTCAGGATTGGCGCTGTGAGGCTGCAACTCAACCGCTGTGCTGCTTGAGACACTAATTTCATTTGCAAAGGTATAAAGGTAAAACTATGTATATGCATTGAATTTAAGGAGATCATTACGGTTTTGTAATGGATACTTCTTTGTCAAGTTATGGCCAATTCATTTACGAGATGAATAATATTCCTTAGCTATCTCTTTTATGGACTTGGTGACCTTTCAGCCACCTTAATTTGCCGTGTGCTCTTCCCATTTATGTTATTCTCTGCGATGCTCATACATTTTAATGAAATCCACGCACCTTACTTAATTGATGCATCTCTGGTGCAAAATAATTGGCGATTTTTTAAATGAAATAACCTGGCTTTTTCACAAATGACCCAATGGCAAAATTAAACTCGAATATGCTTTGTTGTATATAGCAATACCACAAACAGAGATGATTAATTTCTATCCCAAATTTAATAATTATTGTGAGTTTGGCTGATTTTACTTTTAAGTGCTTAAAATGTTGTCAGAAATAAGATGAGAAGGTTGTCGATATTTGTTACCCTTTTCCATCTGGGAAATGGGATCAAAACCTTCCTGGGCACATGAAATGATAAATGTTCAAGTGTTTGCAAAGGGTCTTAAGTGAAATGAATTTTCAGCTCTTTAATCTTTTTTGAAGGCACCTGATTTAATACTATAAATTGCTCCCCTGTATAACAATAACAATTTTTGGTGCGGACAAATCAAACTGGAAACAGTGACACAGCTGATAGAGCTGATGCCTCACAGTGCCAGGGACCCGGGTTCAATCCTGACTGGTACTCTCTATGTAGAGTTTACATGTTCTCCCTGTGACGAAGTGGGTTTCCTCTGGGTGCTCCATAATAGTATGTTTCATAGAACGTAGAACAGTACACCACAGGAATATGCCCTTCGGCCCACAATGTTTGTGCCGATCATGATACCAAGACCATCTCTTATCTTCCTGCACATAATCCATATCCCTTCATTCCTTGAATATCAATATGCCTGTTTAAAGGTCTTTTTTACGATACTGTTGTATCTACCTCAACCACCATCTCTGGCAGCATGTTCCAGGCACTCTTGCATTCCCTCTCTCTCCGTTCCTCCGCCACCCCAGTTGTCCTATCAGGTTCACTGCCATCTTGCTTAGCTTCATTGATCCACTCACTACTCGTTATCACCATTTCCACAGCCAACCATGGACCATAGGTGGGCTCCAGCTTTTGGTGGGTTTTAATTGATCCTTTTAATTGATCATCGTTGTTGGTTTTGATTTGATTTTTTCATACCTTTCATGCATTTGTTCTTTGTACCTTTTCACACGTCGAGTTTGCATCTTCCCTGACTCTATCTTCGGTGTAAACCAGCATCTGCCGTTCTAGACAATGTTTTGGGTCAGGACCCTTCATTAGTCAGCCATTTCCTCCACAGATGCTGCCTAAACCTGTTGATTTCCTCTAGCAGTATGTCTTTTAGCTCAGAATTCCGGCATCTGCAGCCTCTTGAGTCTCCGTTTTACTAACACACTGCTTAAGAAATAGTTGTGCTTGGTGCATCATGAACCTCATAAATGATTGCAATAAAATGAAGACAGAATCCTCTACAGAGAAATTCCGATAATCTGGTGAGCTCAGGAATTTGTGAGTATCCTTCTGGCAGAGGTCCTAGATTGGATATTAATTTTGTTAATACCCCAACACACATTTATAATTCATAAGTTCCATACGTTATTGGAGCAGAATTAGGCCATTCGGCCCATCAAGTCTATTCTGCCATTAATTAATGGCTGGTCTATTTTTTCCTCTCAACCCCATTATCCTGCCTTCTCCCCACAACCCATTGACACCCTTACCAATCAAGTAAACTAATCAAGTACACTAAGTAAACTAATAATTCACTTCATTAGAGATATTAAACCTAATTAGAATACATTTTCCAGTGAACCTGATAAGTTTAAAGGGAGACACAAGGAACTGCAAATGCTAGCTTACAACCAAAATACATGATGCACTGGAGTAACTCTGTGGGTCAGGCTGCATCTCTGGAGAACATGGATGGGTGATGTATTGGGTCCAGGTCTGAGTTTAGTGGAGGGAGGGGATCTGAAAGCAAGAAAAAACAGATATATTTCTCCTGACAAGGATGGTACTAACCTCTTTCGAAAGCACAAATAAGGCAGGGCAATACCTCCCCTTAGAACTAATATATTTAACATACAAATGATAACTTACCAATAAAGCAAATGGTCTCTCCACTACTGCATGTGTAGGAAGGAACTGCAGATGCTGTTCTACATTGAAGATAGACACTAAATGCTGGAGAGAACGAATGGGTGACGTTTCGAGTCAAGACCCTTCTTCTCGACCCGAAGGGTCTCGACCTGAAACGTCACCCATTCCTTCCCCCAACTAAATGTTCTCCATTGACGCTGTGTTACTCCAGCACTTTGTGTTTTAAAAAAAAAAAATTCGAGGGACTGTGAGCATCAGAGATTTGGTGAGTGCAAAGGGAGTGAGAAAGCATCGATCACGTGATTCAGATGCTGAACCATCGACATCCCGATGGTAGATTACCAGAGTTTTACTGTACTTTTACTCTAAATCTCCACTCTAAATCAGTATAGAACTGCGGGCTTTCAATCTCCAAGGTACAAACTTTATTAAGGAACCAAACCGCATAATTCTAACATGAGCAACATTACCAAACTTGTTCAATTATCTAGATTACTCACAGCTTCCTGTAGAATTGAATGCTAATTAGTTAAATCCTAGGGACCACTGATGACTGTTTCCAGGAGTATTTAAACGTGATGGATTGGTGAAATCAGATAATTGTTCTCGAACCTTTAATAGTTAGGTCACACCAGAGGAAAAAATAACATGCTGAGAATATATTAAAAAACAACAAAGAGAAAGTATTTGTATTCATGTGTTCAGGAGATTCTGAAATGCTTCATGGCTCATGAAGTGCTGTAATACGTAGGTGGTTGCCACAGCTAATTTGTACACAGCCAGGTTCTACAAGTAATAATCAGATGACTGAGCAGGTCATCTACTTCTTGGTGGTGCTTGAAGGATAATTGTTAGCATGGACTCTCGGGAAGTATTCTGTTCCTTGAATAATGCCGTGTAATCTTTTGTCCCACCATGCTTCCTCTCGTTCCACATTGAAAACAGAAGAGTCACTGTACCAATAAAGTGGTGGCACAGCAGTAGAGTTGCTGCCTTTTGAGCCAGACACCTGCGTTCAAGATGTGTAGGAAAAAAAACTGCAGATGCGGGTTTAAAATCAAAGGTAGACACAAAATGCTGGAGTAACTCAGCGGGTCAGGAGAGACCCTTCTTCTGGAGAAGGGGCTTGACCCGAAACGTCACCCATTCCTTCTCTCGCGAGATGCTGCCTGACCCACTGAGTTACTCCTGCTTTGTGTGTCCACCTGCTTTCAATCCTGTCTATGGGCGCTGTCTGTACAGAGTTTGTACGTTCTCCCCGTGACCGCGTGGGTTTTATCCGGGTGCTCCGGTTTCCTCCCACACTCCAAAGACGTACAGGCTTGTAGGCTCATTGGCTTCGGTAAAATGATAAATTGCCCCATGTGTGTGTAGGATAGTGTTAGTGTGCGGGGATCGCTGGTCGACATGGACTCGGTGTGTGGAAGAGCCTGTTTTCACGCTGTATCTCCAAACTAAACTAAAACTAAAGAAAAGACTTGAAAGTTTATGATATATTTATGGATCGCATAACATTCAAAGGTGCTTTACAGCCAGATGCCAGAAGAAAAAAAAGTTGATTTGTGCACAGAGAGGTTCTGCAAATAACAAGAAGACAATTTGTGCGGCACAGTGGTGCAGCTGAGAGAGCTGCTGCCCTCACAGTGCCAGAGACCCCGGTTCGATCCTGACCTTGGCTGCTGACTGTGTAGAGTCCGCATGTTATCCCTGTGACCAATTGGTTTCCTCCAGGTGCACCAGTTTGCTCCCGATTTCCAAAGATGTGCAAGCTTGTAGGTTAATTGGCCGCTGTACATTGTCCTTGGTGTGTGGAGAGTGCATGAGAAAGAGGACTAACATAGAACGAGTGTGAAAAGGTGATCAATGGTCGATGTGGACTTACAAGTTTATCATACACTCAGGGATTGCAGAACATTCCAAGGTGCTTTGCATCTTAATGAAGAAACAAAATCTATTGGTTTAAACCACCGGGTGGCGCCAGCAATGGCTGCCTCGCCAACAGTCTGTCTGTCCCTTCCTTCTTTGTTGTCTCATTGTATGTATTAAATGTATGTTTTAGTGTTCTTTAGCTTGTTTTATGTGGGGGGGTGGATTGGGGGGATTGGGGGAAACATTTTTTAATCTCTTACCTCGATGGAGATGCGATTGTTTTTCCCGTATCGTCTCTCTGTCCACGGCCTAACATCGAGGAGCTGGTGGCCTCTTGCTGGAGACCGACTTCGGGAGCTCCAACCACGGGAACCAGTGGACTTAACATTGTGGAGCTCACATTCCCTGGTTAGAGACCGACTTCGGGAGCTCCAAGCCGCAGGAGCTTCGACTGCCCTGACATGGGAGCTTCGATCGCCCCGATCATGGGGGCTTCCACCACCCTGAACGCGGGGCCTTCGACTGCCGGCCGCGGGAGCTTCGATCGCCCCGACTGCGGATGGTTCGACTGCCCCGACCGCGGGAGAATAAGGAGGAAGAAGATTGGACTTTATTGCCTTCCATCACAGTGACGAATGTGGGGAACCTGCTGTGGTGGATGTTTATGTTCAAGTTTGTGTAGTCATGTGTCTTGTTGCTTTTTTTAGTATGGCTGTATGGCAATCCGAATATCACTGCACCTGATTTGGTATATGTGGCAATAAAAGTGCTTTGAAATTCTTGATTGAATTATTGGAAGATATCTATGCTGATATATCCCCAAATAGTTAATAAAAATGGATATGGATCATATACAAGCAGAGAAGATTAGTTTATCTAGGCATCATGCTCAACACAGACATTGTGGGCCAAAGGGCCTCATCCTGTGCTATACTGTCCTATGTTCTATTTTTAAAAACTGTAGGATTTACGCAGCAATTTGCAGGTTATATGTTCGCAGTATTTGCAGTATTTTTCAAAAATGCATGCTGATTTTGGGCTCCTTAAGAAGCCTTCAGTTTAATTTAGAGATACACCGTGGAAACAGGCCCTTCGGCTGACTGAATCCTCGCCGACCAGCGATCCCCATACACTAACACTACCCTACACACTAGGGACAATTTACAATTTTTATCGAAGCCAAATTAACCTACAAATCTGTACGTCTTTGGATTATGGGAGGAAACTGGAGCACCCGGAAAAAAAACCCCACGTGGTCATGGGGAGAATGGACAACCTCAGTGCAGACAGCACCCGTAGTCAGGATTGCAACCGGGTCCCGTAAGGCAGCAACTCTACCGCTGCACCACCGTGCCGCCCTAAAGATTTAGAGAAAAGTTGTTGCAATTTTCCACCACTTGCACTATGATATTTGTTCAAACAACCTATGAAAGTCGAGCAACAAAAAAAAAAATTGCTGGAGGAACTCAGCTGTTGAGGAGCAACATCATCTGTCCATTTACCTCCCCAGACTCTTCCTGACCCACTGGGTTCCTCCGGCAGTTTGATATTTGCTTTAGAGTCTGTAATTTCTTGTGTCTCCCTCTAATAGTTTGGACCTTGTGCATGGAGAACACCACCATTCGTATTAATGGAAAGGAACAACTGTAAAGAAAGATTTGGCAGCTAATAAGAAAAGAGCTAAACACAAAATGATGGAGTAGCTCACTCAGCAAGTTAGATGGAGAACGAAATTGTGTTAATTCATCAGGTCAATTTATTTTTTCAGATTTGGGAAGAGCTATAAATAAAACAAGTTTCACATTGCAGAATAAAAGAGACTGGCAGAGAGAGCACCAGGGAATGTCTATACTGCAACAGAATGAGAAAAATGGGAGATTGAATCGAAAAAGTGATGGAGTTGGCTGGAAAGGCTAATAAATACCAGGATTTATGATTGGGGTAAGACTTTAGACTTTAGAGATACAGTGCAGAAACAGCCCTTTTCGGCCCACCGGGTCCACGCCGACCAGTGCACACTAGCACTATCCTACACACAAGGGACAATTTGCAATTTTTCAGAAGCCAATTAACCGACAAACCTGAAGGGATTTGGAATATGGGAGGAAACCAGAGCACCTGGAGAACAATGACATGGTCACAGGGAGAACGTACAAACTCCATACAGACGGCATCGTAGTCCGGATTAAACTCAGGGCTCTGACGCTGTAAGGCAGCAACTCTTTTGAAAGCCACAAAAGAGAGATGGGAACGGGCCAAAGCCTGGCAAAGAATTGGTTTGTTTCCATTTTCAAACTCTTGTAATCGAAGGAAATCCAAATTCAACTTATGTACTTATTATCAGACGAAAAAAACTTGTATTTATATAACTATTTAGCCACATCTATGTGTCAACGGTTGTAGGCCGACTACTTTTGCTCTGTTTCACAAGGCGTACCAATTTAATCTGACTCTAATCTGACATTGAAAAATATTTTATGCATTGACACGCATATTCCACTGCTATCCAATGGATTCACAATGCAGAAGCAAATGTTCATTACAGTTTTGAGTGTGAAGCTAATGTTATGTGACCATTCTCTAAATGTATGTGTCAGTCACAGTAATAACTACGAGCACATCAGATATTGCAGCTTTTCAACTGAGTTTTTGTAATAAATGACTTGTCGAGACTTTGACTTGTTGTTATCAACTCCCTCTAATGGTTAGATGATGAACAAAAATATAATGGCTTCCCAATCATGTACCCTTCGCTAACCATTTTAACTCTCTTTCCCATTCCCATACTGACCTTTCTGTTCTGGGCCTCCTCCATTTCCAGAGTGAGGCCACACACAGCACCTCATACTCTGCGTGAGAGGCTTACCAGCCAGCAGTATGAACATTGAATTCACCAATTTTAGGTATCCACAATAACCCCATCCCTCCCCCTCCCGCTCCCCCTCCGTATCATCCTCTACACCCCCCTGTTCTCCCCCCTCCTCCTCTCCCCCCCCCCCCCCGCCCGATGGTCAGGCATATCTAAAAATCATGTAGACAGATTTCGACTGATTTTAAAATTTAAATGCATTTAATTTAGAAAATCACTTAAAAATATTAATGAGTAATGAGGTGTGTTGCATGCAATTCTTGTCACCCCATTACAGGAAGGATGTGGGAAGGCTTGAGAGAGGGCGCAGAAGAGGTTTACCAAAATGCTGCCTAGATTAGGGGGTATTAGCTCCAAGAAGTGGTTAGACAGACTTGGATTGTCTCGCATGCTGGAGGTTAACAGGAGACCTGATAGAAGTATGTGGAATTAGGAGAGGCCTAGACAGGGTAGATGGTCAGAACCTTTATTCCCAGGGTGGGAATGTTAAAGACTAGAATGCGTAGCTTTAAGGTGAAAGGGGCAAAGTTTAAAGGAGACGTGCGGGATATGTTTTTTACAAGGAGGGTGGAATATGTTTGCCCAGAATGCGTTGCTGGATATGATAGCATTTATAGCATATGATAGTGGCATTTAAAAATGCTTTTAGATAGGCACTTAGATATGGAGGGGCTGGAAAGATATAGATCATGGGCAGGCAGATGAGATCACTTTATCTTGGCATCATGTTCGCCACAGACATTGTGGGCCGAAGGGCCTTTTCCTGTGCTATCCTGCTCTATGGTATGACAAAGGCACGCTTATGGCGTGCAAGAACAATTAGCCGTAAATTCATTCAACCTGGCCCAATGGACAAAGGTTCCTCAATGTAATTCTTAGCATTTCATCATATCAAGATTAACCTGATCCAATTTCTGCTCCTTGATACCTTTGGCAACATAATTCCTGGTATTGAAAATGTCAATACTTCAAGCTATTTTCAATAACAAATATTTACTGCTTTTACACAGTAAAAGCATAAAGTATGAACTCTCTCTGAATAAACGTACGTCAAATGCATGGACATCTGTTGATAATCCAAATACCAATATTTTAAATTTCGGCAATTTATTTTTGGAAATCCATACTCATCTGTTTGATTCAGGTAATAAATCATTTCCTTAATATTTGGCAGTGTTGTATTTACGGAGGCAGATCTGTAAACTCTGGAATATAAATGGCACAGCACTCCAGAGTATTTTTGCTCCTGATCTCAGGTGATCCAGTTCCCCAGAGAGCAACAACACGTGTAGGATAATTGGACGGGAATGCGAATTTACTCAAAGGGGAGTTTGCCCAATTTTACATCTATTAATTTAAATGGACAGGTTTTAAGTCAGGTACCACTGTAAAAAAATAGCTAAATACTGAGAGATACTGGATTTCAGGCATAAAAACTGTAAATGTTGCAACTGTTAACTGTGGACTGAGATACTAAATGAACATTTCAGATCCAATTCAGATTCAGATGAAACTTCATCGATCTAAAAACATAACTCTTATTTTTCTTTGGTTTTAGTTTTAGCGGTACAAGGTAGAAACAGGCACTTTGGCCTACAAGTCCGTGCCGACCAACGATCGCCCGTACATTGGTTCTATCCTACACACCAGAGACAATTTACAGAAGCCAATTAACCTGCAAACCTGCAAGTCTTTGGAGTGTGTGAGGAAACCACCCGGAGAAAACCCACACAGTCATAGGGAGAATGTGCAAGCTCCATACAGACAGCACCCGTAGTCAGGATCGAACCCGGGTCTCTGGCGCTGTAAGGCAGCAGCTCGACCACTATGCCTTTGTGCCACCTTGTATCTATTCATAAATAGTACCTGATCTCGTGAATGTTTTGAGTATTTCTTTGCTTTCATGGTGGTCCTCTTACTGGTAGGTCTCTCCCACAAAATATTCACCAGTGGGAGATGAACAGAAATGGCACAGTAAGGTGCAGTGATCTTCTGGATATCATTTATTTTAGAAAGAAGAAAGTAGTAGAAATATTGGAGCACATTAGGGCGGATAAATTGCCAAGGCCTGACGGGGACTGTTCTCAAATGCTCAGGGAAACAAGAGAGGAGTTTGCTGGAGGATTGATGGAGATTTTTGCATCTTCTTTTTCCATGTATGGGGCACCAGGAGATTGGAGGATAGCTACTGTTGTCCAGTTGTTCGGGAAGGGCATCATAAGCCTGGAAACTAGAGGTCAATGAGCCTTAATTTAGTTATTGGAAAGTCGTAGGAGAAGATCCTGAGGGACAGTAGTTATGTTCACTTGGAGAAGTGTGCTCAACTTAGGTGGATGATTGGGTTAATGGAAGATAAATGCATGGTGGCTCTGGGCCTGTACTCGCTGGCGTTTAGAAGGATGAGGAGGGACCTCATTGAAACTTACCACATAATGAAAGGCGTAGATAGTGGGTATGGAGAGAATATTACTATGTATTGGAGAGTCTAGGACCAGAGGGAACAATCTCAGAATAAAAAGATGTACCTTTGGAAAGGAGATGAGGATGGAATTCTTTATCCGGAGGGTGGGGAATCTGTGGAATTCATTGCCACAGACGGCTATGGAGGCGTATGGGTATTTTTAAAGCAGAGATTGACAGGTTCTTGATTAGTCAGGATGTCAAAGGTTACAGGGAGAAGGCAGGAGAATGGGGTTGAGAGGGAAAGATAGATCTGCGATGATTGAATGGCGGAGTAGACTCGATGGCTTGAATAGCCTAATTCTGTTCCTATGATTTATAAACATGAATTCAGGACATTGAATAGTAAAATTGACACCTCAAGTTACAGCTGTAGAAAAATTTGGTTAGGTCACATTTGGAGTACTATCTGCAATTCTTATTTCGGCTTCACAGGAGGAATGTGGAGGCTTTCGAGAGAATGCAGAAGGTCTTCACCAGGATATTGCCTGGATCAGAGAGTATTAATGATAAGGAGAAGATGGACAAACTGGGATTGTTTTCTCGGAGGCTAAGGGATGACCTGATGGAAGTAAAATAAAATGATGGGAGGCATAGAGAGAGCAGTAGTCAGAGTCCTTATCCCAGGGGGGAAATGTCAAAAAGTCAAATACCAGAGGGTGTAGCTTTAAGTTAAGAAAGGCAATGTTTAAAGGAGATTTATGAGGCAAGATTTTTATACAGAGAATGGTGGATGTGCTGTCAATGACGGAGGGGGTGGAGCAGATACAACAGTATAGTTTATGTGGTGTTCGGACAGCACCTAACCAGGCTGGGAACGGATGGATACAGCCAATGTTCTCGCAGATCAGATGGGATTAGTTTAATTTGGTATCATGGATCGCAGAGACATAATGGGCTGAAGGACCTGTTCGTGTTCTATCTCGTTCTATGTTCTATTTAGTCATTTTAACAGTGAATAACTTGATATTCAACTGAACCATCCTCCCACCAGTCCTTATCTCCCATCTACCTCATTGAAGACCTTCGGACTATTTGCAATCGGACTTTATCTTGCACTAAACGTTATGCCCTTTATCCTGTTTCTGTACACCGTGGTCGGCTTAATTGTAATCATGTATAGTCTTTTTGTTGAGTGGAATTCACACGACAAAACGCTTTACACTGTACCTCGGTACACGTGAAAATAATAAACCGAACTAATATTTTATCAATGAATTAATTGATATTTATATATATAGTTCTCCAAAAATGCTGATGAAAATGAAGCAGCCAGGCCCCCAGGTATTTGTAACTGAACCCGGAAATGTTAATGAATG
The DNA here is from genome assembly GCF_053455715.1 of Rhinoraja longicauda. Lineage (NCBI taxonomy): Eukaryota > Metazoa > Chordata > Chondrichthyes > Rajiformes > Arhynchobatidae > Rhinoraja > Rhinoraja longicauda. Next base: position 14,162,011 of record NC_135976.1, read on the forward strand.
AATGATACTTTTTTGCCATATGTACCTAGGATACCTAGGTACTGTGAAATGCTTTGTTTCGCAGACAACCTAGGCAGCACACAAGTGTCGCCACGTGCTTGCACTGACAAAGTTACAAAAGTACCAAGCAGTCCAATCTTTGCAACCTGTTCCTCATGCGGTTCACAGACTCGCCAGCCGCCTGCCACATTTGCAGGTTGGAAGAGTCTGTGTACCACGTATACATGGAGTGTGTGAGGTTGCAGCCCCTGTTCCAATATCTAAAGGGGCTGCTCCTTGCTTTTTGGCTGCACTTTTCACCCACCATCCCCATCTTTGGACACCCTGTGCGTAGGGGAGAGGGCAGGGCCGAAGATGTCCTGGTTGGGTTGCTCCTGGGCCTGGCCAAACTGGCCATCCGCGACTCACGGCGCCAGGCGGAAGAGGGCTCTGCCCGAGCCAGCTGCCTACCCCGTTTCCGGGCTTACATCCGCGCCCGGGTGGTGTTGGAGAGAGACTACGCGCTGTCCACGGGCACCCTGGAGGATTTCTGGGACCGCTGGGCACCGCGGGGGGATTGGATGTATCCTGGATGGGGATTGTAATATAATTGTATAATAGTTTCAATTGGTATATTTGTTTGTGTAGTATTCTGGTGGTGGGTTCTGTTTTGGTTTTATTGTATTGTATATATTATTTTAATATTTGAATAAATATTTATGATTCTTTAAATAAAATAAAAAAACAGTCCAATCTACTGCCTGAAGTTGCATATGGCAGCAGCCCCCCCCCTTCCCCCTGCAAGTTCCCCCTTCGTTCTCAGTGCCCCCTCCCCCTGCAAGTTCCCCCTTCGTTCTCGGTGCCCTCCTGCCCGGTCCCCCCATTGCCCTCGCCGGCCCACCTCGCTCTCGGTCCCTCCTCGATCTAAGATACACTGCAATTGTGTGTTAAATCATTGCCACATACTGGTGCTATTAATGTTTAGTGCACTGCCATTTCATGTCAATATATTCATTCACAGGATCTAGGACATTGCTGGCAATGTCAGAATTTATTGTCTATCGCTAACAGCCCCTGAACTGAGGAGGTTGTTTAGAGTCGGCAACAATGAGGTGGCAGGAGATCAGATCAGACAGATCAAGGGCAACAGACATTGTTTGCTAATGAATATTATGAGATAATGCTTTTATGACAATCCAGTAGTTTCATTGTTACAATTACCAGGATTAGCATTCTTTTAATTTGAGATTTATTTACTTATTCAAATTTTAAAAGCTATTTTGGAATTCAGATTCATATCTTTATCATTGGTTAAGAACTAGACAGCAATTGCCATTTCAGTAAATGGCACAGGAGTGGCACGGTGGCACAGCGGTAGAGTTGCTGCCATACAGAGCCAGAGACCTGGGTTACATTCTGACTGTACGGAGTTTGTTGGTTCTCCCCGTGACCGCCTGGGATTTCCCTGGGTGCTCCAGTTTCCTCCCACACTCCAAAGACGTATAGATTTGTATGTTAATTTGACTTTGGTAAAAATTGTCAATTGTCCCTCGTGTGTAGGATAGTGTTAGTGTACGGGGGTCGTTGGTCTGTGTGGACTCAGTGGACCGAAGGGCCTGTTTCTGCGCTGTATCTCTAAACTGAAAACTAAAAATAACCCATCAACAACAACCACTTTCAATGTGGAACCTTGTCCCAATAAGTATTTGAAAAGAACACCTGGTGATCTCATGAGAATTTTTTATGTAACCAGACGTTTTGTTGAAGAGATATGTTTTCAGATGTATATTAAAGGAGGAGAGGCAAAGAGGTTTAGAAGGAGCCTCTGAGACCAAAAGTACAGATGACTGTGCTGGACGAGTTAAATTGGACCTTTAATCCATGGGTGTTGATGTTATTTTAATGCTTCAACCCATAGTTGAAGCGAAGTAGCTAAGTTCAAAATAGCTAAGTTCAGAAAGTTCTAGAGAAGCCAAGAATTAAACATGAAGCATTTTTTGATTGCATGGCGCAGAAGTTACTGGATAAATTCACTACATCATTGGTAAACACCAAGAATTCCAAGTTCAAGATTTACTGAGTTAACTCATTTCAGGTAGAGCTTCAAAAGGACTGCTTGGGCTTTTACTTTTAATGAAGAGTTTAGAGTCAAGAGTGTTTTATTGTCATATGTTCCAAAATGGAATAATTAACCTCTTACTTGCAGCAGCACAACAGCTATGTACACATAGTACTCTGTAAAACCCATAATAAACAACAACAAAAAATTTCAGTATATAAAGCGTCTTTGAGTATATGAAAAGCGCTATATAAATAAAATACATTATTATTATTATTATTATTATTATATATGAAGACAGGTTTGTGGATTCTCGTCCCTCCTCGTCCAGAATCCACAATCAGTTCCTTGGTCTTACTGACATTGAGTGTAAGGTTGTTGTTCTGGCACCATTTGATCAGTTGATCAATCGCCCTCCTATTATATTGTCGTATCCATAATCAGAAATATTTAAGTTGAGATATTATTCCAGTACTGGTGGTACTATATTACAATGCCTATTAGTTACAATAGCAGATAATATGGATTCCCATTTTGATTGAAAGAGGGGGAGGGATGAGGGGGAGGTGGGGAGGAGGGGGATGAGGGTGGGAGGGAGGGAGGTAGGGAAGAAAGTGGGGAATGGGGACAGGAAGAAAGTGGGACAGGAGGAGAAAGTAGAAGACCCCCTACTAACTGTGCCACTTTTTACAGACTTGGACGAAGGCTGAGACCACCACCACACCCTCTTGAGGCCAGAATGAGCAAATCCAAGGTAGGCATAATGGAGAAGGAACCTTCCGGATGCCATTGAGAACCTTCCGGATGCCATTGACAGAAGACCTGTGTAAATGGTGTAGAAGACCACCAACTATCTATTCAACAGCCCCATCAAACAATTCCCACCCCTTTCATGTTTGAGTTTGCAGTTCTCACATCGGCCTCATCAAAATGGCAGCACGGTGGCGCAGCGGTAGAGTTGCTGCCTTACAGCGCCAGAGACCCAGGTTCGATCCTGATTACAGATGCTGTCTGTGCGGAGTTTGTACGTTCTCCCTGCGACATGCGTGGGTTTTTTCCAGGTGCTCCGGTTTCCACCATGCTCTAAAGACATACAGGTTTGTAGATAAATTGGCTTTGGTTAAAAAAACATTGTCCCTAACGCGAGTGGAGGATGGTGTTAGTGTATGGGGGTCGCTGGTTGGCACAATCTCAGTGGGCTGAAGGGCCTGTTTCTGCGCTGTATCTCTAATGCTAAAACTAAAACTAAAACCACCCACAGAACTGGAGTGGAAGTGAGTGAAATTGAGGCCTGAGAGACTGACTGGGGAAAAAGAGCATCTGTTCCATGGAAGTGTGATCAATATTTGCAGTTCCTTTAGTGAATGATCAAAGGATAGTTATATCATCGCCTGCTACTTTCATCGCAATCTCTGGGTATTACATGATGCTTTGAGCCAAGTTTTCTCAGATGATCAAGCCTTGCTTGTAATTAACATCGGGTACATTCCATTCAGTCATTTACAATGCAGAAGTTCATAAGTTATAGGAGCAGAATGCATCACCCATGGTCAGCCATGACCGAGAGGGGTCTTAGATTAGATTATTGTCACACTTAATGAGGTGCTGTGAGAAAGGCTTTTGTTTGTGTAGTATCAAAGAAAAACTGTAAATGATTACAATCAAACCGTGCCCACACCGTTCAAAGATAACGTCCGATTAAAGAACGATCAAAGATGAGATAGATGGAGATCAACACTGCACTGCAGCTGATGAGAGAACAGTTCACATTATGTTATATTATTGTTCATATCATATTAGCTGCCTAATAACAGCTGGGAAGAAACTGTCCCAGAATCTGGAGGTATGCGTTTTCAAACTTCTGTACCTCTTGCTTGATGGAAGAGCGGAGAAGAGGGAGTGGCCGTAGTGAGACTGGTCCTTGATTATGCTGGTGGCCTTGCCAATGCAGCATGAAGTATAGATTGTGTCTTGGAAGGGAGGTTGATTTGCATGATGGGCTGGGCGATATGTTTGCGATTAGAAATGTTTTAATAATCATGTATTGAAGTCTGAAATAAATAAAGATAATGCTGCAAACTCTCACTCTTTGTTACACTGTTAAGGGGCTATCACTGAAAGGGTGATACAGTGGCGATTCTGCTTCACAGTTGCAGAATCCCTGGTTAATGCCGACCTCCAGCATTGTTTAGTTTATTAGTTTAGTTTAGAAATTCATCACAGAAACAGGCCTTTTGGCCCACCGAGTCCGCGCCAACCAGTGATCCTCATATGCTAACGCTATCCTACACACATCAGGGACATTTTACAATTTTACCAAGCCAATTAACCTACCAACCTGTACGTTTTTGGAGTGTGAGAGGAAACCGGAGCTCCCGGAGAAAACCCACGAGGTCACAAGGAGAACTTGCCAACTCCGCACAGACAGCACCCATAGTCAAAATCAAACCCGGATCTCTGGTGCTGTAAGTCAGCAATTCTACTGCTGTGCCTTTGTTTACAAGGAGTTTGCACCCTCTCTGTGTTGATATCATGGTTTTCTTTGGGATGTGCACATCTCAAAGTTAGGGAGGTTGATAGGGAAATTGACTGCTGTAAATTGCCACCAATGTGTCAATTGATTGAAATATTAGTGGATACATGGGTCCAGACCCTTTGGCCTGCCGAGTCCATGCCGACTGTACCAGTTCTGTTAAACCACTTTCACATCCACTTCCTACACACCAGAGAGACAATTTAGTGGCCAATTAACCTACATCGTTAGGCTGTGGGAGGAAACCCATGTGAGAATGCCACACTGACAACACCCAAGGTCAGGATCAATCTCAGGTGTTTGGTGCTGTGAGGAATTAACGTAAATGATTTTCTTGGTAAGCTGTGTGCATTCATGAATTAAAGCTAAAAGACAACACTGGGAGAAGGTTTGAATATTCTTTTAGCTGTTTCAAATTGTGTATGTCTAGAAATATAATTAAGAATGGATTAGACTATTCAAAGAATGTACGATTGATATATTATTCATGTCCATTTGGCTATTAGGATCGTTTGTTGAATTGCCATCTGATTAATGTTCAGTTAAAGTCCAAGCAGAAAAAACAATTAACACTAATCACGTGCAGGAAAATAGATTAGACTTGGGAGAAAGCCCAAAAATTATACTCACAAGATGTTCAGAGTACAAATGAATAGCAAGACAAGAATGTAATATTCTGATTTGTTTCGAGCAAATTCTTTTGTGTCTATAATGTCAACTTTTAGCACAGCAGTTCAATGAAGAGCAATTATGCTGCCATATTGATTGCAGGCTTTTGGGATATAGTTAATGTTTTGGTTTTGCAGAGATTCTGTTTCCAATCCCTGGGCTAGAGTTTGTATAGTTGATTGCATGAAAATGACTATCAATAAATAATAACCTTAATCAGTCTGAATCATTTTAAAATGGACAGAGACATTAAGTTATTATTTGATGATGAGCCCATTCATTTCCTACAATTTTACAAAGCAAAATGTTAACTCTTGAAGCATTAACAGCCTGAAAAGTGTTTTTTTTCTACTAGAGTTTAATCAAGAGATAAACAGATCCACCCAAAAAATGGCGTAACTCGGATTTATTTTCTGAGATTCTAACATCTTCATAAATTCTAGCAGCAGAATTAGGCCTTTCGGCCCATCTACTCCGCCATTCAATCATGGCTGATCTATCTTTCCCTCTCAATGCCATTCTCCTACCTTCTCCCTGTAACCTTTGACACCCTCGTTAATTAAGAATCAGTCAATCGCCACCTTGAAAATATCCTTTGGTTTGGCCTCCACAGATGTCTGTGGCAATGAATTCCACAGATTCACCACCCTCTGACTAAAGAAATTCCTCCTCATCTCCTTTCTAAAGGCATGTCCTTTCAATCTGAGGCTATGGCCTCTGTGTAAAAGGATGCCACTCGTAGGCAGAGTCTTTTACTATATAAGTTTATTAATGACACTACACATACATTATGCCCTAGCTGTCCGTGGTCATCACTGGCACTAGAGAGCGAGCTGGAGGTGGGGAAGTTACAATTATACCAGAGACAATGGGGAGTGGTTAGTAGTGGTGAGGTCACTATGTTAAAGGAACATGCACTGATCTACATCCTTCCTCTTGGAAACAAAGTGACCACGGCTCATGCGCTAGGCTCAAACTACAAGCAGACTACTCGTACACACCGTACCGGACAGGCGGCCTGACCACTCTCCCAGAGCGGGTGCGCAACCCACCATCCCCTCCGGTCGAAGGAGCAGCATGAACGGGTGCGGGTACAGAGGCTGGGGAACCAGGGGAAGGAGGAGGACTGGGAAGCGATGCACGCGCAGGCGAGGGAGGGGAAGGTTGCTGGGGCGACTGCGGATGTACCGGAGCAGGAGGCACATCAGGCACCGCGGACTGGACGGGAGGTGAATACGGGATCGCGGGAGGCGGTGCAGGCTCGTTTACCAGCATCAGGTGCTGGCGGGTACGACGGTACACGGTGCCCTCGTAGTTGACCAGGTACGACCGTGGAGAGTCAGCATTGCCGACGACCACGGCCAGCCGGTGGTGACCGGAGGTCGACTCCATCCGGACAACCTGGCCAGCGAACAAAGGTGGAAGGGGACGGGACGACCTGTCAAAGGAGCGCTTCTGAATGAGCTGCTTTTCAGTGATGCGCTCCCTGACAGCGGCAGGGCTCCGAGCCGTGGGTTGCAGGGATTGCTGGGAGACGGGGATAGGGGGTCTAGTGGTGCGGGACATGAGGCGCTGGGCAGGGGAACCGAGCGCGGGGTCCCGGGAGATGTTGCGGAGGTTGAGGAGGGCAAGGTACAAGTCCGAACTGTCAAGCCGGCAACGTTCCATCAGTTCCTTAGCGCTGCGGACAGCGCGCTCTGCAAGTCCATTGCTTTGCAGGTACTCGGGGCTGCTGGTGATGTGGCGGAAGTTCCACCGATTTGCGAAAACAGCAAACTCGGCGCTGGTAAACTGGCTGCCGTTGTCGGACTGGAGAGATGCCGGGGAACCAAAGGTAGAGAAGTGGCGGCGAAGCTTCCCGATGACGGCAGCAGACGTGAGGGACGGCAGCAGGTCCACCTCGAACCAGCTGGAGTAGGAGTCCACCAATACCAGGTAGTGTTTGCCACGCCACTCGAAAATATCGGCGGCAACAGCCATCCATGGCAACTCGGGAGCCGGCTGCTGCAGGAGAGGCTGGCGCTGCTGATGAGGTAATAGGCTGTTGCAGGCAGCGCAGGCGGAGACCCTGTCCCGGATCTCCTTGACCATGCCAGGCCAGTAAAACTGTGCTTGGGCCTGGGATAACGTGGCCTCCACCCCTGGGTGTCCGTTGTGGGCAGTGTGGAAGTAGTGATCTCGCAGCGCAGCCGGCACCACAACCTTGTGACCCTTCACCACCACGCCCGCGTGCAGCACCAGTTCATCCCGAACCAGGAAGTAGGGCACGGCACCAGCCGGCAGGGAAGACCGTCGTTCAGGCCAGCCACGGCGGATGACGCCCTTAAGCTGTTGAAGGTTCGGATCAGCGGCAGTGTGTGTGACCAGGGACTGCATCTGCCAAGATGGAACGATGTTGACGTTCAACACCATCAGGTCAGCCGATTCGTACGGATGGCGGGAAATGGAAGGTAGTGGGGCACGGGACAAAGTGTCTGCCACGAACATCTCCTTGCCTTTGCGGTACACGATTTCGAATGTAAAACGCTGCAGCTGCAGCATCATTCGCTGCAAGCGGGACGAGGCTGCGTGGATGGGCTTGTTTAAAATAGAGACCAGCGGCTGGTGGTCTGTTTCGATGGTGAAAGTTTTTCCCAGAACGTAGTCTCTGAATTTGGAGCACGCGAACACCACGGCAAGGAGCTCCTTTTCAATCTGCGCGTAGCGCTGTTCAGCAGGGGTCATTGTGCGAGAGGCATAGGAGACGGGCAGCTGTCGGTCGTCGTAGAGCTGCAGGCAGGCAGCACCAAGGCCGAACCGAGATGCATCGCAGGTGAGGACAATTGGCCTGTTCAGGTCGAAAAACTGCAAAGTCGGGGTCCGTGCGAGTCTGGACCTCAGGGCCACGAAGGCCGACTGGTGGTGCGGGAGCCAGACCCAGGCATTGTCCTTCTTGGTCAGCTCCCTCAGGGGGGGCACTCAGTTCGCTGAGGTCGGGTATGAACTTACCCAAGTAGTTGACCATGCCCAGGAAGCGCTGCAGGCCGGGCACGTCAGTGGGAGCGGGCATTTCGGTGATCGCCGCCGTCTTCGCGGGGTCTGGCTTCAGGCCACCCGCCGTGAAAACGTGGCCGACGTAGGTGACTTCCTCAACGCGGAACCGACACTTCCTTCGATTAAGCTTGAGGTTGATCTCACGAGCCTTGTCCAGGACCTGGCGGAGGTGTCGGTCATGCTCAGCGACGTCCCTCCCGTACACCAGGATGTCATCCACGATGATGGCGCATGGCAACCCAGCAAACAGCTGCTCCATCGTACGCTGAAAAACCTCGCTTGCCGAGTTGATCCCAAAAGGCATGCGGAGGAAACGGAACCTGCCGAACGGTGTGCTGAAGGTGGTCAGGAAGGAGGAACGTGCATCCAGCGGTATCTGCCAAAAGGAGCTCTTGGCATCCAGGACCGAGAAAACCGTGGCTGGACCGACCTGTGCCGCGACGTCCTCCACCGTCCGCATGGGGTAGTGCGGGCGTTTAATAGCCAGGTTCAGGTCCTTGGGGTTGATGCAGATCCTGATCTCGCTCGCGTCCTTCTTGGCAGCGACCACCATGGTGGAGACCCACTGGGTGGGGGCACTCACCTCCTTGAGGATGCCCATGTCCACCATGCCACGTAGTGTGGACTCCACGCGGCCCTTCATGGCAAAAGACACACGGTGGGCCGGTCTGACCACTGGGTCGACCCCCGGGTCCACAACGATCTTGTAGGCACAGGGCAGCTTCCCCAGGACGTCATCAAATCGGTCAGGGTACTCGATCAGGGGGTCCATGGGGGCCTGCACCAGGTGGATGTCGCGGTGAAATGAGACCAAACCAAAGTCCTGGCATGCACGGGCGCCCAGCAGGGTGACGTTTTCAGATGCTAGCAGGAGGAACGTGAGGGGCCGAGAGGTCTCCAGAACAGTACAGATAACCGTTGCCTTTCCCACGGCAATCAGAACGCCTCCCCCATAGGCATGGAGGCGGGAGTTGTCAGGAGTAACCCTCTCCCCCGAACTTATCTGCTTGAAGAGGCGCACAGACATAACATTTGCAAACGCCCCAGTATCGACCTTGGCAGGGAAGGAGTGTCCATTGACTGTAACATGCACGGATGGATCCGTTATCAATGCAGGTGCTCCCAAGAGCGAAAACACCAGAGAGTCTCCATGGGAGGAAGTCGTATCTGAGCCATGGAGTACCTCATGTTGGTTCCGGGAACCGGTTTCGCTATCATCGTTGGCAAGGTTGTTTAGACTCCCTCTAGGAGCAGGGACAGGTCTCCCACGAGAACGACAAGCTGCAGAAAAATGGTTCTGCTTCCCGCAGGAATTACAAGTTTTGCCCTGCGCTGGGCAAACGTTATACCTGTGTGACGAGAAGTTGCAGTTTGGGCATCTGCGAGGGGTGACCATAGCGGGCGCGGAGGGGGCGACCCGGGTCTGCGGGTCATTCAATCGCCGGCGGCCGGTGAAATTTATGTCCTGGGGCGCCGGCCGAGATACTGAGCCAACAGCAGAGGCCATGCGTGCGGCATGTATGGCGTCCGTCAGCGACAGGTCAGGCTTCATCAGGAGTTCATCCCGCAGCTTAGAGTTTAGGAGACCGTTGACCAGGACGTCCCTGATCATCTCGTCGGGTGTAATCGTTTGAAGGCGGCACCGCCGAGCCATATGTCGTAAAGATGCAATGAAGGCGTCAACGTGCTCCCCTGGAGTCTGACGCCGCGAGAAAAATTTGAAACGTTCGATAATGTTATTGGTGGGTATATCGCACAGGGCAGTGAACTTAGCCATGAGACATACCGGGTCGTTGCGGTCCTCCGGAGGGACGAATTGGAACGACGCATAGCGTTCCATTGCCTCCGGACCAGCCAGGTTGAGGAGCAGGTGAGCTCTTATCGCAGCAGTTGCATCAGGATAGGCAATCGCTATATAGTGTTCGTAGTCCCGCTGGAAGACAGTCCAGCGGTGCACTATGTCCTCATCGAAAACGAGCGTGTCCGGACGACGACACGAGGAAGACATGGCAAAGTGGAAGGAGGGGACACAATTGGGAGAAACAAATGATAAACTAAAAACCGATAAACAGGAGACGCAAGTCTACCGATCTGACACCATGTAAAAGGATGCCACTCGTAGGCAGAGTCTTTTACTATATAAGTTTATTAATGACACTACACATACATTATGCCCTAGCTGTCCGTGGTCATCACTGGCACTAGAGAGCGAGCTGGAGGTGGGGAAGTTACAATTATACCAGAGACAATGGGGAGTGGTTAGTAGTGGTGAGGTCACTATGTTAAAGGAACATGCACTGATCTACACTCTGGACCTAGATTCTCCCACTAGTTGAAACATCCTCTCCATGTTCACTCTATCCAGGTCACACTTCATTACTTTTTCACATGTATCTGTAGTGGAAACAGTTAGCGCATATTAAAAATAACTTGTTAGCTGCAAAGAGCTTTAAGATATTTTGCGGAAGATAAAAGTTTGACACTACTGCAAGTGTTTTCACTTTTACCAGATTGCTGATTGTAAGATTTTTTTTCCTACCAATGTGGGTGGAACAATGGCACGGCTGGTAGAGCTGGTTTGATCCTGACCACGGGTGCTGTATGCATGGAGTTTGCACGTTCTCCCTGTGCCACATGTGTCTCTTCCCACATCCCAAAGATGTAAGGGTTTGTTGGTTAACTGGCCTTTGTAAATTGTCCCTTGTGTGCAGGGAGTGGGAAAGTGGTATAACCTGGAGCTGGTGCGAACAATTGATCAATTGTCAGCATGGACTTTGTGGGCTTGGTGGAAGTGTTGTTTCTATGCTGTATCTCTTAACTAAACTAAACTGAACTAAATGCAAATTGGCATCTAAAATGAAATCACAAAATGCTGAGATAATCTGCAGGTCATGATACATATGTGAAAAGAAAAACACACTTGCACGATTCCTAGATTCATACAGCCTGTAATCAGGCCCTTCAGCCCAACTTGCCCACAATGACCAACATGTCCCATCTACACTAGTCCCACCTGCCTGCGTTTGGCCCATATCCCTTTAAACGTATCCTATCCATGTACCTGTCCAAAGGTTTCTTAAACATTGCGATAGTACGTGCCTCAACTACCTCCTCTGGCAGCTCGTTCCATACATCCACTACCCTATGCTTTAAAAAGAAGTTATCCCTCAGATTCCTATTAAATCTTTTCTCCCTCACCTTCAACCCTTGTCCTCTGGTTCTTGATTCACCTACCCCGGGCAAAAGACAGTGCATTTACCTGTTCTATTCCTCTCATAATTTTGTACATCTCTATAACATCGCCCCTCAACCTCCTCTGCTTCAAGGAATAAAGCCCTAACCTGTTCATCCTCTCCCTATAGCTCAGGCCCTCGAGTCCTGGCAACATTCTCGTAAATCTTCACGGCACCCTTTACAGCTTGCCGTCTTTCCAATAACCTAAACTGAACGCAATACTCTAAATGTGGCCTCACCAACAATATATATAACTGCAACATGACATCCCAACTTCTATACTCAATACTCTGACTGATGGAGGCCAATTCAGGTTGAAGACCTTCGTCAGAGCTGGGAAAGAGTAAACATGTTGGGGTTTTATGTTACAGAGAAGGTGGGGAGGGATGAAAAAAACTTGGTGGAATATTGGTGATAGGGTTGGCTTTGTTCGTGTTTCACTGTATTTCCACCATTACAGTGGGAATAAGCTGTTGATGAAATTATCATTATCGTTAATGAAAGCAAATGGAAAGAGAATAAATAGAGGAACATATAGGCTGTGAACTGAGGAACGAATTGGGAGAAAATGCAAAGAGGGGAAAACTATAATATGCAGAACTGTAGGGAAGCTGGAGGAGAGAGAAAAACTACCAACATGACCCCTGGATGGACTATGAAGAACTGCTCTGCTCTGATACAAACAGAGTGAATGATTTACCCTAAGTTTAACTTGAGAGATTATGGTGATGTTTTGGGTAAGAACCCTTCTTCAGACTGAAAGTAAAGGGGAGAGAACTGGAGGTAGGAAAAGGCCAGAACAAATCAGGGCAGACAACAGATGATTGTGGAAGGGTGGAGCCCATAATGGCCCATTATTGGCTGGGGAAAAGGTGACAACAAAGGGATACAAGGCTGGGGAAGGGGTAGAGATGCTGCTGACCCATTGAGTTACTCCAGCACTGCTTTATGCTAGATTTTGCCATCTGTTGTTGTTGTGTCTATGCTGATTGTTTCTATGCAGTCGTGTCTTCCAAATACTTAAAGTCAAGCACCGATGACACAAATTACCTACCACTTTCAGCTTCCTTTTAGATGTGAGCCAAAGTCTTCAGAGGGCTGGCATCAGTTGTTTCATTGTTAGACAGAACCCGTAGTCTGAATCAAACACGGTTCTCTGGCGTTGCAAGGCAGCAACTCTGTCGCTAAGCCACTAATTTACAGTTGTGAATTTTTTTAATGCTATTAAACCATCAACAAACAGCTGGTTTATTTTTGTCTCTTGTTGCTTATTCACAAACGACCAGATTAATTGAATGATTTTCATATGATGGAATTAACATAATGTGGCTTGCAGTAACAATCCAATGTGGAAAGAGGTGATTGAATTGTTACTGTTTGGCTTATTTGGCTGGGTTAGATGTTTGTTGAATATTATTATTTTTTAAATTTATTGGCAAATGAATAAATTGTAGGACAGATGATTTGCCCTCTTTGGTTTTTGGTCTATTAATCTTATATTGACAACAAATCCAATTAACTGATATTTTTTGCTGCTGATGTTTTTGGTGTCACTAGTTAAATTCTAGTATTCAGGAACATGGAAATAATTTGATAAAAACTGCGGATAAAATTGTCAAGCAGCCCTGTTTTCTGAACGTGTTGTGAATCATAATATTGGCTTGAAATATTGATAATGATATATAGCGATTTCAATAGGTATTCATATTGCATTTCAAATAAATATTCCTTGTATTTGTCAAGTAGTTGATTGTACAGTGATATATTGAAGTAAATTGCCTCATTTTACTTATGAAATGGTCTCTATGATTTATCAGAATTCACATTATCCTCAGAGCAGAATTTCTTCAAAACGTAACAGTGGCTGCAGGAGAACAAGCATGCAAAAGCAACTTGTATATTAAAAAGTTTTTAAAACAAAAACGGACTGAAAATATAAAACAAACCTAAATACATAAAACACTTAAATAATTGAATTAGAGATTTTGTTTCAATTATTAAAATGTTAAAAAGATATGATAACATTGCAAACTAACCGGAACATTTTCAGAACACAACAAATTATTGGAATATTTTTTCCACTTTTCATTTTCATGACTCAATTATTCTCTGTGGCATTTATTGCAGTTTCTCATCTCAAGAACACAAAGTACCAACTGGAAAGGAAAGATGTTCTGTCCATGTTAAATTCAACGTGGCCAACTTATTAATTGGCCTACTGAGTACAAACCCACTGGAACTTGAGTCTAAAGAATTGGGCGTTATTGAAATGGCCTCTCAGAAAATATTTATTCTCATCTGAGTGTTGCGATGATGACAGAGAACATTTGAAGGAAACGTGCTAAGGCTAAGGCCTGGACCTACAGTATTTGGAGAGGTGGAAGGGAGAGAGAAAGGATATGGGATGCAAGGACTATAATATTGGCGTGGCATGTTGACAAATGCCTCCATTCCAGTTTTGCCTACATACTAGAAAAATCTATTCATGTGAGAGGAGATGAAACTGGTATTTTTCCCCTGGGAATTGAATAAAATGACAGAGAGCCTTAGATAATTTTTTTTGTTGAAAATTTTTGGGTTTGTTTTTAACATTATCATAACTTTATAACATTTTGATTTTTCTTTTGAAGTCTGTAATTCAAGTGTTTAAAAAATTTAGGTATGTTTTATATTTTCAGTGTTTCTTTGTTATAATAGCTATTTAATACACATGTTGTTTTTGCATGTTTAAATATTTTTGTGTGTAATTCTAAATATCTGTACTACATTCAGCGTTTTTACCATTTGACAATGAGAGTTGTTTAGAGGGTATGCTTTAATGGGCTGACAAATTCTTCTCTACTCAGAGGATGGAGCTTTCCACTGAAGCACCATCCTCATCTCCACTTATGTGAATGCATTCAGATGCAGTAAACTCTCTCGACGAGCAGGCATATTTCATTAGGATATCCTCAAAATGGTTCCTGGACATGATAAGTTTGACCTGATTCACCTCGAAAGAGTGGTACTGACCCCAAATTCTAAACTATAATTTTCATGCATTTGGATTTATTTTTTTCATGACTCAATTACTTTTTGTAAAGGCCGTGGAGGGCGTGCAGCGTAGGTTCACTAGATTAATTCCCGGAATGGCGGGACTGTCGTATGTTGAAAGGCTGGAGCGATTGGGCTTGTATACACTGGAATTTAGAAGGATGAGGGGGGATCTTATTGAAACATATAAGATAATTAGGGGATTGGACACATTAGAGGCAGGAAACATGTTCCCAATGTTGGGGGAGTCCAGAACAAGGGGCCACAGTTTAAGAATAAGGGGTAGGCCATTTAGAACTGAGATGAGGAAGGATATTCTTGCTATGGAGGGCGTGCAGCGTAGGTTCACTAGGTTAATTCCCGGAATGGCGGGACTGTCGTATGTTGAAAGGCTGGAGCGATTGGGCTTGTATACACTGGAATTTAGAAGGATGAGGGGGGATCTTATTGAAACATATAAGATAATTAGGGGATTGGACACATTAGAGGCAGATAACATGTTCCCAATGTTGGGGGAGTCCAGAACAAGGGGCCACAGTTTGAGAATAAGGGGTAGGCCATTTAGAACGGAGATGAGGAAGAACTTTTTCAGTCAGAGGGTGGTGAAGGTGTGGAATTCTCTGCCTCAGAAGGCAGTGGAGGCCAGTTCGTTGGATGCTTTCAAGAGAGAGCTGGATAGAGCTCTTAAGGATAGCGGAGTGAGGGGGTATGGGGAGAAGGCAGGAACGGGGTACTGATTGAGAGTGATCAGCCATGATCGCATTGAATGGCGGTGCTGGCTCGAAGGGCTGAATGGCCTACTCCTGCACCTATTGTCTATTGTCTATTGTCTATTGTCTATTGTCTATTGTCTATGAGGAAGAACTTTTTCAGTCAGAGAGTGGTGAAGGTGTGGAATTCTCTTCCTCAGAAGGCAGTGGAGGCCAGTTCGTTGGATGCTTTCAAGAGAGAGCTGGATAGAGCTCTTAAGGATAGCGGAGTGAGGGGGTATGGGGAGAAGGCAGGAACGGGGTACTGATTGAGAGTGATCAGCCATGATCGCATTGAATGGCGGTGCTGGCTCGAAGGGCTGAATGGCCTACTCCTGCACCTATTGTCTATTGTCTATTGTCTATTGCCGCAGGGTGGCGCAGTGGTTGAATTGCCTCCTTACAGATCCAGAGACACGGGTTTGATCCTGACTACAGGTGCTGTCTGTGCGGACTTTGTACCTTCTCCCTGTGACCACGTGGGTTTTTGCCGGTTACCTCCCACACTCCAAAGATGTACAGGTTTGTAGGTTAAGCGGCTTCGGAAAAGATTGTAGATTGTCGTGAGTGTGCAGGATAGTACTAGTGTATGGGGATTGCAGGTCGGTGCGGACTCGGTGCATTCCACGCTGTATCTCTAAACTAAACTAAACAAGACATGAATTACAGTTTCTAATCTCAATAACACAAAATAGTAGCTAGAAAGATGTTCTGTTCATATTAATTTAACTATTAAAAAAAAAATGACTGTTAATTTATTTTAAGCTAGCTGAAGTGAAACCATACTTCCTTTTTTTTAAACTCTTTTCTCTGTTTGCAATGCTCTCAGTTAGTACTGGAGTCTTAAATAAAATTATAACTAGATAATGTAATAAAATAAGTGCATGAAAAATAACTGTGTTTATGAATGCAGCATTTTCAAAAAGGGAATAATCAGATTGTTGGAATTGCTGAGTTGTTTTAAAATCATGAATACATCCTGGAGAAGGAATATTGTCGTCGATCAAGCCGGTAATCTTTTTCCATATGGAAATTGAAGTGCATCCCAAAATTCATCAATCAGACATTTCTCCTCCAAAATTGAGTGGTCTTGGCTTGATTAAAATTGTCAACGCTTAGATTGAAAGAGTTTTGCTCATTATGGTACTTGTAATATTTTACAAAAAGAGATCAACAGAATCATAAACAGATGGTTCTAAGCTACGATCTAATGGATATCTGAACAGACTTGTGTAATGAATGCCTTATTCCAGTAACCACATTAATACGACAAATCATAGCCACCTTTTCATAGATGCCTCATGTAATGCATGGATGGCACTGAACTAATTAATACTAAAGGTGGAGGAGATTGAGGATTGTTCATGGATTTAACACTACACATGTCCAACCAACCTGAGTAACAACTAGAGAGACACAAGGAACTGCAGATGCTGGAATCTTGAGCAAAACACAGTGTGCTGGAGGAACTCAATGGGTCAGGCAGCATCGGTGGAGGGGAAGGATAGTTGATGCTTTGAGTCGGTAGCTATCTTCAGAAGAAGGGTCCCTACCCAAAATATCAACTATCCCTTCGCTCCACAGATGTTGCCTGACCCGCTGAGTTACTCCTGCACTCTGTGCCCTGCTCAAGACACATCTAAATAAACCAATAATATTTTGAAAAACTTGGCCCAAACCAGCAGAGCATTTGTAGACGAGTTAATGATCAAAGTTTACAGACTTTTCGGTACTCTCCAGTTTTATGGTGCAGTCCAATTACTTTAGCTGGAACCCGTCTCCCATAAGTAAAAGGTATAGAAGTGTGAAAATGCACACCTCCAGATTCAGGGACAGTTTCTTCCCAGCTGTTATTAGGCAACTGAATCATCCTACCACAGCCAGAGAGCAGTCCTGAACTACTATCTACCTCTTTTTAACTCTTGGACTATCCTTGATCGGACTTTTGCTAGCTTTACCTTGCACTAAACGTTATTCCCTTATCATGTGTCTATACACTGTAAATGGCTCGATTGTAGCCATGTATTGTCTTTCTGCTGACTGGATAGCACGCAACAAAAGCTTTTCACTGTACATCAGTACACTTGCCATAAACTAAACTAAACTGACTGAATGAGAACTTGTGGTTGGAATGTTTTAAATGACATAAAACTGAACAGAGCAGTAAATCTGTTGATCAATCTGTAGATTAAAAAAAACTAATCAAGAGCAAATACCCACCGAAAGGACACCACAGCAATAACAGCAAAACTTTTCCTATTGAGAGCTGATGAGACATTTAATGTTTTCTGTAAAATCAATCCCAAGAAGCCCTGTTCTGGAAAAAAATATATGTGGTCAAGGTTTTCTTTCATAAATAAGATGGCCTTGAGAAAACATCCTTGGCAACTACAATGGTCTGAACAAATCAGCTTGTCCATAACATTCGCTATTGACCATGACTGATCCTTGGCCTACAGTTTCCTGCCTTATCGTCATATCCCCAGACAACACCCTTTGATTGGAAAATGTTCCAATCTCAGCCACGTTTCAACATCATCTGAGGTAGAAAGTTGCAAAGATTTACAACCTTCTCACTTCAGCCAATTTAGTTTAGTTTAGAGATGCAGCATAGAAATGAACCATTTGGCCCACCCAGTCCATGCTGAGCATCAATCACAGGGAACAAGTTAACGAGGCCAATTAACTCACAAGCCTGCATGTCTTTGAGATGTGGGAGGAAACTGGCACATCGAGATGAAACCCAAACGGTCACAGGAAGAACTCTACATTGGGTTTGTAGGTTAATTACCCTCTGTAAATACTGTAGCCCTTCGTGTGTAGGGAGTCCATATGAGAATGGGATAACATTGAACTTTAGAGAGACAGCATCGAAACAGGCCCTTCAGCCCCCCCCCCCCCCCCCCCGAGTCCACGCCAACCAGCAATCACCCTGTACACTAACGCTATCTTACACACTAGGGACGATTTTTAATGTACAAAAGTCATTTAACTTACAAACCTGTACGCCTTTGGAGTGTGGGCGGAAACAGTGGCACCCAGAGAAAACCCATGCAGTCACACAGAGAACGTACAAACTCTGCACAGACAGCACCTGTAGTCAGTATTGACCCCGGCTCTCTGGTGCAGCTCTACCACTGTGTCACTGCGCCGCCACTGTGAACTTGTGGGTACAAGTGATCGGCGAGGACTTGGTGGGTTGAAGGGCCTGTTTCCACGTTGTATCTTTCAATCAATCAAAATCCCAACCAGCTGTGAAAAGCAAAGCCTCAACAGCAGCATCAGTGATTCAGATATTCCAACAAGGCACTGTTGAGCTAGTGGAGGTCTTGACATTAGACACTGCAGCATAATTGAGTACATGAATATTAACCTGGAGCAGGCTGCCATTTTTAACCTTGAAAGGACGTGCAGAAGCCTGTAAAAATTTGAAGCTACACTCCTCCTAACCTTGAGTGGCTCATTGACTCAACAGGCAGAGTTGCTGTCTCACAGTACTGGAGACCCAGGTTTGATCCTGACTCGGGTACAGTGTAGGTGAAGTTTGTGCGATAAGCCTATGACCCCATGTGTTTCCTTTGGGTGCAGCAATTTCCTCCCGCATCCCAAAGACGTGTGTGTTTGTTGGTGGATTGGCCTCTTTATTGTCCCTTATGTGTAGGAAATAGGTATGAAAGTGGGATAACATAGAACTAGTGTGAACAGTTGGTATGGACTTGGTGGGCTGAGGGGTTTGTTTCCATACTGTATCTCTAAACTAAACTAGAGGCTTGAATGAGGTCGAAGCAGAGAAGTTAAATTATAGCATGGGCACAAACTGGGATAGCGTTCCAGCACAGTGTCACTTTACAGCATATTTTTAAGTGTTTATGAGTTTCTATTCCCATTTGTTTTCCCATTTCATAGTACTAGTGACAATACTCAATCGAGCATTGTTTTATTATTGACCACTCACTCCATTTTTTCCCACTTACTCTTGTATGGCCTTTAATAATTTTGGAACTGTGGTACCATTTATCTTAGTTTCAGTATCACTCCACTTTGTTGTTTAATATTCAAGGGTAGCCTGTCACCTGTATAAACCAAGCAGGGCCAATAACTCTTATCAATATTTATAGAAATTACCATTATGCCTTGTATTTAGTACATTACAGGATTACATACACTGAGTTGCAGCAATCGCTAATTTAGTTTCTTCGTTGGTAACTCCCACTCTGTCTCATTGTAAACACTGAACCTTTCTTCTGTTCCATGGTCACTTTTGACAGCATGGAGCCATCTCTTCTGACTTTCACCTTTTGGATCATCTCCAAAACTTTCATCTCTGACATGTTTCTTTTCAGCTTGCCTTGCTTGTTTTCGCTGGCATTCACTGCAGTCTCGTTCAAGGTTGTATCTCTTTCACTCTGTCATTGAAATTGCAGAATGGTCAGCGAGCTATTATTTTCGATAACTTTCCAATTCAGGTCCCTGTCTGCAATCCTGGGCTATTAGCTGGAAACATCTTGGTGTGTCGCAAGTCTGCCTGACCAGTGCTATCTGAGGTGGGAGTGGTTCCTGAACTTCCTCACTGCATTATCCTTTGGTGTCTCAAAAAACACCAACCTTCTACCCAAGTGCCAGCTCCCATGATTATGGATGCATCTTCATCATCCATAACTACGACCAGCATCTACAACCTAACGTAACATTTCCCACATTGCCCCGAAGGCCCGATCACTGTTATTACCTCAATGGGAAACGCTTATGACTCTTCAGATAAATGTCCTGGCCTATCCTGGCCAATGGTTTCAACCTAACCAAGTAAACATTAACCCTTCAGTTGCACATATATCTTTGAAAACTCCAACAATGTCCCATCAAGGTCCTCACTGTATCCTCATACAAGATCCTCATACAAGATCTTGTTGCGCCGTGCAGATGGCTGTACTGATGAGAGCTCCGAGTCAACTCAGCAAACTTGTGTGGATTTACTTTTTACTACTTGCTCTTTTTGCACATACTGTACTATCACGTGTTCAGTATAATCGACAGACACTTTTGGAGATAGGAACGTCAGCCAACGTGGTCTTTAAGCCAGCTGTTGATAACACAGACGACGGCCTCCCCAGGTGTTTTGTCTACCTGCACGGCGGAGGAGGAAAGCAAAGAGAGGGAAGCATGCTGGTGCTCTGTGCAGAAGCCGGTGAAGAAGTAATAAACCCTCTCTGCCCAGCATTCTGTTAGCTAATGTGCAATCCCTGGACAATAAATTAGACGAGTTCCGCGCACGGATCGAACACCATCGGGACATTAAGACCTGCTGTGTTCTGGCGTTCACGGAGATGTGGCTGGAGACCAATGTACCCGACTGTGCCGTCACTCCAGAGAGTTTTTCCGTCTAATGACAAGACAGAACGAAGGGCTCAGGCAAGTCGAGAGGAGGGGGAGTGTGCTTTATGGTTAACTCTTCGTGGGCCATGCATGTCTGCGTTTTAACTATACACTGCTCCCCGGTTCTGGAGCTGTTTACCATTAAAACTAGACCTTTCTACCTACCCATTGTACCATTGACCCTGTGCCAACCTACATTTGACAAATAAATCTTTAATTAATTAAAAATATCTATCTATTGTTTATGGTGCTAGTGGACTTCTTAACATCGTAAATGTCTCTGGCCTTGTACCTCCATTTGCATGGTTGCATTTTTTAAATTCCATGTCATTGATCAAGACTGTATTAATATTGTTCTTCCTCTTAACTTTCCAATCATTATTTATGCAGGGCAAGTGGGCGAGATCACTGGTACCTCCCCATTCGCCTATGTATCAAATCCATTAATCAACTGCAGCTGTGTTTCATTATTTTCCTTCCTAAAATGTATTTTGTATTTCTCTTCCACTTACCAGTTTAGTTTAGAAATACAGTATTGAGACGGGCCCATTGGCCCATCAAGTTCACGCTGGTCACCGATCTCCCCTTCACACTAGTTTTCTTGTCCACTCTCTACACCAACAGCCCTACACGTTTTTGGGATGTGTGAGGCAACCAGAGCCACCACTCTTGTGGTCACAGGTAGAACGTGCAGACTCCACACAGACAGCACCTGAGGTCAGAATCGAACTCAGGTCTCTGGCGCTGTGAGGCAGCAGCTCCACCAGCTGCTTTGTGTTAAATAATGGTTGGAAACTCACCTGCTCAGCTTAGAGTCAAGGTTTTCAGTCTTACAAATGATAACCAATCTTCAGGATTAATTATGTTTCTCCCTCGGCAGAAGCTAGCTGACTTGCTACGCATCCAAAGGATTCATTGTTTTTATTCAAGGTTCTCATTAAGCAGGGAGAAAGCTCACTGGAATACCGAAAACCTGGAGAATTACCACTTGAATTTTAAACTACATTTCCTTCATAAGTGTGAAAATGAAATTAATATGGGCTGCATCGTGTTTCATTGAATCCTGTTGAAGCATCTGATAAGATGATTTTTCTTCAACTCAAAAACGTATATCAGATATTATCTAACCTTGTCAAGTCAAGTCAAGTCAAGTCAATTTTATTTGTATAGCACATTTAAAAACAACCCACGTTGACCAAAGTGCTGCACATCTGATTAGGAAAAAAAAAAAGAAACATACAGTGGCAGTAGCTGCAGCAAACATATGTTGTGTGCAACGGTGCAATAATGGGAAGGGAATCATTGCTCTAATGCTGTTCTTTTGTTTTGAAGCAAGAATACATCTTCGGTTGCCAAGAGAAAGAAGCTAACCTTCAATGAGTGATAATGTCAGAGGCACGGCTGTTCCTGTTCAATTTATTCTTGCCTTTACACTGCTGACATGGTAAATAGTTTAAGTGACTGATCATTTAAATTTAAAAGTCCTGAAAATCAAACTAGATTGCCAAAAGTTAAAGTGATCTAAGAGAACGTTAATTTCAAAGCCAGACAGAATTTTATAATGTTATGCAGAACAATGTTGAATTTATGTGTGGGAAGGAATTGCAGATGCAGGTTTAAACCAAAGATAGACACAAAAAGCTGGAGTAACTCAACGGGTCAGATGGCACCTCTGGAGAAAAGGAATAGGTGACGTTTCGAGTCGAGACCCTTCCTCAGACCTTATTCTGACTTCAGAATTTATACTGGCTTCTGTTTAAAAAAACCCAAAAGCTATTATTGGGAAGAATATGATTATCAGGATAAAAGAGATAATGGTATTCCATCAATGCCTCTGTAATCTTTGTCCAGATTACTTGTTTTCAAGGGTGTTGAATTAAGTTTTCTGAAATGGAATATATATTTTTTATTTGATTGTTTTCTAATCTTTGTTAATTCATTTTTAGTTTAACTTATTAAATTGTATCATTGTATCCTTCTCTTTAATTGCTTTTTGTAATACTAGTCTTGATATTATCTGATGTTGCATTAAGAGAAAGTGCAATATACCTCTCCACATCAAATGTAAATCAGAGATCGCTGATTACTAATCAAGAGTCAAGAGTGTTTTATTGTCATGTGTCCCAGATAGAACGATGACATTCTTATTTACTGCAGCACAATAGAATATGTAAACATAGTACACTGTCAACATATAACAAACAAGAGAAAAAAAACAAGTTTAGTGGGTATACGTACACATACTCACAAGTATACACACACTGAAATATATATAGGATAAGTGTGTAGATACACTGATGAGCCAAAACATTATGACCACCTGCCTAATATGCTGTTGGTCCTCCGTGTGCACCCAAAGCAGGGCTGACGCACCGAGGCATGGACTCTACAAGACCCCTGCAGGTGGCCTGTGGTATTTGGCACCAAAACATTAGCAGCAGATCCTTCAAGTCCTGTAAGTTGCGAGGTGGAGCCGTCGTGGATCAGACTTGTCCATCCAGCACATCCCACAGATGCTCAATCGGATTGAGATCTGGACAATCTGGAGACCGTGAACACTTCATCATGTTCTTCAAACCATTCCCGAACAACGTGTGCAGCGTGGCAGGGGGTAATACCCTGCTGAAAGAGGCCACTGCCATCAGGGAATACCATTGCCATGAAGGAGTGTACCTAGTCTGCAACGATGTTTAGGTAGGTGACACGTGTCAAACTGGTGTCCACATGAATGGCCGGACCCAGGGTTTCCAGCAGAACATTGCCCCGTGCATCACACTCCCTCCACCAGCTTGTCGTCTTCCCTGAACATTGCTTCAGTGCATCCTGGTGCCATCACTTCCCCAAATAAACAGTGCACACATACACGGCCAGTACTCCTGCCCAGTTCTCCTGCATCCAACACATCAACTTCAAGAACTGACTGTTCATTTGCTGCCTAATATATCCCACCCCTTGACAGGTGCCATTGCAACAAGATAATCAATGTTATTCACTTCACTTGTATATGCACACACACGCACACATACGTACACACAAAAAAACCAATAGTAGTGCAATAATAGTAATAATAATAGTCTGTTGTAGTTCAGAGCTTATTCGAGGTTGTAGTGTTTAATAGCCTGATGGCTATAGGGAAGAAGCTGTTTCTAAATCTGGACATTACAGTTTTCAGGCTCCTGTACCTTCTTCCCGATGGCAGTGGTGAAGAAGGCCTGGATGATGTGGGTCTCGGATGATGCTGGCTGCCTTTTTGAGGCAGCGACTCCGATAAATCCCTTCGATGGTGGGGAGGTCAGAGCCGGTGATGGACTGGGCTGTGTTCACAACTTTTGCAGCATTTCTCATTCCTGGGTGTTCAAGTTGCCGAACCAGGTCATGATGCAACCAGTCAATATGCTCTCTACTGTACACCTGTGGAAGTTCAAGAGAATACTCTCTGACATACCAAATCTCCGTAATCTTCTCCGGAAGCAGAGGCATTGATGTGCTTTATTTATAATTGCATCAGTGTGCTGGGTCCAGGAAAGATCTTCAGAAATATGCACACCCAGGAATTTGAAGTTTTTGACTCTCTCCACCATCTGTTGATATAAACAGGATTGTGGGTCCTCATCCTTCCTCTTCCAAAGCCCACAATCAGTTCATTGGTTTTACTAATATTCACAGCCAGGTTGTTGTGCCGGCACCATTTTGTCAATCGGTCAATCTCACTTCTATACTCTGACTCATCACCATCTGTAATTCGTCCAACAATGGTGGTGTCGGCGAACTTGAAGACGGAGTTCGCACTGTGTCCGGCTACACTGTCATGAGTATAGAGTGAGTAGAGCAGGGAGCTGAGCACGCAGCCTTGAGGTGCTGCCGTACTGATTGTTAATGAGGAAGATGTATTTCTGCCAATTCAAACAGACTGTGGATGAGGAGGTCGAGGATCCAATTGCAGAGGGATGCGCAGAGACACAGTTCCATGAGCTTGGTAACAGGATTGGAGGGGATGATGGTATTGAACAGCCGAGCTGTAGTCTATCAACAACAGTCTGACGTAAGTGTTTGTATTGTCCAAGTGGTCCAGTGCGGAGTGGAGAGACAGTGAGATCGCATCCTCCGTTGACCTGTTGAGACGGTATGCGAACTGTAGTGGATTGAGGTCCTTGTTGAGGTAGGAGTTGATATGCACCATAACCAACCTCTCAAAGCACTTAATCACCACAGGCATTAGTGCCACTGGTCGATAGTCGTTGAGGCACGTCATCTGACCCTTCTTGGGCACCGGTATTATTGGTGCCCTCTTAAAGCGGATTTGAACCTCAGACCTCAGTAATGAGAGGTTGAAAATGTCCGCAAAAATTCCAGCCAATTGGTCCGCACAGGTTTTGAGAACTCGACCGGGTCTACCATCAGGTGCAGATGCTTTTCGAGGGTTCACCCCCTGAAGGATCTTCTGACGTCGGCCTCTGTGACTGTAATACCATCCGGACATATAGGGGGCTCGGGAAGGCACATCAATGTTCTCCCTATCACCTCGAACGCATTGAGCTCATCAGGGAGTGATGCATCGCTGTTGCTTGAGCTGCCTCCTGGTTTTGCCTTGTAGGAGGTGATGGCATTCAAGCCCTGCTACAGTTGCCAAACATTCGCCCCATTCTACAGCTTTGAGCAGAGGTCCCGTTTAGCCTTTTTGATGGCCTTGTCAAGATCGTATCTGGAATTCTTATAGGCCTCTGCATTACCAGACCTGAATGCCCGGGATCTGGTCATCAAGAATGCGGATCTCCTGATTCATCCAAGGCTTCTGGTTAGGAAACACTCGGATGGTTTTTGTGCAAACACAGTCCTCCACACATTTCCTCGTTAAGTCTGTAACGACTGTGGCGTATTCATTCTGGTCCGTTGCCGAGTCCTTGAACATTGCCCAGTGTACTGACTCCAAGCAGTGTTGCAGTTGTTCCTCTGCCTCCCCAGACCAGCTCTGTGCAGTCCTCACCACTGGGGGTGCTCTCTTCAGTTGCTGCCTGTATGCAGGAAGAAGCAGCACCGCTGAATGGTCGGATTTCCCGAAGTGAGGGCGAAGGATAGAGCGATAGGCATCCTTGATGGTCGTATAGCAGTGGTCAAGGGTGTTTAATCCTCTGGTGCTGCAGGAGACATGTTGGAGGTAATTCAGGAGTCATTTTTTCAGGTTGGCTTTTTTTTTTAAATTAAAAAAAATTAAATTTTTAGAGATACAGAGCGGTAACAGGCACTTCGGCCCACCAAGTCCGCGCCGCCCAGCGATCCCCGCACATTAACACTATCCTACACACACTAGGGACAATTTTTACATTTACCC
This sequence comes from Rhinoraja longicauda, assembly GCF_053455715.1. Lineage (NCBI taxonomy): Eukaryota > Metazoa > Chordata > Chondrichthyes > Rajiformes > Arhynchobatidae > Rhinoraja > Rhinoraja longicauda. The sequence continues at coordinate 14,188,002 of NC_135976.1, forward strand.
AGTCAATTAACCTACATACCTGTACGTCTATGGAGTGTGGGAGGAAACCGAAGATCTCGGAGAAAACCCACGCAGGTCACGGGGAGAACGTACAAACTCCGTACAGACGGCGCCCGTAGTCAGGATCGAACCTGAGTCTCCGGCGCTGCATTCGCTGTAAGGCAGCAACTCTACGCTGCGCCACCGTGCCGCCCCGTGGATCAAAAAACCATTTAAATTCCACAATCATATCTGCCCCCCCCAACATCCCTGGCATCTCGGAGGCAGGATCTGAAGGCAATCAGTATCAGTCGGGAGTTATTGGGGAAATTGAGGGGTTTGAAGGCGGTTCAATTCCCAGGGCCCACGATTCTTCGTCCCAAAATTCTTAAGGACATGCACTTGAAATGTTAGAGTCAAGTTGGGTCAAAGGGCCTGTTTCTGTGGATTATGACTTACATTCATTAGAAGAATGTGAGGGGAGCTCATTGAAAGTTATATAAACTCCTCGTGGGAATGGACTTGGGAATAAATTCAGGAAAGATGTTCCTGATGATGGGGAAATTCAGAACTAGAGGTCATGGACTAACATAAAGACCATCTCAATACTGGTCCATTCCCTATTACGGACCATCTCACTAATGGTCCATTTCCCACATCTCATCTCATTGTCCATTCCCCACAATGGACCGTCTCACTACACGTCCATTCTCCGACAATGGACAATCTCGCTAATGGAAGACACAATATTATAACAAGCGGTTGTAGGTGGGCAGATGTCGGAGGAGGTTGAGTGAGAAGAAAGAGGTGGTAGGACAGTGGAGGAATGTTTTAATATTCCTTCTGTGGTAAGAGACCTATTATATTCATTACCAATGTCCTTCTACAGCAGACTGAGACCCCGTCTGAAAACAAAAGCTCAATATTAAGGCTGATGGCTCCCAGAGTAACCCTGTCCCTCTGATTGCTGCACCAGCAGATATCTCATGTTGAGCTCTGCTGAACAAAGAAGGGAACATTTTGTAGGTGGTCTGAAGAAGATAACCTCTGGTGATGTATAGTCAGCTGAGAGATCAGTGCTAAATCTGAGTCACAAACCTCCTCTTTTACATACAGATCCCTTCCAAATACTGTTGCTAGCATCTGTCCAACCTCAACCAAAATAGTGTGGCACCGATAAAATAAACTGAAGGAAAAAATTATGGAATCAACGGATTTGGTTTTGTGCTTGATTCAGTATTTTAAAGCTATAATTACCTAAATGATAATGTTTGAACAGGCTTGTTGCTACAATATTCAATTTCACAGGATGTGGAAAAACAAATAATATTGCCCATTGTGAAAAAAAACCTAAAGCTAGATAAATACTCTTCCAAACTAGAAGGCTGAACAGCTGATGAACATTTTTGTTTCAGCGATAATCATTGAAACAAAAGACATTTCTAATCTAAATCAGAACTTTCTTAATTAGTGCAGTTCCATTTCAGATAATTAGAAACAGGAAAGACATAAATTCCATTGAATAGAACAGTATCACAACATTAACATGTCTCGAAACTTCAAAGCAGTAAATACTTTTGGTCGGCATTGACTATTGTATCAAACGTTAACTGATGTATTACTGCAGTGTTTAATTATAATGTTGGTGAATAACTGTGTAACATATAAAAATGTTAGAAACAAATCATGCCTGGATTTGCCGACTAAAGTATCTTAAATTGCCAACATGATTTCACACAGAGCCATTCTTTGAAATTAGTCTGGAGGCAATGGAGATTGCACAGACCAGTACTGTGGCACGGCGGTAGAGTTGCTGCCTTACAGTGTCAGAGACCTGGGTTCGATCCTGACTAGGGGTGCTGTCTGCATGGAGTTTGTACGTTCTCCCTGTGGCTGCGTGAGCTTTCTCTTGGTGCTCTAGTTTCCACCTACATTCCAAAGATGTACAGGTTTGTAGGTTAATTATCTTCTGTAAATTGTCCCCAGTATGTAGGATAAAACTAGCGAATAGGTGATCGCTGGTCGGTGTGGACTGGTGGGCAAAGGACCTGTTTCCACACTGTACATCTCTAAACTAAAGAAAATTTGAATTTGAATCTGTCCTTTTATAGACATTCTGCTCAGTTCCACTCCTGCAGGTTCACACCACTTGACCTTAATCTCCCCTCCATTTCCATGTTGAAGTTATTTGCAGCTGCCCCGTGCACACCTTAGCAGGAAGGTTCTCTCAATGCTGACTATAGCTGGAATGTAACAACCTGTTCGGTTGTAGGCAAAACAAAGCGGTCAGCGAAATCCACACTCAATCCCTTCTTAATCTGCATGAAGTAAACAGTATTATTTTTAATGTGGAATAGTTTTTTCATCGCTGAATAGGTTTGTAAACTTGGATAGCTTATAACGCAATGGTATGAACATTGAATTCTCCAATTTTAACAAACCAATCTGCAAACAATCCTAACCCCCCCCCCCCCCCCCATCCCCCGCTCTTCCCCGTGGTCCTCCTGAACTTGCACCCATTTTTCTCCTTCCCTCCTCCGTTCCAACTCTATTCCTTCTTGTGGCTTTGCAATTTGCACCTCTTCTATCCTTATCTCAGGGGGAGGGTGAGGGTGAGGGTGAGGGTGAAGGTGAAGGTGAAGGTGAGGGGGAGGGGGAGGGTGAGGGTGAAAGTGAGGGTGAGGGTGAGGGGGAGGGTGAGGGTGAGGGTGAAGGTGAGGGTGAGGGTGAGGTTGAGGGTGAGGGGGGAGGGTGAGGGTGAGGGTGAGGGTGAGGGTGAGGGTGAGGGTGAGGGTGAGCACGCCTCCTGCAGTCGACCTTGAAGGCGCTGGAGGCAATTCCCTGGTCCCTCTCCTACCAGCCCACTCCTCTCATCTGTGGCCGCCGACTTTACACAATTTAGCCAAGTTATTTGCAAAAGTGCCACATTGTTTTCCATTTTGAAACACCCAGGAATGTTGATGAGACTGTGAAGTGGACAAATTCAGTATTTAATTAAAACATACCTATGTTAGGCAGCAATTAATTTCATTTGTCTGAGTAATTTGCCAAGAGCCGCACTTGCCAACATTTTTTATTTAACTGAAATGTGGAGTTATTAATCACACAAACTGTTCAATCAAATTAGAAATCGTTTCGGATGGATTTGCAATGGGCCAAGATTGAGCTGACCTTTGGAAATCCAACATGTAATGAGCAGTAATTATATCTTTCATTTTTGCTTTCACAAGCCAATCATCCGTTGTTAATTTTGACATGGGCTGCATTTGTACGTGTGACAGAGAAATCTAGTGCTTTCTTAATGGACAGTAAAGAAAATAATGCATAAATATTTCAATCAGTGCCTGTGCAGAAATGTTATGCTTTTGAACATGCAACACTCTGAAAATTAATTTATTTTATTCAATTTTAGCAGAAATCCTAATTTTTCACATTTTTAATTTTAACCACTGCCCAAACTCAGTGTATTGATTATAAAACAGCAGGCTGTTCAACCTCAGGCGCCTGCAAGCTGTTACAAAGGTGTAGGAGACCATCATCAGAGATTTCTAGTTTGCTGATGACTGCGCCCTCAACGCCAGCACAGAGCAGAAGATGCAGCATGATATGGACTGCTTCTCACAGGCCTGTGACAACTTTGGTCTCTCCATTAGCACCAAAAAGTCTGATGTTATGTACCAGCCCGCGCCTGGAAAGCCCTTCCAGGAACCACACATCACGGTGAAGGGGCAGAATCTACAGGCAGTCGACAGCTTTACCTATCTGGGTAGTACACTCTCGCGAGTGGTGAACATTGATGCTGAGGTCAACAACAGGATTGCCAAGGCCAGCGCTGCCTTTGGGCGACTCCGTGAGAATGTTTGGGAGCAGAGAGGGCTCAGCCTTACCACCAAGCTGAAGGTCTACCATGCAGTGGTACTCACCACTCTTCTCTATGCCAGTGAGACCTGGACTGTCTACAGCAGACATGCCAAACAGCTCAATCACTTTCACTTGAGCTGCCTACGCAGACTCCTTCACATCAGGTGGCAGGACAAAATTCCCGACACAGAGGTCTTGGAACGGGCCGGAATCCCCAGCGTCCGCACCCTCCTACGGAAAGCCCAAGCCAGATGGGCAGGCCATGTCGTCAGAATGCCCGAGAGTCGACTGCCAAAACAGCTTCTGTGTCAGGGCAAGCGCTCAGTAGGAGGACAGAAGAAACGGTTTAAGGACTGCCTCAAAGTGTCCCTCAAAGTCTTGGACATCAACCTCAGCACTTGGGAATCTCTTGCTCTCTTCCCTCAGTCTTTTTACATCCTGATTCAGATCAACTGCAGATATAAATGATACTAGTGGAGGAATGGATGGCTTTGGCAAACTTGCTAGAATAGATGTGAAGGTGAGGGAAGAACCCATTGAAACCTACCAGATCATCCAAGGCCCAGATAGAGTGAACTAGGATGATTCCATTAATAGGAGAGTCTAGAACCAGAAGGCACAGCCTCAGCATAAAAGGACATACCCTTACAATAAAGATGAGGAGGAATTTCTTTAGCCCGAGGGTGGTGAACCTGTCAGGTTCCTTGTCACAGACGGCTGTGGAGGCCAAGACACTGAGTATTTTTTTAAAGCAGGGATTGATCGGTTCTTGATTGGTAAGTGTGTCAAAGGTTACAGGGAGAAGGCAAGAGAATGGGGTAGGGAAGAAAAAATGAATCAGCCATGATTGAATGTCGTAGTAGACTTGATGGGCCGAATGGCTTAATTTTGCTCCTATGACTTATGAACTTATGAACCTCTCTTTTAACAAGTTATCAGTTTGGTTACATGTACTTTTTGAGAAAACGATATTGGGTGGATTGTCAGATATACAGTATGTCTAACCAGTGATCTGACTGGGAAAACCATCGTGTTTGTAAATTCCATGAAAATAATTATTTCATTGGAATAAAAATCAGGCAGTTCCTATAAAGGTCAGGAAATATGCTCTGAAAATGGGTGGAAATCTAATATATATCAGAGTACATTGTTCTTGCTGGACCTTGAAGGCCAGTGATTCAAATGCTCATTGCTACTCTCTTAATCAGTATTTAGCAAATGATAGACACAAAATGCTGGAGTAACTCAGCGGGACAGGCAGCATCTCTGGAGATCTGAAGAAAGGTTTCGACCCGAAACGTCACCCATTCCTTCTCTCCAGAGATGCTGCCTGTCCCACTGTGTTACTCCAGCATTTTGTGTCTGCCTTAGGTTTAAACCAGCATCTGCAGTTCGTTCCTACACGTATTCAGCAAAAGGTTGCTGAACAAGATCAAAAATTGATCAGGCAGAATATTTACCGTTCAAGTTGAATCATCGGAAATTGCTAATGAGCGTTTTATTTCTACACTGCAACTAATAGATAAACATTTACCAGTACCAGCCACTGAGATTTCTCAGGGAACTCAGCAAAATGTTATAATACTTATCCATAAACATACAATGAGAAGATGCATCAGTCTGGACAATGGATTCTTTATTATTAAGGTTGTTAAAAGTTATGGGGAGAAGGCAGGAGAATGGGGTTGAGAGAGGAAACTAGATCAGCCATGATCGAATGGCGGAGTCGACTAATTGGGCTGAATGGCCTAATTTTGCTCCTATGACTTATGAAGTGTCCAAATAAATTCTTATAGCTGTTTTTTCATTATAGGATATAATTATCAACCACACAAGAATACGTATGTTGCAGGCATTGACGTAGCACATAGAATAGTACATAATAGAATAATAACATAGGAACAGGTCCTTCTGCCCACAATGTCTGTGCCGAACATGAAGCAAATACCTACTGTTACCTGCCTGCACATATCACTTCATTCCCTGCATATACACGTGCCTATCCAAAAGTCTCTCAAATCCACTATCATATCTGCCTCAATCACCAAACCCGGTAGCATGTTCGAAGCAATCACTACCCTTGGTTTATGAGCATTCAGCAAAATGCACCGTAATAGAATTGTCAGCAAACATAAAACCCATGGGATTAAAAGTACCATTGAGGCATCAGTACAACATTTGCAAGAAACAGCAAACTGAGTCCTGATGAATAGTTATTTCTCAGACAGATTCTCAGACAGATTTGAGTTATACATGCCTGAACCTGAGGAAATAATATTTAGACTGGTATTCTACATAGAAGAATTTCAAAGTTTGTAAGTGCACCAAGAATTAAAATCGCGAAACTCAGTCACTCGCTAAAATCTTGGCTTCTGTATATTGTCTCTAGTTTGTAGGATGGTATTGGTGTACAGAATGATCGTTGGTCGGCATGGACTCGGTGGGCCGAAGGGCCTGTCTTCAAGCTGTATCCGAAGGAAAAGAAAAAAAAATCTTCATGTTAACTCCATCCAGTGCATATAGTGAATCTACAACTATAAACCCGATTGAACTGCATTCATTTCATCAGTTTAGTACATCTGCTAATCCAACTAATTTCCACCACATTGATCCTGCTTGCCTCAGCCCACAGGGAACCAGGTCGTGATCGATCGAACTGCAAGATACTGTAATTATCCCCCACAAAGGCTGCATCATAAAAACAATCCCGCATCTAGGTGGAAAATTGACAAGGAATGGAAAACAAACAATTTGTGTCAAGGACTGATATAAATAGATGGTTCAAATTGCTTGTGGTATTCTGTGGGGAGGTGAGATCTTAGATTGATGTGACAGGTACAATGGCACGATGTGAATTTGCGCAAGGTGGCAGAGGTTATGGGGAGAAGGCAGGAGATTGGGGTTGAGAGGAAAAGATAGATCAGCTATGGGTTTAGTTTATTATCACGTGTACCGAGAGACAGTGAAAAGTTTTTGTTTGTGTGCTAACCAGCCAGTGGAAAGACATTAGATGATTACAATCGAGCCATTCACAGCGCACAGATACACGATAAGGGAATAACGTTTAGTGCAAGGTGAAGCCAGGAAAGTCTGACCAAAGATAAACCGAGGATTCGCGATGCGATAGATAGTAGTTCATGATTGGATGGTGGAGTAAACTTGATGGGCCGAATGGTCTAATTCTGCTCCTAGAACTTATGAACTTATGAGCTCTCTGAGCTCATGGCTTGATTCTTTCCCTCTCCATTTACTTTGCTTCCAAACCAGAGTGACAAAATTGACTTTTTAGCCCTTTATATCTTTGTGATGCTTTTTGAAAACTTAATAATCTGCTCCAAACCCCATTCCAAGAATTGTGGTTCCTGGAAGATGGTGCAAAAGTGTAAAGTGGTATCTGAAGAGGAGTTCACTAAATTTTAACCAGACTTTAAAAATTAAAGTACCACATCAATGGAGCCATGTAAAGTTTAGTTTTAGTTTAGTTTAAAGATACAGCTCGGAAACAGGCCCTTCGGCCCACCGAGTCCGCACCGACCAGCGATCCCCGCACACTAACGCGATCCTACACACACTAGGGACAATTTACAATTATACCAAGCCAATTAACATATCAACTTGTATGGCTTTGGAGTGTGGGAGGAAGCCGGCGTACCTGGAGAAAGCCCACGCAGGTCACGGGGAGAACGTACAAACCCCATACAGACAGCATTCATAGTCCGGATCGAATCCGGGTCTCTGGCTCTGTAAGCAACTCTTACCATTGTTCCACCATGCCACTGTAAATATCCACCTTCACTTCGGCATCTATGGTGCAGAAACCAAATTGATCAAACAAAGACAGTCTTTTTGCCCCATTTTGCATTGCATTCATAAAGATATCCAAGTGTGTATTGCAGCTAGTAGGTTTCAGAAATGGGGAAGAAGTCACCACTGCCTGGTAAAGCATGCTTTTTGTACCATGTTTGAGGTTTTGATTTTCAAAAGCTCATGGTCTCAATTGACCAAAGTCTGTGCTGGTGCATTGAAGATTATAATGAATTTTGTAATCAATGTATGTCTGAGAGGTGCCTTCTGAGAAATGAAAAATGGTCCGTGTTATTCTTTATTATTGGAAAGTATTGTTGTGTGGCGGAGCAGGGTCATAAGTTAAATTAACTTTTAGAAATATTGGGGGAAAGGTTTTATTCAACAAATTGCTGTGAGTCCAGAACTCAGCGCCTGAGAATGTTTTGGAGGCAGAATCTCTCATTACATTTAAAAGGCACTTGAATAACTCCTGGAGATCATAACCTACAAGCTGGAGATGATCAGTATATTCACATTGGCTTCCATTTCTGCCATTCATTTCTATGATTCTCTTTCTCTATAACACAGGACAGCACAGTGGTGCAGCGGGTTGAGCTGCTACCTCCCAACACATGGGCCTGGGTTCAATCCTCATTCTGTTGCTCTGTGTGATGTTTGCAAGTTCTCCATGTGACCGCGCCCGTTTCCTCTGGCTGTTCCGGTTTCGTCCCACATCCCAAAGACGTGTCGATTTGCAGGTTAATTATCCTCTGTAAAGTTGCTCGTAATGTGTAGGGAATGGAAGAGAAAGTGGGATGAGATAGGACTGAGGTGAATGGGGGATCGATGGTCGGCGTCGACTCGGTGGGCCGAATAGCCAGTTTCTATGCTGTATCTCTAAACTAAACTAAACTTTGGAAGCAATTATAGTTTTAGAACACTGGAGTAACTCAGCAGGTCAGGCAGCATCTCGGGAGAGAAGGAATGGGTGACGTTTCAGGTCGAGACCCTTCCTCAGTCTCGACCTGAAACGTCACCCATTCCTTCTCTCCCGAGATGCTGCCTGACCTGCTGAGTTACTCCAGCATTTTGTGAATAAATACCTTCGATTTGTACCAGCATCTACAGTTATTTTCTTATAGTTTTAGAACAACTAACTTGCTCAGGTAAATTTATAGTAAACTCCATCACGAAGCCTGTATTATTGAAGTTTGCAATAATGGTTTAGATTTATTATTGTTGGAAAGTAGACCAATGAAATAATGTATGCAAGACCATTATTAAAATAATATTGGGGAAAAATGTGTTTCAGATAAAAAACAGAAAACACTGCAAAAAATGGATCAGGGTCATCGGCAATTGAAGTGAAAGTTTAACGGCTGTAGAATTCATACTTGGGAAGATTTGAACTTGTCCCTTCTACCTCTAATTGTGGGCAGTTCATTTTCACAACTTCATTTTAAAGTTTTTCATTTTTGTTAATGAGAAAATTACCTGAGTGAAATGGTTTAGTGCTTGAGGGGATAAGATTAACAATTTTTTCAGCATGCTATGAATTAATTTAGAAAATGGGATGTTTTAATTGTACAATCCGTGTCCTTAACATCTAATTGCTGAGATATTCCAATTACCAAAAACATGCACCTATTGTTAAATTCACCCTGTTGTGCATTTTAACTGGTGTTTTTCAAAACTGCTGGTTACTAAATGGGTTTACAAGCTATTTAACAGCCTGCAAACTTGAATATAAAACCAATGCTGATGGAATGATACCATGTTTTAGTTCATTGATTCCATCTGTCCAATGAAGTTAGATCTTCACTTCATTTGTTGTAAATGGTCTTTATAATCCACATGCAATTTTACAGCACACCAACTTGCTTTCTCCGAGGAAGCTAGTCGCTGATCTCTATCCCTTGCACTTTTCACATACTTTTTAAATATTTTACTTGATCAAATATTTTTTTCTCTTCCATTTTGCTGCTTGTTGCAGATTTCAATCTCTCACTGTTTCCATTTCATGTCATTAAAAACCACATCACGTGAAAATAAACCCTTTTCTTTCATTTCCTTATACAACCTCATGGCGTTCTGAAGTGCTTTGTAGCTACTTAAGGTTTTGTAGTCTATTCATTGACTCATCAAATAGGAAAAGAATAGCTTTTTTCCCCGACTTCTTGCACTTTCCTAACTTTGAACACCTGAATTGGATGCGAACAGAGTATAATCCCCATTTCATTTTAGTTTCTTGTAACTGAGGTTCATCACTGATAGGGTTCATCACCGGTACACTGGCGGCACAGTGGTGCGGTGGGTGGAGCTGCTGCCTTACAGCGCCAGAGACACGGGTTCGATCCTGACAATGGGTGCTGTCTGTATGGAGTTTGTAGGTTCTTCCTGCGACCACGTGGGTTTTCTCCGGGTGCACCAGTTTCTTACATTCCAAAGGCGTCTAGGTTTGTAAGTTAATTGGCTTGTGTAGATTGTCCCTATTTTGTAGGATAGAATTAGTGTACAGGTAATCATTGGTTGGCACAGACTCAGTTGGCTGAAGAACCTGTTCCCACTCTGTATCTCTAAACCAAACTAAACTAAACCAATTATCACCTTACAAAATCAATTTCACATTTTTTTAAGGACTTAACCCACTTCATAAAGTGGTGTCTCCAAAACTATGTATGCTATTCTAATTCCAGTTTAAACAATGATTTGTATAGATGTCGCATTCCCTTTTGCTTTGGATTTTCATTTGGACACACATTGAGCAGCCAAAATTCTCAAGGCCTTTTTTTTTCAGTTTTATCAACCAGATTCTAAGAATATTGCTGCTTAATATGTTACTTTGTGTTCAGTTACCGCACTATTCAACTGACACATTTCAAGTAAATCCGTTGCTTTAGCAAGCTTAACAGGGAGCAAATAACTGGAGTCACAAGGAAATGAAGATACTGGAATCTTGAGCAAAACACTAAGTGCTGGAGTAACTCAACGGGTCAAACAGCATTTCTGGAGTCATAGAGTGATATAGTGTGGAAACAGACCCAACTTGTCCAGCTGTACTAGTCCGACCTGCCAGCATTTGGTCCATATCCCTCCAAACTTATCCTATCCACGAACCTGTCCAACTGTTTCTTAAATGTTGGGATAGTCCCTGCCTCAACTACCTCTTCTGGCAGCTTGTTCCATACACCCACCACCCTTTGTGTGAAAAAGTTACCGCTCAGATTCCTATTAAATCTTTTTCCCTTCACCTTAAACCTATGTCCTCTGGTCCTCCATTCACCTACTCTGGGCTAGAGACTCTGTGCATCTACCTGATCTATTCTTCTCATGATTTTATACACCTCTATAAGATCACCCCTCATCCTTCTCCCCTCTAAGGAATAGAGTCCCAGCCTACCCAACCTCTCTCTTCATCTCAGACCCTGGAGGAAACTGATCGGCAGTGTTGGGAATTGTCTGCTTTTACTCAAAGTTGAATGTAATGTTCCCAGAGAGCTCAGCATTGAATCTTCACACTAAGTCTCAGCGAAATGAACAAACTAATCATTTTCCTAGAGATAAAATATTTCTCTCAGGCTGGCTGTACCACAGCAAAGCCCTTTGCACATTGACTAAGGCTGCAGTGTTATTCTTAACAGGAATACTCTTAAAAGTAAAATATTAAAAAATGTAATGTTAACGGACACTCTCCAAAGACTTTTACAAACTTCTACATATCTACTATAGGAAGAATGCTGTCTGGCTTCAGCACAGCTTGGTTTGAGAACAGCTCTGCCCAAGAGCATCAGAAAATGAAGAGAGCTGCAGATGTAATCCAGACCATCAGACAGACCAGACTTCCCACCAGTGACTCCATCCTTGGAAAAATCCATGCCTTAAAAAAACAACCAACATAATCAAGGACGTCCTACCCTGGTCATTACTCTTTCTCCCCACTCACGTTGGGCAGAAAATGCAGAAGCTTGAAAGCACACACCATCAAACATGTGAACAGCTACTTCCCCTCCATTATCAGGCTTCTAAACAGTTCTTCCGTGAGCTAGGGCACTGTCCGATTCAACTCAACCTCATTGTGAACATTGGACTTTGTTTCTGGAAGTGGTGCTCCACATTGTGAGAACTATTTTCTGTGCTCTGAAGGGACCACATCCAAAACGATTACCCGTCCTTTCCCTCCCCAGATGCTGCCTTACTCATTGATTTGCTCCAACACTTTACATTTTGCTCAGCATTCCAGTGTCTGTAGTTTTTTGTGTCTCCAAGCTTTGGAGGGGCCTGGGCCAAATGCAGGTGAAAGGGACTAGCTCATTAATGCAATATGGTTGTTATGGACATAATCTGCTGAGGGTGTAGGAAGGAACTGCTGATGCTGGTTTAAACCGAAGATAGACAAATTGCTGGAGTAACTCAGCAGGACAGGTTACATCTCTGGAGAGAAAGAATGGGTGACGTTAGGGGTCAAGACCCAACTTCAGACTGAGAGTCAGGGCAAAGGGAAATGAGGGATAAAGACAATGATGTAGAGAGTTATAGAACAAATGAATGAAAGTTATGCAAAAAGTAACAATGATAAAAGAAACAGGCCATTGTTAGCTGTTTGCTAGGTGAGAACACTTTATCATCGTTACTTTTTTGCATATCTTTCATTCATTGTTCTTTATCTTTCCACATCACCGTCTATAACTCTCGTTTCCCTTATCCCTAACCAGTCTGAAGAAGGGTCTCAAACTGAAACGTCACCCATTCCTTTTCTCCAGAGATGCTTCCTGGCCCACTGAGTTACTCCAGCTTTTTGTGTCTAAGCTGGTGAGACTTGGGTGGGGGAGGGATGGAGAGAGAGGGAATGTGAGGGTTACTTGAAGTTCGAGAAATCAATATCATACCACTGGATTGTCAGCAGCCCAAGTGAAATATGAGGTGCTGTTCCTCCAATTTGCATTTAGCTGCTGAAGGGTCTGTTTTGGTGCTCTACAGATGTATGATTTAATGACGCACTTTAACTTATCTTGCAAATTAAAGTCTACAGGAAATAAAAATATATTGAAATGACCCTTCCTTTATCATGTGCAATGCTGCCAAAGAATACTCAGCTCTTGGTTGTCATTCTATCAGGGTCATTTTGCGATTACAATCAAGTTGCCCACATTGTACAGATAAAGGATAAAGGACACAATACTTAGTGCAAGATAAAGTCCGATTAAAGAAAGTCCAAAGGTCTCCAATGCGGACATCAGGACCGCATTCTAGCTGATGAGAGGACGATTCAATTGCCTGATAACAGCTGGCAAGAAACTGTCCCTGATTCTGGAGATATCACTGGAGGTGGTATAGCTAAGATGCTATTAAGCTAGATCATACAAGCTGCGCGCTTTACAGAATTTTAAATTAATTTTATCGAAGCATCCTCAAACGAGTGCAGTGTTTTTATTTCAAGCTTTGATTTAATCTAGTATTGATTTTAGTGGTTAAATATAGAAGTGGACTGAGAATCAATGTAGAATACAGCACAGAGAAATAACCCTTCAGTCCATGAGCCGAACATGATGCCAAATTAATATGAATCTCTTCTGCATGCACTTCATCCATGTTCCTCCATTCTCAGCATATTTATATGCCCATCTAAAAGCCTCTTAAACATCACAATCATACCTGCTTCCAACACCATCTCAGACTGTGCAATCTGGGCACCTACTAATTTGTGCAAAACAATTGCCCTGTACATCTTCCTTTCAACTTCCCCCCCCCCCCCCCCCACCATTACCTCAAAGCCATGCCCTCTAGCATTTGACACTTGCAATATGCAAGTGCAAGGCCATTGACACAGACCGGGCACAAGATCACTGACCCTGAATTGTAATTTCCAGTTCTTGTTACGCAGATAAGCTAGTGAAATGTATGTCAGTTTCTGTGCCCTTTTCTCTTTCTTGATAGGACGGAACAGAAAAAAAAAATCCTTATTTTCCAGTTGTTGCCTGCAAATCGCTTCCTTGGTGCATATTTAGTTGGAAGATTTGTTACCTTAGGTTTAACGGGTTTAATGTTTTGCTTTGCATTAGGATACTTTATCAGAATGAGCGATGTGCAAAACAAGGTCTAATCACATTAGTTGCATTAAATTGTGTGTACTTAAATCAAGCTTGCAAAACAAATAAATCAAACAAATTAGAAACTTCAGAAATAGAGCTTTAATTGTCAATTCCATTTATAACCAAAGCTGTCAGCCATTTTTTCTATAACTACTTTGTTGGATTTTTGTTATTATATATGTCTTGTCTCCTCCATGTAGGACATTCAATTATATTTATTGCTGGTTCCAACACCAAGAACTGTAGTAAAAGCAAACTACGATTGTTGGATTCAGGAATGTCTTGTCTAACATCTGCAGTGATGGAAGAAAGGCAATGTTTGAGCTTACGTGCTTGATCATAACCCTTTAATTTTAAATTCCACCTTTAGATTTTCTATTCTGGGGAAAACAATTCTGGGCACTCCATTCCAATGATTGAAATTCCAGTAACCTTCTTCATCCTCCTTTCTGAGGTTTTGCCATCCATCCTGCAGAGACGGATGGCAGAATTAAATGCAACCTTCTGGAAAGATGTGTGGAGGTTAGCTTGACTTCCTAATTTTTCTAATTATCAGACGTATTTACAAAGCCATGTTTAAAGTTTCGAGATACAACAAACTGTTTACTAAAACTGCAGTTAATGCAATACAACGTCAGGCACATACCAAGCCAAGAAAACAGAAAATGTGACTCTTGACTCCCTTCTATTTATAAAATAGTACAAAAGGAGTAGGGGTGAGAAGAGGGGGAGGTGATCAATTTTTCTAACCATCTCCTTGACAATGACCCAACCTTGGTAGTTAGTGACCTGATCCAAATCCATCAATGAATCCAATTAGAAATTAGACATTAAATATTGGAAATTCTGACTTTAATAGCAATACACATTTTAAATAATTGTACTCTTCAGTTAATGTCTCTTGCATGGGGATAATTTGTTTTATTTTATAGGTATGGTATTTTGGTTAGTGTTCAGTTGAGGTGGAATTCTCTGCCTCAGAAGGCAGTGGAGCCCAATTCTCTGAATGCATTCAAGAGAGAGCTAGATAGAGCTCTTAAGGATAGCGGAGTCATGGGGTATGGGGAGAAGGCAGGAACGGGGTACTGATTGAGAATGATCAGCCATGATCACATTGAATGGCGGTGCTGGCTCAAAGGGCCGAATGGCCTCCTCCTGCACCTATTGTCTATTGTCTATTGTTCAGTTATTTTGCTATCAATATCCACATGATTTGTTTTTTCTTTTCAGTATTGTTCCTAATCTCTAACTCTTGGGAATGACTTTTCTTGCGATATATATATATCCCTGCAGCGCTGATAATGATCATAGAAACATAGAAACATAGAAATTAGGTGCAGGAGGAGGCCATTTGGCCCTTCGAGCCAGCACCGCCATTCGTTGTGATCATGGCTGATCATCCACAATCAGTAACCCGTGCCTGCCTTTTCCCCATACCCCTTGATTTCGCTAGCCCCAAGAGCTCTATCTAACTCTCTTTTAAATTCATCTAGTGATTTGGCCTCCACTGCCTTCTGCGGCTGGGAGAATTCCGCAAATTCACAACTCTCTGGGTGAAACAGTTCCTTCTCACCTCAGTTTTAAATGGCCTCCCCTTTATTCTTAGTCTGTGTCCCCTGGTTCTGGACTTCCCCCGACATTGGGAACATTTTTCCTGCATCTAGCTTGTCTAGCTAGTCCTTTTATAATTTTTATACGATAATTAAAACACATCTCACCTTATTAGTTCTATCATTGTCTGATCCAGAAACATCATCAAAAATGACCAAGTGTTAACTGAAAAGATGATTTGTATTCATTTCAGATAGCTGTTGGAGATTTTATTTTCATAATGTCTCCAGCTCATAGAACTGTAGATATTTTGTAATAAAGTGAGAATCAGCATTGCAGAGAAATGTACTATTACATAAAAGCATTATTCCCAAGAGCTAGAAGAATAGGAAAAATGGTTTTGGTGTGTCCTGCACTAAAACAAAAGACTGAGTCTTCAGAGATATGGCAACTATTATTTCAGCACAATGACAGCATAATGAAACAGTTTTGTTTCAAAATGTCATCTGCACAGTACGTGTGTGATTTAGGCACGTCATAATTGGGCAGTGAACGTTAGCCTGAAGAATGCAAAATAGGTGGATTGTAACATCAATTAGCTTCAATGATTTAATGATAATGCAGCCAGTCTTGTGGCATAATTCTCTAGCTAATTAAAGCATTTAAGGCAGACAGTAAGGAGCAAAGATACTAGAGGAGCAAGATGGACCACTCCGTCGAAATCGCCTATACTGAAGTGTAGTAAGCAAAGGAGCGTAACGTCTGCCATTTTAGTAAGCAAAACCCGCCGTTCGTTATGCCTCTCGCAGTGTAATCAGTGTTTTGGGGGAACAGTATGTGTGATGATACCATAAAAATGCAGAAAATATCTCATCTATCAATTCACAGATTTTTGTTATTTTTCTTTGTAAATGTCTCTGCAAGTTTCTGCCTACTAAAATGACGCTACGGTTTTTAGGGTCGAGTGGTCTAACTTGCTCTGCTCTATTATCTTTGGTATGGAGTGTGAAATACACCACGTTTATAAGCGAGGACAGGGGTTGATCAGCAGCTGTGGAGAGAGAAACAGACAAGATTTTGTATCAGAGGTTTTTAAAACATTAGCAGAATGATCATCAAACTGAAATGTTGATTGTTCTCCTTCCATAGATGCCTACTAATTGTTGACTATTACTAGCATATATTTCTTGCATCTACAATATTTTGTACTTAGAGATTGACTGATTCCTGTTTACAATCTTTAAGTTTAAAATATTAGATCGCAAAGTATTGGAGTAACTCAATGGGTCAGACAGCATCACTGGAGGAATGGATAGGCGATGTTTCGGGTCGGGACCTTCTTCTGACTGCATGGTGGAATTGTCCGAAAATGGTGTGTGGGATGCAGAGGGGTGACGGGCTGAAAGGTACCAGGGGATCTCTATTCAGGTTTCGTCTGAGGGGAGAGGACACGAAAGCAGGGCTGCAGGACACAGAGGAGACTAAGGTCCATCCGCAACACCAGGGAGGAATCCACGTTTACTAAAGAAAGGACATCTCGGATGTCCTGCAATAGAAAGCCTCAGCTTGTGAGCAGAGACAGAGTAATTGGGTGAAGGGGATGGCATCCTTGCAAGAGGCAGGATGAGAAGAGGTGTGGTCAAGATAACGGTGGGAGTCAGTGGATTTATAATGGACATTAGTTGAAAGTCAGGCCTCTATGATGGAGACAGAGATTGAGAGAGGGGAGAGAGAAGTTGGTGGTTGTTACATTTTTGTTGGTTGTCGTACAATTTGTTTAGTTCTCTCTGAACATTTTTCTATGTTCCTTAATTCCATGGGAATGATCAGGTAGGTTCCAAGGGATTTTCCCCTGACTTCAAAATGTCTGCAGAGAGCTGTTATTTCTCAGACAAGAGTATAATAGTAATCATTCCTATGGGAATATATTATTAGGGGGAGAATAGGGTTACCAGCTGTTAGGGAAATAAAATGGACGAGGAAAATGGCGCACAGACCATATCCGCCCAAATTATTCTCATAGCAGAACTACAATGTGTTATGCTCTGGGGCACACAGGAACTGGATTCAAACGCACGACTCACACACAAGAGTCAATTTGGAGAAAATAAAGGCGTTCTTTAATTTTCACATTAAAGAACACTGCAATTCGAACCAAAAACTCTAAACTTACTCAGCTACAAAAAACATTAGTTACAAAAATTACTTACTAGCTATACTACGACCGAGAGCACATAAATCACAATACAAACTGGCACAGGACAAAGGGAGGCGTGGACTATATATACACATGAGGTAAGGGCACACAGGTGGAAACAATCAAGGCGGGGCTGACAATTACAATGGCAGGAAGTCAAGGGACCTGAAATGAGAATCTATACACAGAACATGACACAAGACTAACAGATATGACGGGACATTACACAATGTAAGTTGTATGCAGTGCAGGAGTCTAAAAAAAATCTTTGTGTCGGAAGGAACTGCAAATGCTGGTTTACACCGAAGATTGACTAAAATGCTGGAGTAGTTCAGTGGGTCAGGCAGCATCTCTGGAGAAAAGGAATAGATGATGTTTTAGGTTAAGGTCCTTCTTCATTGAAATCTCAAGAGTCAAGAGTATTTAATAGTCATCTACCGACCATGGAACAATGAAATTCTTGCAGCATTATAACATACCTGTAAACAGAATGCACATAGATAACATATAAGAATCAATAGTCCAATAAATTAATAACCACACTACTAGTGCTCAAGTAGTTATTTTGCACTAGCATTGTGGTTATTAATTTATTTAATTAAAGCACAATTATTGTGGTATGGTGGTGCTACAGCAATAGTATCCAAAGTGCAATAGGATTGCACTAATGCAAATAGTATTTGTAATAATATTTAATTGTCGTAATATTAAATACTAAATATTTAATATTAAAGTTCTTAGAGCAACCAAAGAGAGTCCATAGAGATCGGCCACATGTTGATCAAATTCAGACCAATACATTGCCAAAGACTACCAGTGACATTAGTTAATTACCTCTAAACATTTGCAGTCTTTCTATACTGGAGATTAAAATATTTGTAACATTTTAATTTTCCAAACCCTTCTGCATAAAGGAAGAATTTAGTGGTTTTTATTGGGGGGGGGGGACTAACTGCATTTATTCTCTCAGTGACAGCCTTTGAAGCCAGTTAAATAAAAACTATAAAAGACACAAAGTGCTGGAGTAACACAGCAGGTCAGGCAGCATCTCTGGAGAACAAGGATAGATTATGTTTTGATTTGGGTCCATTTTTCAGGCAGCATCTGCACCAGAGATGCTGCCTGACCCGCCAAGAGGCACTTTGCGTCTCTTTTCTGTAAGCAAGTTTCTTCAGTTCCTCATATCTCCTTTTGAAATAGGTATATGGTATTCATATTATCTCACGGGTGCAACATTTTGACTGGATTGCGTTTGAACTAAAAGGGATTTCAGGCTCTCAGCATCAAGCAGGTGTGTGGAAAATGCAGCAAATCCTTCAGGTGAATGCTGTAGCTTGCACGTTGGTGTTCTCCTTCTGCTGCTCTTGCCTGAAAAGCTGACTGCAGTCAAGGTGTTTTCATTCTCTGCCATCTACCTTTGGGCAACCACAGTAACCAGATATTGGTTATCTCTGCCCAGTTGAGCTGATTAAATGATTAGGGGCTCAAATCTGGAAATACGGGCCTGAAAGAGAACACCAACTTAGTTTGCATATCTTGCCCGAGGCTCTGGAGGATTTAATGGGGATATCATTGAAGTAACTCTGCAGTGCCTTGAAGCGTCAGGTCTAAGTAGTTCACTCTCAGAAGCAGACAGGAAGGCAGGTGTCTCCACAGCCCCGTTGGCTATGGGCTTCATGCTAAGTTTGAGGTCTCCCATTCACCGCAAGGTTGAGGCAATGAGATGGCCTGCATGATGAAGTTGACTATTAACTGGGGCCTTATTGCTAGGGTTTTAACCTTGGAGAGAACACTGATTTTGATTTACTTTGGTTTCATCCTTCCAAGGAAATAGGCAGATTTTGATGAGACAGCATTGGTGATTTTTTTCCCCTTAGCTGCAAAGTGGTTGCTATGGTAACCCATAGGAAGGTGGGTTTCACTGCTGCTTGGTAAACCAGGAACCTTGTGCAAGATCTAAGCTTGTGATTTTCCATTGACCAAAGGCTTGGCTGATGCATTGAAGGCCATGATGAATTGCATCATCAATGCTTGCTTTTGGTGGGAGTTGGCTAATGTGATATTCATTGTAGTCTGGCCAATATTTGCAATTCAGAACACCTTAACACATATGAATGCTTAGTATGCATAGTCTGATTGCTGCTTTTATAAGGGTTGGAGGATCTGAAGATTATTCCAAGTGCTGTACCTGCATGCTTACTTTCAGTAACTGATGTACAAGGACACACAGGTCTCGTTGCACTTCCCCTTTTCCTAACCTGACACCATTCAGATAATAATCTGCCTCCTTGTTCTTGCCACCAAAGTGGATAACCTCACATTTATTCACATTATACAGCATCTGCCATGCATCTGCCCACTCACCCAACCTATCCAAGTCACCCTGCAGCCTCATAGCATCCTCATGACAGCTCACATTGCCACCCAGCTTTGTGTCATCCGCAAACTTGGAGATGTCACATTTAATTCCCTCATCCAAATCGTGGCAGAGATCCAGGTAATTAGCCAATTCTTGCAGTCTCAATGTGGCAGAGATTGTGGCTCGATCGATGACTGTCTATAGGGTACCAATACGAGCCAGTCCTATCGATTATAGGAGAATGATTCAATCGTAGTTTATTGTCACATGTACCTAGAGTACAGTGAAATTCTTATCACTTATCATATCTGCCTCCACTACCATATCTGGCAATGCAAATCAGACTTCCATCATTCACCATATAGCCCTGCCTTTTAATGTTGGACATTTCCACCCTGGGTAAACGGTCCTGACTGTCTACTTAACTAAGCCTCTCATAAAGGTGCTGCAAGTAAGAATTTCATTGTCCTGTTCCCGGTACGTATGGCAAATACTCTCAAACACCTAAAGTACCCGGAGACAATCGCTGCTACGAATTTTATGTAAAACAAGTTTGATTTAATTTATTTGTGAAATCAACAGCGAACTCGAGCGTTTACTTCACTTCGAAGGACAAGTACACAGAGCCTAGTTTCAGACCCAGTAATTGAAACTACTTTGCCAGAAAATGAAAAAAATACATCCAAGTGAACAGCATTTGTCTACTGTATTTGTTCAGGGAAGTGCACCGGAGCAAAGATTAATATTTTATGGTCTTGTCACAACACTCAGAAATTGCTTAACTATGAGGCTTTCAAGAATGACAATGGAAATTTAACTAAACTGATTGATGTGGTTGTCAGTGACCCTGAGGCATTTGAGTGCCCAGCAAATCCACACTACAAAAAGTTTCTGATTTCACTGGTCTGCTTGATTGCATTTAATGACCTTTTTTTTCCCTCTTTTTTTCCCCAAGAGAAATGGTTGATAGATGAAGTATTTTCACTTTGTGTGATGTTTTGTGTACTGTGTCGCTTGCAATTTTGGTGCATTTGATCACAGGATTACACAGTATTGGTAATTTTTTTAATAATAGTTTAGGTAGAGCATCTGAGAAAAGCACATTATTTTTTTTATTGTTCACGACAGAAGTGCATAAATGAGTACATTTACGCTTAAGTGCAATTATGTGGTATTGATATCAAATTTGAGTCAAGAGTCTTTTCTAGTCATATGTCCTGAAACGGAAAAATTAAATTCTTACCTGGAGCAGTACAACAGGTATGTAAACATAATACTCTGTAAACACCATAATAAATAACTAAAAAGAAGTTCAGTTATATAAAAAACAAATAATACCCGTGCAAAGGCAAAATCAATGCTCCCAAGTCTGGAAACAAAGAATTGCAGATGCTTGTTTATTCCAAAGATAGACACAGAGTGATGGAGTAACGCAGCAGGATAGGCAGCATCTCTGGAGAAAAAAGATGGGTGACATTTCAGGTCGGTACCCTTCTTGAGACTCGGTAAAGTACAGCACAGGAACAGGCACCGATCCGAAACGTCACCCATTCATTTTCTCCAGAGATGCTGCCTGACCTGCTGAGTTATTCCAGCGCTTTGTGGCTATCCTCCAAGTCTACGTAATTCAGAGCTTAGCTGGCAATACAGATGTGTATTTGTCACTACTGAATTGCACCTGCCTCTATTGGGCTGTGGAGATATGTACTTAAAAGGTTTAAAGTTTGAGAAGCAAAGGAATATATTTTTCAGTGCATGGGAGTATTGGGCAGCACTGAACTGTTATGGTTAATACAGCAATGACCAATACTGTAAATTAAACAGACACAGCAAGGACAGAGTTTACTTTACACTGGTGCAACTGGTAGAGATGCTGTTTCAGCGTCAGAGACGCAGGTTCAGTCCTGACCTCTGGTGCTGTCTGAGTGGAGTTAACACGTTCTCCCTGTGACTGCGTGGGTTTCCTCAGGGTGTTCTGGTTTCCTTCCACATCCCAAAGCCATGTGGATCTGTAGGTTAATTGGCCTCTGTAAGTTGCGTCTGGTATGTGGGCCTGTTTCCTTGCTGTATCTCTAAACTAAACTAAGAACTTGTGAATATAAAGGAACAGGATTTTAAAAAAATTACACCAATTGATGTATTAAAATAATTGCAAGAGTGACAACAGAAGGTAGCCTACTGTTGTGAAGTAGGCTGCAGGACTGTAGGATAGAGTAACACTGAGGGTAATAGTTCTAGGCACAGGTTACTGTTGCAGGCACAGATAGAGTTTACATGACGTGTTAGAACAGAAGTATTTCAAACAGCTCTTTGTCACATCAGACAGTGGCATCGCATGGAAGGAGACCTGCTCTTCTATGGATATGTGTGTAAATAGCTTGAACATGGATAGGTGATGCTTCAGGTTGGGTCCTCTTTCAGACGGGGTGTAAGCTGGAAGAGAGAAGGGGAGGTCAAGGCCTGGCAGATAACGGGTTGATAAAATTGAGGAGAGTTTTCTGATAGGTGGATGGTTGGACAAAGGCCAGAGATGAAAAGCAGAAAGTGTGCGACAAAAGGACTGAAGAGTTGCAAATTGTGAATCTAGAAAAAGGAATAGGTTCGAGTCCAAGTGGAGCACAAGAGAGAGTGGGGAAAAGGGGGTGGGGTATGTGGGGGAGAACGAAGGACTCCAGAGTTTCGTCACCATTTTCTAAAAAGAAGTTGGTGATAGGTATTAAATGTTGGCTTTACCATGAGCTGCCAGATTCCAAAATCAAATACATTTCAAAAAGGTTTCCTTTCCATAAATCTGAATTAACTACGATCAATTATTTATGAAGCAATTCTAACATTTTCTCGGTTTTAAATATTTTTTAACTGGCCAACTCTTAATTTACATCATGTTTCTCATAGCTTAAACACTGGTGTTGAATTTTGTTATCTTTTATGAGATTCTAAAATCTCGTAAGTCATAGAAGATGAAAATGTATGGCCTTGCTTTTTTTCAATAGCCACCTCTTTTAAAACCCGAGAATGTAGAACTTTGGATTTGTTGACTTTTGGTCCCATTAATTTCTGCTGTACTATTAATTTACTCATTTTAATTTCTTTAAGTTCCCGTTCTTATTAAATCTTTGATTCCCTAATTTTCCTGGAACATTACCTTTTATAAATTATGCAATGACAATTATTTATTTAATGTCTCTGCTTATTTACAGTCCATAATTCTTTTGCCTTAGCTTTTACTCATGTTTATTCCTCAGTATTTATTTATTTCTTAGATTTTGTTTGCGTTCACTCTCACCAATATTCTTTCACTTTATCAATTTCCTTGATCAACATTTGATGTTTTTTTAAATCCTTCAATCCTCGGGTCTTATTCTTTTTGAAATACTACAAATTTCTTAGCTTGAGTTAATATTAACTTTAAACAAGCCAGGTCAGGTCAGGAACCTGTACTTACTACAACTGGGACTTGAAAATGGTGCCAAACCATTGTATACAAGTTGGGAGGTCATATTGCAGTTATATAAGACATTTGTGAAGCTGCATTTAGAGTATTGTGTTCAGTTCTGGGCACCATGTTTCAGGGAAGATGTTGTTAAGTTGGAAAGGGTACAGAGAAGATTTACGAGGATGTTGCCAGGACTCGAGTGTCTGAGCTATAGGGAGAGGTTGAGCAGGCTAGAACTCTATTCCTTGGAGTGCAGGAGGATTAGGGGTGATGTTATAGAGGTGTACATAATCATGAGAGGAATTGATTGGGTAGGTGCCCAGAGTTTCTTGCCCAGAGTAGGGAAATTGAGAACGCGAAGACATGGGTTTATGGTGAAGAGGGAAAGATTGAATAGGAATCTGGGGCTTACTTTTTCACACAAAGGGCGGTGGGTGTATGGAACAAGCTGCCAGAAGAGGTAGCTGAGGCAGGGACTATTGCAACATTTAAGAAACAATTAGACAGGTACATGGATAGGACAGGTTTGGAGGGAGATCGGGCAAACAGGTGGGCAGGCAGGTGGGACTAGTGTATATGGGACATATTGGTCAGTGTGGGCAAGTTCGATCGATCGAACATTTCAAAATGGTACTAGATTTAGAAAATAAAATTTAAAAGAGCAGAGTGATTGCCATAGAGTCATACAGCACGGAAACATGCCCTTCACCCCAACTTGCCCTCGCGTTTAGACCTCTAATATGGTTGATTCAATGAAAACTGGTTCCAATGAATATTCAGAAGTTAGTTTACTTTACATTAGACTTTAAACTTTAGAGATACAGCATGGAAACAGGCCGTTCCACCCACCGAGTCCACGCCGACCAGCGATCACCCCGTACACCAGCACTATCCCACACACTAGGGATAGTTTTCAATTCACAGAAGCCAAGTAACCTACAAAACAATACGTCTTTGGGGTGTGGCAGGAAACCGGAGCACCCGGAGAAAACTCACATGGTCACAGGGAGAACGTACAAACTCCGCACAGACAGCACCCCTTAGTCTGGATCAAAACCGGGTCTCTGGCTTAGGTATTTGCAGGGACACGAGTCGACAAATTAACTAAGCAATACAGGAGTTTAAGAGATCGAGTTATGAAAACAAATTACACAAATTGACCTTGTATAGTTTGAATGAGGGAGCGATGAAATAATCAAAGTGCTGAAGGGTACAAGAGATTTGCACAGAATGGACACATGAGAATTATTTCCTTCGAGGGAGCGTTCCGGAATATAGGCAGAATTTTAACATTACACCCTGGTCTTTCAAGAGTGACAAGCACTTTCACACATGAGAGGCAGTGGAAGCCTGGATCTCTCTGTAGCTGTGAGGTCAAGTGCCATTTTCAAGATTGAAATGTGTTATTGGATTTTTTTTATTGATATTGCTTATCATTGGATATGGACCAAAGCTGGAATAAGGGGAGTCGGGCCACAGATGAATCATGATAAATGGAATGGTAAATAAAGAGAAGGGAATGAACACCTCCCATGTCTATTGTCCTTAAATTAAATGGAATGGCAATTTGCAGAAAAACTCCTTAAAATACAGATCCAGGGAACTGCAGGTGCTGGTTTAGAATAAAGTACACAAGTGCTGGGGTAGTTTAGTTTAGTTTATTGTCACGTACCAAGGTACAGTGAAAAGCATTTGCCGCGTGCTAACCAGTCAGTTGAAATACTATACAATTGAGCCGTCCACAGTGTACAGATGCATGATAAAGCGAATAATGTTTAGTGCTTTATAAAATCCAGCAACATCTGACTCAGCATAGTCTGAGGGTCTCCAATGCTGTAGATAGTGGCTAAGGACCGCCCCTGGTTGGTGATAGGATGGTTCAGTTGCCGGATAACAGCTGGAAGAAAATGTCCCTGAATCTGGAGGTGAGCGTTTCCACAATCTGGACTTCTTGCCTGATGAGCGAAGGGAGAAGAGGCAGTGATTGGGGTGATATTCATCCTTGATTATGTTGGTGGCCTTGCCGAGGCAGCGTGAAGTATAAATAAAGTCAATGGAAGGGAGATTGGTTTGTGTGATTGTTTGAGCTGTCTCCACAATTTAGTTTAGTTTAGTTTAGAGATACAGGACCCCGACCACCGAGCCCGCGCCAACCAGTGATCCCAGCACATTAACATTATCTTACCCACACTAGCGACAATTTACACTCATACCAAGCCAATTAACCTACAAACCTGTACGTCTTTGGAGTGCGGGAGGAAACCGAAGATCTCGGAGAAAACCCATGCGGTCACGGGGAGATCATACAAACTCTGTCCAATTCACTGCAATTTCTTGCATTCTTCGATGGAGCCGTTCCCAAACTATGCTGTGGTGCATCCCGATAAGATGCCTTCGACGGCACATCTGTAGACGTTAGTGAGAGTTGTTGGGAACATGCCGAACTTCCCAGTCCTTAGTAGGCCGGGCAACCTCTCTGGAGAACGTGGATAGGTGACAATTCAGACAGGAATACAATGTGGCACACAACAGCTGACAAAACTGAAGGGCAGCGCAGCAATAGATCTATTGCCTCACGGCACCGGTGACCCAGGTTAGATCCTGACCACAGGTGCTGTCAGTGAGTAGTTTGTACATTCTCCCTATAACCATGTTGGGTTTCTCCAGTTTCCACTCACATTACAAAGATGTGCGGGTTTGTAGGTTAATTGGCCTCAAAAATTGCCTCTAGTGGAAAAAGGGAAAGTGGGATAACATAGAACAAGGGCACGGGTGATCGAAGATTAGCATAGACTCGATGGGCTGAAGGGCCTGTCTCCATGCTGTATCTCTAAACTATAAACTTTAAAAAGAGATATACGCTAATGCAGTAAGACCTATCCACGTTCTCCAGAAATGCTACCTGACCTATTGTGTTACTCCAGCATTTTGTGTATTTTTTTCCCTTAATGTACAGCTTTTGAAAGATGAAAGCTCAAATTTCCGAGTATGGTCCAACTTATGCTGAAGAGCTAGTGTTCAGGAGAAAGTTTCTTAGATTATTGAAAGAAAAACTGAAGGGACATATGGAAAACACAACATGGAGGAAGAAAACAAATCATGCAAGGTAGTGATAGTGTGATTTGATGTCTGGAGCGACTAGGCTTGTATACACTGGAATTTAGAAGGATGAGAGGAGATCTTATCGAAACGTATAAGATTATTAAGGGGTTGGACACGTTAGAGGCAGGAAACATGTTCCCAATGTTGGGGGAGTCCAGAACAAGGGGCCACAGTTTAAGAATAAGGGGTAGGCCATTTAGAACTGAGATGAGGAAAAGCTTTTTCAGTCAGAGAGTTGTGAATCTGTGGAATTCTCTACCTCAGAAGGCAGTGGAGGCCATTTCTCTGAATGCATTCAAGAGAGAGCTAGAAAGAGCTCTTAAGGATAGCAGAGTCAGGGGGTATGGGAAGAAGGCAGGAACGGGGTACTGATTGAGAATGATCAGCCATGATCACATTGAATGGCGGTGCTAGCTCGAAGGGCCGAATGGCCTCCTCCTACACCTATTGCCTATTGTCTATTGTCTATTGTCTAAATTACAATTCCATTGTTGCATGGGTACAGAATTACTCTAGAGCAATCTACACAAAGAACACCAATGTGCATCGACGTAAGGTCAAATGGGTTGAATAGTGGTCATAAGAATCTGGGACATGGAAAAGTATTAAAACAATGGGCTTCTGTGGAAAGTCTAATCCATGCATTTTATGTGAGATTTTAACAGGGTATAATGAAACTTTGCAGCAATTTGTTGCTGAAATCAACGTCAAGGTGTAATTGAATGTTCAAGTAACACTTCCTTTATTTATTTATTTTTGTCTAATTGCATAAATATAACATACAGTGTAATCTGTGAACTTATAAAGCAATAAAAATTATTTCATTGCACGGCACATAGAATCATAGAGTCATAGAGTGATACAGAGTGTAAACAGGCCCTTTGGCCCAACTTGCCCACACCGGCCAACATGTCCCAGCTATAGTCCCACCTGCCTGCGTTTGGTCCATATCCCTCCAAACCTGTCCTATCCATGTACCTGTCCAACTGTTTCTTAAGCAATGTGATGGTACCTGCCTCAACTACCTCCTCTGGCAGCTTGTTCCATACACCCACCACCCTTTGTGTGAAAAAGTTAGTCCTCAGATTCCTATTAAATCTTTTCCCCTTCACCTTAAACCTATGTCCTCTGTTCATCAATTCACCTACTCTGGGCAAGAGATTCTGTGCACCTATCCGATCTATTCCTCTCATGATTTTATGCACCTCCGTAAGATCACTCCTCATCCTCCTGCGCTATCAGGAATAGAGTCCCAGCCTACTCAACCTCTCCCTATAGCTCACACCCTCTAGCCCTGGCAACATCCTTGTAAATCTTCTCTGTACCCTTTCCAGCTTGACGAGATTGATCATTATATCTTGGGTCTATTTTTAATCTATTCAATTTCTTGTTACCTCTGAAGGTGATGAGCCAACTCTATACCATTGCAGTCCTGCTAGGGAAGGTACTCCCACAACGTGCAATTTAAATTATACAGTCGTCAAGGTGAGATTTGAACTTGCGTCACTGGATTGATTGTTCAGGCCTCTGGAGTAATCATTTGGTATTTTAATTTGATAGTAAACTTTAGGAGAGCTCCCCTCCCCTCCCCCCACTGACCATCAACAGCACAACAGTCACATCTGTGGAGTCATTTAAGTCCATTGGAACCATCATCTCCAAGGACCTTAAATGGGGGGCCACCATCGACTCCACAGTCAAAAAGGCCCAACAGAGGATGTACTTCCTGCGGCAGCTGAGGAAACTCAATCTGCCACAGGCAATGATGGTCCAATTCTATACAGCCATCGTAGAGTCTGTCCCCACCTTCTCCATCATGGTCTGGTTTGGCTCAGCCACCAAGCACGACATCCGGAGGCTGCATCGAATCGTTCGATCAGCTGAGAAGGTTGTTGGCTGCAACCTTCCCCCCATTGACGAACTGTACACTGCAAGGGCAAGGAAGCGAGCGGGCAAGATCATCTCTGACCCCTCTCACCCTGGCCACAAACTCTTTGAAGCACTTCGCTCTGGAAGGCAACTCCGGATTGTCAAAGCAGCCACAGCCAGACATAAAAACAGCTTTTTTTCCCACGAGTAGTAGCTCTACCCAATAACGAAAAGTCTGTAGCTTCCTTTTGCTCTGGTTTATTTCACTCACATGTTTAAACTATAATGTTTTATTCTTAATGTTTTAATATTTTATGCTTTATTCTTAATTGTTTACTGTATGTTCGTGTTGTTACTTGCGAGCGGAGCACCAAGGCGACCCGAATGCAATATGGAGAAATATGGTAAGGCATGACTTTCAAGATACAGCGTGGAAACAGCTCCAATTTAATTGATTGGTGTGCCTCTATTGTGAAGGATAATACAACATTCTTGGGTGACAAGTTATTTCCTTTTTGCCTTATTACCTGTAAAGGGACCATATTTCTCTTTGCTACTTTAATTTTTCTCTTAGCGCAGTCACAAAAACATCTCGTGCAAGGCTCAGTCTGTGGGGGGAGCTTATTATATTTGTATAACCGAGGGATGTTACATATTTTTGTTTGGTGTTGCTCTAACTGATGTTTTGCCCAAAATTATTTGGAGCCATGTATTCGCCTTTAAATCATTAATCATCGTATTAATTTTAATCAAGCAAAATGTTGGCTTCAATCATATTGCTGATCTTTCACTCTGCTTCAAAGAGTTTGATGACTGCTATCATAATGAGTTTCTAGTGCCCCTTGTATCATCTAAGAAAAATATCACGATTATCATGCTGAATTACTGTCTTTTATTGCATGCTACATGACCTAGGATCTAATGGAAAGCTATAAAAGCTTCAAGTTAGTTTATTCATGTTTCAGTTGAGTGATTGTCCTTTAAAATGTTATAGAGCTCTCAATGCTTTCTTACCGCTGTACCATTGATTGAGTTAGTAGAGCCCGACATTTGCCAGTTATTAAGAAGAATGTTCCATTTCATCACTCTTGGTTATTTGTCAGGAACTGCTTGAGGGTGTTAAACCATCCTGGCTTATCAAAAATTGTATTTCCTGCTCCAGAATGTTCAAAAAATGTCTTGCACAGAAGTGCGGCATTATTATGAGTAATAAAAAGGAGGCGCACCTCAAAACATTCAATGAAGTTAGGAATGTGATGGATGTTACAAAGTTAATAATAGCATGCTTTCTTTACAAAGATAACAAAGAAGGTTTTTTTTAATAGTGTTTAAAGTTTTGGTTAGTTTAGAAATACACAATGGAAACAGAATCTTCGGTCCACTAGGTCCATGCTGACAATCGATCGTCCATTCACACTCGTTCTATGTTATCTGACTACTGCTGAGGCTTTATAAGGTGCTGGTGAGGCTGCATTTGGAATTTTGTGACCATTTTTGGGCCCAATGTCTGAGGAAGGATGTGCTGGCATCGGAGAGGTTCCAGAGGAGGTTATCGAGAATGACATTGGGTATTTTTAAAGCGGAGGTTGATACATTCTTGATTAGTGAGGGCATCAAAGATTACGGGGAGAAGGCCTACTGTACTGGTATACATTCTCAAATAATATAAAGCTACAATACGAGCTACTTTTTCACTTATGTTTAACCTGTTACAAAATCAATGAATAATACTAATATTGTAAACTTTGATAATAGCAAAGGCAGGTCAAACAGTTCATTGCAGAGAAACATTCGGAACCCTTTAAAAGGCACTGCCTACTGTACCTAAAAGTGTGAGTTAAATCAGCATTGCCTGGGGGATAAATGTAAAAATGTGTTCAATGTTGTCGGCAGTAATATTTTCCTAAGGGCTTATGGCACCATTTTAATGTCAGGAGTCAAAAGTGTTTAATTGTCATATGCACCAGGATCAGAACAATTAAATTCGAGCTTGCTGCAGCTTTACAGGCACATTAAATGCAACAGGACAACAAATAGACATACAGTAAACCACCACAATGTGCAATGTGTCGTGTTGTTAGGATTAAAAATCCTAGCCCCTCGACATGCAGTCATACAAAGAAGGACGGCAGCATAATCAAGGACGTATCTCACCACGGACCTCCCCTGTCCCATTAGGCAAGAGGTACAGAGGTATGAAAATGCGCACCTCCTGATTCAGGGACAATTTCTTCCCAGCTGTTATCAGGCAACTGAACCATCCTATGACAACTAGAGAATGGTCCTGACCCACACCTGCCTCACTGGAGACCCTTGGGCTATCATTAATTACTTTACTGGTCTTTACATAGAAACATAGAAACATAGAAAATAGGTGCAGGAGTAGGCCATTCGGCCCTTCGAGCCTGCACCGCCATTCAATATGATCATGGCTGATCATCCAGCTCAGTAACCTGTACCTGCCTTCTCTCCATACCCCCTGATCCCTTTAGCCACAAGGGCCACATCCAACTCCCTCTTAAATATAGCCAATGAACTGGCCTCAACTACCTTCTGTGGCAGAGAATTCCACAGACTCACCACTCTCTGTGTGAAGAAATGTTTTCTCATCTCGGTCTTAAAAGACTTCCTCCTTATCCTTAAGCTGTGACCCCTGGTTCTGGACTTCCCCAACATCGGGAACAATCTTCCCGCATCTAGCCTCTCCAACCTTGCACTAAACGTTATTCCTTTATCTTGTATCTGTACACTGTGGATGACTTGATTGTAATCTTGTATAGCCTTTCCGTTGACTGGATAGCACAGAACAAAAAAGCTTTTCACTGTACCTCGATACACATGATGACTTGTGCCGACTCAGTGTGTTGAAGGGCTTGGTTCCACGCTGTATCTCTGAACTAAACTAAACTAAACTAAATTAAATGACCCCATTCTTGAAATGCAATATGTTACCATGCTCTTGAAGCAACTGTGAATTCTGGAAGACACAAGAAACTGCAGATGCTGGAATCCTGATCAAAACACAAAGTGCTGGAGAAACTCAGTGGGTCAGGCGGCATCTGTTGGGGTATGTACAAGCAAAGTTTCGGTTCAGGACCCTTCGACACATTTTACAACCCTTCAACCTAACCCGAAACGTCATCTGTCCATTCATAGAGTCATACAGCATGAAAATAGGCCCTTTGACCCAACTTGCCCACACCGACCAACATGCCCCATCTACATTAGTCCCACCTGCCTGCTTTTGGCCCATATCCCTCTGAACCAATCCTATCCATGTACCTGTCTAAATGTTTCTTAAACGTTGCGATAGTACCTGCCTCAACCACCTCCTCTGGTAGCTTGTTCCAGACATCCACCACTCTTTGTGTAAAAAAGGTTACCCCTCAGGTTCCCATTCAATCTTTACCCCTTCACCTTAAACCAATGAGTTCAAAGGAAGATGGACACAAAATGTTGGAGTAACTCAGTGGGTCAGGCAGAAAAACGATGGGTGACGTTTCGGGTTGGAATCCTTCTTAAGACTACGTTTCGGGTCAGTACCCATCTTAAGACATGGTAGTTTGGCGGGTTGAGCTCTTCTGGGCTGAGAAATCCTTTCTACATGAGTTTAAAGGAAGGATTGATCCAATTTCCCTGGGGTTTTATAGTTAACCATGCAATAGGCACGTATTGAGCCAGACACTGAACAATTGGGACTTCTCACTGAAGAACGGTCCCGACCCGAAATACTATCTGTCCATTCCTTCCCTGGACGCAGCCTGACCCACAGAGTTTCTCCAGCACTTCGAGTTTTGTTCATACTGATAATGACAGAATCAAGTAGTTGTCCCACTTTAGGGTCGATCTATCCTTGATTGGAGATAATTTATGGGGACAAAGTTTCAGGTGGTCATCACCTGTCCATGTTCTCCAGAGATGTTGCCTGACCGGCTGAGTTACTCCAGCACTTTGTGTCCTTTTGTGTATTAACCAGCATCTGCAGTTCTTTGTTTAGAACCAGGTGGGATTGGTGGGAGCAAATCATTAGCGATAGGCGCCCAGCAATGTTGGAAGGGTTTCAGGAAGATGGATAACTTTGTGACCATCCTTCAAGAATGCAGGCATTCCCTCCTTGTCGAACGTTCTGGCTATCATTCAGAACGGTCCTTTCACTTACTTTGAAAGCAGGAAGGTCTGTTTCTTGCTGTGGGGTGCATGCTGTTGGCAATATCCTGTCAACAATCCCAATCATGTTCTGCTTTCCGATTGATATCATTGCTCTAAGCACAGCAGTCTCCTCTCATAAGTGCTTCTTGCGCATAAAAGACCGAATTTCCTGAAGAGTGCAGTGTACGTATAAAAATGACAATTGCTTTTAGCAATCTGTTTTCATGTCAAAAAACTCTTACATTGCACATTGGAACAGCATCCAGTGATAGAAGTTCTATCACGTTTCCCATAAATGCTACAATGCTACATCATTGCTACAATTTTGTAAAACTATTGAGTAGAAGGAAGACACAAAATGCTGGAGTAACTCAGTGGAACAGGCAGCATCTCTGGAGAGATCTTGATTTCCATATTTGCAAATCTTCAAAGGTGGGCAAGAAAGGTGATGTAGTTGAAAAAACCCAAATGCATTTCCAGAGATGATAAATGGAGACCCAGAATCTGAAACCAAAGAGATCATGTTGAGACTTTGTAGATCACTGTTTAGGCTTCAGGAGACTGAAGGGGGATTTTATAGAGGTGTATAAAATCATGAGGGGAAATAGATAGGGTGAATGCATAGTATCTTTTCTCAGGGTAGGATAATGAAGAACTAGAGAGCATAGCTTTAAGAGGGGAAAGATTTAGTAGAAACTTGAGGGACAACTTTATTTGCATGACAGATGGTTGGTGTATGGAACAAACTGCTGGATGAAGTAGTTGAGGCAGTTACAATAACATCATTTAAAGGACAGGTACACAGAAATAAAATGTTGAGGGGGTTATGGATGAAATGTGGGAAATGGGACCTGCTTAGATGGGGCATACTGGTTGGCATACACGGGTTGGACCAAAAGGACTGACTGCATTCTGCATGACTTTGTGACTGTATAATCCTCTTCTCCTTAAGAAGGAGTTATGGGGTGAAGGCAGGAGAATGGGGTTGAGAAGGAAAGATAGATTAACCATGATTGAATATCGGAGCAGACTTGATGGGCCGAATGGCCTAATTTTCCTACTATTACTTATGAACTTTACAAGGATTGCCTCCTTCCACTTTCAAAGTGTGGCCCATCCTCACTCCTACTTTCCTCATCGATGTATTTTCTCACAGTCCTTTACTGCCATAAAATGTTATCCTCGTGTTTAAGTACTTCCATGGTCGTGTATCTTCACATCAAAGATACTAGAGGAACAAGATGGACCACTTCGTTGAAATCGCCTATACTGAAGTGCAGTACGCAAAGGTGCATAACGTCCGCCATTTTAATAGGCAAAACCCACCGTTCGCTATGCCTTTCGCAGTGTAATCAGTGTTTTGGGGGAACAGTATGTGTGATGACACCATTAAAATGCAGAATATATCTCATCTATCAATTCACAGATTTTTGTTATTTTTCTTTTTAAATGTTTCTGCAAGTTTCTGCCTACTAAAATGGCGCCATGACATACTACGGTTTTTAGGCTCGAGTTGTCTATCTTGCTCCTCTAGTATCTTTGCTTCACATCTCAATAAATTCCTTCAGGCACTAAGTCTCAGTCCCCCAGTGATTTCGATCAGTCCATCCCTGACGATGGCAAAATAATTTTCATTTTGTGATCCTCCTTCCTGGTGAGTCTGTTCTTTTCTATTAGATTCTGCCTTGATCTCCAAAACGGAAGCAATTGGCATATGGAATGCAAGATCTAAAAAGGAATCTTATACGTCATAATTGTGTGAATAATTTATGATGCATAACTGGTTTTGATTCATTAAAATTCATTGTGTGTGTGTGTCCCCATTACAATGGTGACAAGAATTTAAATTGTGAAATACCTGTAGAGCTCGAGGGGCTGTAGGATGTTGTTTGAAGACATCGGAAAAATAAGATTGTCTTGATGCTTTTGGGGCATTTTGGTTGGCATGGATGAGTTGGGCCAAAAGGCCTGACCACATTTTGGGCCTGACTACACAAAAAGCCTGACAAGACACAAGGAATCAATCAATATATACCAGATTGTGATGAACCATTTTGGAACATAGGATCATAGGACATAGGAGCAGAATTAGGCCATTCGGCCCATCGAGTCGCTCTGCCATTCGATCATGGCTGATCATAAGATCATAAGGTCATATTGGAGAGGAGCAGAATTAGACCATTCGACCCATCAAGTCTACTCCGCTATTCAATCATGGCTAATCTATCTCTCCCTCCTAACCTTATTCTCCTGCCTTCTCCCCATAACCTCTGACACCCGTACCAATTGAGAACCTATCAATCTCCGCATTAAAAATACCCAATGACTTGACCTCCACTGCCATCTGTGGTAATTCCACAGATTCACCACCATTTGGCTAAAGAAAATCCTCCTCATCTCCATTCTAAATGTATGTCCTTTTATTCTGAATCTGTGTCCTCTTGTCCAAGACTTTCCCACTACTAGAAACATGTTCATTTTCAAGACGTTTGCTGGTGGATAACCTTTACTGAACATTTTTTTTGTTTTCTTCTGCTTCCATGCCTTCTGGGCATTAGAGATAGTATTCAAATCTTTGTACCATATCCACAAAGTATTTGAATCGCGCTCCCATAAGAAGGGCACAAAAGAATATAATCCTACTTTTGTCTGCTTCTTTTAATAGAATCTGCACTCTTCACCAATATTGCCCCACTAGTTAACCAGAAAAGAAAATCAATTTGAAGACATTTTAATGCTGTCAAAATTTCTAACATTTAACATGGCTGCTCCAGTCTTTTAAATAATTGCATGAAAGGCAGACATTTGTCCTTCTGCTATGCTAATTTCAATGTCAATGTGTGGATTCTGAAATAAATATTGTTGATTGTGCTTGCGTTAGCTTGTACAGAAAAAAAATTAGGAAAAATATAATGCCAAGAGAAATTAATTACCTGCAATTTTTGTAAATACTATTGCTCAAAGTTTCTAATCATTCTGAAGTCACATCATGAAAACTTGTCCTTCGGCCCACCTTTCCCATGCCACCCAAGATGCCCCATCTGCACTAGTCCCACCTGCCTGGATTTGGCCTATATCCATGTACCTGTCCAAATGTCTTTTAAATTGTCCTTGCCACAACTACCTCCTCTGGCAGCTCGTTCCATACACCCGCCACCCTCTGTGTGAAAAAGATGCCCCTCAGGTTCCTATTAAATTTTCTCCCCTCTCAGCTTAAAGCTATGTCCTCTGGTTCTTGATTCTGCTATGCCGAGTAAAATAAAATCTGTACATCTATCCTATCTATTGATCTTACTTTATTTATTTGTGTCATCGCACAGCTGTTTGCCAATAGCGAGCAAATTTTAGTGCCACGTCGTTGGCCTCTGCAAGATCCTTTACAGTGCATGTGTCATGCACTGATCATGATCATGATCTTATATAACTCTATAAGATCACCCCTCATTCTCCAGCGCTCCGAGGAATAAAGTCCTAGCCTGCCCAACCCCACCCTATAACTCAGGCCCTCAAGTCCTGGCAACATCCTCATGAATCTTCTCCACACCCTTTCCAGCTTAAGTGAACTCTGATTAATCTTGAAACTTTTTTTATGGTACCTAAAAGTATCATTCACTTGTTTCGATACGTCAGTGTCTAATATGGATCTCCTATTGAATTTTCTGCTGACTCTGCCAATTCAAAATATTTAGACTTTATTTTTGACTATACTTTACTTTACTTTAGATACAGGACGGAAACAATCCTTCCGCCCACCGAGTCCACGCCGATTAGTAATCACCCCGTACACTAGAACTGTGCTACACACTAAGGACAATTCACAATTTTTACTGGAGCCAATTAACCTCCAAACCTGAACATCGTTGGAGTGTGGGGGAAAATCGTAGCTCCCGGCGAAAACCCACACAGTCACAGGGAGAACGTAGAAACTCGTACAAAGTCAGGATTGCACTCTAGCGCTGTGAGGCTGGATCTCTACTGCTGCACCACGGCCTTCGACTTTATTTTTTCATGTGTGGTGTGCAGAGTTTATGGCATGTGCAACTTAAATGATTTTTTTTACCTTTAAGTGCATTCCAAACTATCTTCAGTATCATTGTGTAATTGCTGGGGAGTTCATGGCAACTGCAACAGAAATCCTCAACCACACAGCCATCCTTCAGTACCAACTTATGATAATTATTAGGCATTCATTTATACTTGCTTTAAAAGGACTTCATGTGGACTAAAGTCCATTGTACAGTAGCCGTTCGTGTGGGGTGACCTGTAGGACTGGTCCTTTGATCTTTCTAGGGAAAGACTCTGGAGTTGGGTGATGCAGCTGGTAATTTGGCTGCCTCACAGCGCCAGAGACCCAAGTTTAATCCTGACCTCGGGTGCTGCCTGTGACCAAGTGGGTTTCTTCCGGGTGCTCTGGTTTCCCTTCACACCCTAAAGGCATATGGGTTTGTTAACTTAATTGGCCTCTATAAAATTGCCCCTCATGTGTAGGAAGTGGATGAGAAAATGGGATCATGTTGAACTAGCATGAACAAGTAATTGATGGTCTGCGTGGACTCGGTGGGTCGAAGTGCTTGTTTCCACACTGCATCTCTAAACTAAACAAAACTAAATCCATCCCCCAACGCCATTTGTATTCCCTGACTACCAATCTTACCACACAATGACCAATCCTATTCAAACTGCAGTCTTCTCCCGAGCTGCCGATCCCATTACCATCAAGCATCTCCCATTATTACCAAGGCTACCTCTAACTATTAATCCGATCCCACCCTCTTCACTTGAGCATTCATCCTCTCCACAGTTGTCAAGCCTACCATTAACCACCCATCCTACTAATATTGAAACCAGGAACCGCAGATGCTGGTTGACAAAAACACGACGCAAAGTGCTGGAATAACTCAGCGGGTAATATCAGGATACTGCCTGACACACTGAGTAACTCCTGCATTTTGTGTCCAATCCGACAAATGTTCCCTGTTCTCAGTTATTTTATATTGAAACCAATTAGGTCTATCAGTCAACCTCAAGTACATCTCTGACTACTGATCCTATGTCTAACTACCAAGCCACTCGCCTGGATATCAGTCTTACCGTCCATCACTCCACCACACTGGACACCCCCATCCCAATCCCAACTTGCTTTAACCCTCCAAATTGCTCAATCACCCTCTGCACCCAGTCCTTGCACACATTCTCCTTCACCCCTCCCCCCTCCCCGCCCCTCCCATCCCCACCCCCATCACTTCCACTCATGCTGGACCAAGACTCAGGACTTTCTTCCCACAATCTGCATTGGCTTCCAAAACAATGCCTTCCGATATATCTCATATCACTGCTGCATGTGATGAGCTAGTATGATTACATTTCTGGACATTTACTGCAATTTAAGTGGAAAGACATGAGTTAAGCTGAATGTTGAATTACCTGAAGAAATAACACATTCATCTGCCCTTACACCATACATGGTTCTGCTGCTGGGTGTACCTTCATAATTCACTCTTCTGTATCAGCACAGATCCTGAGGTCTGTAATAAACAACCATTTCCTTATCTTTCCAAGCCAGTTAAGAGAATCCTCTGTACTTTTAAGATGCTTCCAATTTTCTTATGATTTGCTTCCCTGGTGAGCAATCTGCAGATACCCAGGCAACAGTAACACGATGTATAATAGATTGCAATGCCAAAGAGCTGGCAGAATCCTTTTATATATAAATCAGAAGTACATTTCAATGAATATTGTTGATAGTACTAAGCTTTATAGATCTTCAAAATATTAATTTTAATATTTATTTCTGAAAGCTTCAAATAGACTTTTTTTTTAAATGGTGCAGACATCATATCATATCATATCATATATATACAGCCGGAAACAGGCCTTTTTGGCCCTCCAAGTCCGTGCCCCCAGCGATCCCCGTACATTAACACTATCCTACACCCACTAGGGACAATTTTTACATTTACCCAGCCAATTAACCTACATCCTGAGGAGATTATAGATTATATTCTAAGATTTCTCCGACAAATGTAATATTACTGTCAAATGAAAACAAGTTCATGCAACAAGGTTGATTACATCCATGAATGCATATTTATGTTTCGACGGCTGATAGTATAAAAGTTTTGATAGTATATTGTCACTGAGCAAGTTCCTGGATGTTAATCTAACAAGAGTGAATGAACAATGATGTATTTTTAATGAAGGATCCTAGGTGTTTTGGCACAGACCCTAATGCACCATAAGTTCATAAGTCATAGGAGAAGAATTAGGCCATTCGGCCCATCGAGTCTCCTCCACCATTCAATCGTGGCTGATCTATCTTTCTCTCTCTCAACCCCATTCTCCTGCCTTCTCCCCATAATCTCTGACACTCTTACCAATCAGGAATCTGTCAATGTCTGCCTTAAAAATGCCCAATGACTTGGCCTCCACAGCTGTCCACGGCAATGAATTCCACAGATACACCACCCTCTGACTAAAGACCTTCCTCCACCAAAGACTTTCAACTTTATAACATCTCTTTGAAAGACTGATCTTATTAATCTCATTATAAGGGGTAGGCCATTTAGAACAGAGATGAGGAAAAACTTTTTTAGTCAGAGAGTTGTGAATCTGTGGAATTCTCTGCCTCAGAGGGCAGTGGAGGCCAATTCTCTGAATACATTCAGGAGAGAGCTAGATAGAGCTCTTAAGGATAGCGGAGTCAGGGGGTATGGGGAGAAAGCAGGAACGGGGTACTGATTGAGAGTGATCAGCCATGATCACATTGAATGGCGGTGCTGGCTCGAAGGGCCGAATGGCCTACTCCTGCACCTATTGTCTATTGTCTATTGTCTATTAATCTTTCCCTACTGCATTCTTTCCTTCGCAAGTCATAATGAGAGTCTTGAAGAGCATTTTGTATGGTGCAAGATATAGTCGCATAACAGGAAAACATTCCAACTCATCCATGCCAACTAATATGCCCCATTTAAGCTAGTCCTATTTGCCCAGATTTGGCCCATATCCCTCCAAATCTTTCCTATCCATCCACCTGTCCAAGTGTCTTGTAAATAGTGTTATAGTTCTTGCCTCAATGACCCCCTATAGCAGCTCATTCCATACACCCACCTTCTTTTGACAACACCCTGGCAACATCCTTGTAAATCTACTGTGCACTTCTTCCAGCTCAATGGCATGGGTGACCAAAACAGGACACAATGCGGGAAATAATAAATGCAACCACAAGATGCGGCTGCATCTGTGGAAAGATGAATGGACTGTTTCAGGATCATTCATTCATTCATTCATTCATTCATTCATTCATTCATTCATTCATTCATTCATTCATTCATTCATTTCATCAGAAATATCTCATTGAGATGTCATCAACCCAAAGCATTACCTTTATTCCCCTTTCCCTGCAGATGCTGCCCGACCTGCTGAATATTTCCAGCATTTTCTGTCTTTACTTATAAACATTGTGTTCTATTCGCTGGAGTCAGACTGGAATAGTCAAATAAGAAGGGCTTCAAAATTAAATTCTGCCTAAGATATTAAATGTTTTAAAACTCTGTCAAATTATATTTAAAACAAACTTGAAAAGGAGAGAATATTGGCAATTCATTCCATTAAATTCATCGTTTCATGCAGCAACATCTTAATCTAAAA
Source organism: Rhinoraja longicauda (assembly GCF_053455715.1). Classification (NCBI taxonomy): domain Eukaryota; kingdom Metazoa; phylum Chordata; class Chondrichthyes; order Rajiformes; family Arhynchobatidae; genus Rhinoraja; species Rhinoraja longicauda. The sequence goes on from NC_135976.1 coordinate 14,228,027, forward strand.
TGACAAAATTGAGTGATGATGCAAAATGGGTATTGTTGAATTAGCTACATATTATATGTCATATCCAGTGTCTCTGTCACCAAAAAAATCAATTAGATGACTTTAATTTGATAACAGCATCTCTCATTGTTAATATTTCCTCCTATGGGTGGTAAGGTGGCACAGTGGTAGAGTTGCTGTCTTAAAGTGCCAGGGACCAGGGTTCGATCCTGACTACGGGTACTGTCTGTATGGAGTTTGTACGTTCTCCCCGTGATCTGCGTGAATTTTCTCCGGGTGCTCCAGTTTCTTCCCACACTCCAATGACAAACAGATCTGTAGGCTAATGGGCTCGGTAAAATTGTAAATTGTCCCTATTGTGTTAGTGTATGGCGTGATCGCTGGTTGGCGTGGACTTGGTGGGCCGAAGGGCCCGTTTCCCACGCTGTATCTCTAAACTAATTTTCAACAACAAGAATTGATTCAGAAAAGGAATTGAACCTTATGGAATTAAATCCATTCACTATTTTTTGCAAACATTTTTGACAAATTTTAAGATCCTGTCATGAAAATAAACTTTCTTCACAGGTAATATCCAGGATGCTTAGCTCTTTGGGTAAGTTTGTGCTTTGTCTGATTTATACTGCGGTCTAAAAGAACATGTTTAAGTCACCATTAATAAACATGCACTGAATGTATTCCTTGACATGTCAATTGTTGGCTTTGATAACAGATGTGCAGAGATGATTCCTGTAAATGACTTTTTTTTAGCATCTGCACTTCAACAGTGGAACAGCAGAACAGTGTTTAGGTTACAATGACAATGAATAATTGATATATTCATGGGACTGCTTATGCAGCAATAGTTCCCTTGCTTTGTACATAGCTGTCAGCTTCCTGCTGTGACAAGTCTCCTCTGCTTCTTCACTTGAAGCAGATCAAAATCCTTTCCTTGCTCTTATGTCAAAAGAACTTCCCAGCTAGGATGCCGAAAAAGAGCTAAAATAAATATTTGACATGAATTTATTCATTTAAAATGTAAAGCATTAGAATGACTGCTTAACGGGATGCATCAAATAATATTCTTTGTTGTGTGAATGTTATTAACAGCTACGTCATTGGGATAGTGTGTTAATTGAAAGGAAAAAGCAAAATGAATGACCTATAACATTGCATTCGCTTCAGAGAAGAGCATAGAACATAGAACAGTACAGCACATGAATGGGCCCTGCAGCCCACAATGGTTGTACCGAACATGATGCCAAGTTAAATTGATCTCATCTGCCTGTACATGATCCATATCCCTCTATTCCCTGCAGTTCCATCTACCAATTTAAAAGACTCTTAAATTCCACTGTTGCATCTACCTCCACCACCACGCCAGGCAATGCGTTCCAGGTCCCCAACACTGTGTAAAAAAAACTTGCCCCGCACTTCATTAAACTTTCCCTCTCTCACCTCATAACTATGTCCTCTAATGTTGGGCATTTCCTCCCCGGTCAAAAGATTATGATTGGCTACCCTATCTATGCCTCTTCTAATTTTATATACTTAGAAACTTGGAGCAATGGCAATTGTGGAATACTACAACTAATTGTTTTTTCTTGGCTTCATGTGTTCCCATGAATTTTTTGTTCAGTGTTACAATCATTGATATCTAACTAGCCAAATGAAACTTGCAGCAAATCACATTGACTGCATTTCAAGATGTCTCATTTTATACAATCTTTACAATTTTGTCCAATCTTGCCGAGAGTAGGAGAATGGAGAACCAGAGGACATCGGTTTAAGGTGAAGGGGGAAAGATTTAATAGGAAACTGAGGGGTAACTTTTTCATGCAAAGGGTGGTGGGTGTATGGAACGAGCTGCCAGAGGAGGTAGTTGAGGCAGGAACTATTGCAATGTCTAAGAAACAATTAGACAGGTACACGGATAGGGCAGGTTTCGATGGATATGGGCCAAACACAGGCAGGTGGGACTAGAGTAGATGGGACATGTTGGTCGGTGTGTGCAAGTTGGGCCGAAGGGCCTGTTTTCATGCTGTATGGCTCTATGGTCTCTATCTAATTCAAATATTACATTGATTCTCATTATGACACCTTTTAATTAGTGCTTATTGACGCAATGTATTTCTGTTTAAAGTGCGTGGTATTGTCCGAGAAATATAAAAAAGGGGGAAGAAAACACTAAAAACAAAGACAAAATATTGGAATAAGTCAGGCAACATCTGTGGAGGACATGGATAGGTGACGTTTCGGGAAGCATCCTGACCCAAAATGATGGCTATCCATGTCCGCTAGAGATACTGCCTCATCAGCTGAGTTAGTCCAGCACTTTGTGTTTATTTTCGTAAATCAGCATCTGCAGTTCCATTCCACTGAATTATTGCAAACAACGTGAAGTGAAAATCTTACTACAGAAAAATCAGAGAACAAGTCTTGCAGGTCACACCACACTTGAGTGGCCATGGTTTAGTCTAGTTTAGTTTAGAGATACAGCATGGAAACAGGTCATACGGCCCACCGAGTCCATCAGTCACTCATTCATGCTGCATTGATCACCTGTACACTCATTCCATGCTATCTCACTTTTGCATCCTAGACACTGGGGGCAATTTACAGATGCCAATTAACTCTTTGGAATGTGGGAGGAAACTGGAACACCCAGAGAAAACCCACACGTTCACAGGGAGAACATGCAAACTCCATACACAGACACTACCTGTAGTCAGGATCAAACCTGGGTCTCTGGCACTGTAAGGCAACAGCTCTACTGCTGCGCCACTGTGCCACCCAAAATGTTCTGGGTGTGATAGGGGTCATTTGTTTACCAGCGAGGCTAATGGTTGATGGAATCAATTGGTTATTGGGTGTGATGATAGACAATAGACAATAGACAATAGGTGCAGGAGGAGGCCATTCGGCCCTTCGAGCCAGCACCGCCATTCAATGTGATCATGGCTGATCATTCTCAATCAGTACCCCGTTCCTGCCTTCTCCCCATACCCCCTGACTCCGCTATCCTAAAGAGCTCTATCCAGCTCTCTCTTGAATGCATTCAGAGAATTGGCCTCCACTGCCTTCTGAGGCAGAGAATTCCACAGATTCACAACTCTCTGACTGAAAAAGTTTTTCCTCATCTCAGTTCTAAATGGCCTACCCCTTATTCTTAAACTGTGGCCCCTTGTTCTGGACTCCCCCAACATTGGGAACATGTTTCCTGCCTCTAACGTGTCCAACGTGTTATACGTTTCGATAAGATCTCCTCTCATCCTTCTAAATTCCAGTGTATACAAGCTTAGTCGCTCCAGTCTTTCAACATATGACAGTCCCGCCATTCCGGGAATTAACCTAGTAAACCTACGCTGCACGCCCTCAATAGCAAGAATATCCTTCCTCAAATTTGGAGACCAAAACTGCACACAGTACTCCAGGTGCGGTCTCACTAGGGCCCTGTACAACTGCGCTCTCACTAGGGCCCTGTACAATCTTGAGGGAGTGGTAGATTGACAAATGTGATGGGGGTTCAAGGGATGGAATTATAACACAGTTTCACAAGCTTAAAGTAGTCACTGCAAGGTGGAGGACTAAAGCAGTGTTCGCACTATACTTGCTCTTTGAGGGATTCACCTGAATGTAATGGTGAGGAAGAGTCACCACTATCTTGGAATTTGTTCAGGAGCATCATCCGCTCTTGAACTCACCCAGAAGCAGAAAGCGACACTACTAAACTGAACGTGGTGGACTTTTCTTTCTGTTTTATCTTTCCATTTCTGTAACACCTAAAAACATGTTTTATTTTAGCTTTTCTCAATTCGCAAAGAGTTAATGGCCTGAAATATCAAACATGGACACAAAATGCTGGAGTAACTCAACAGGTTAGGCAGCATCTCTGGAGAAAATGAGTAGGAAGGAACTGCAGATGCTGGTTTACACTGAAGATAGACACAAAATGCTGGAGCAACTCAGCGGGTCAGGCAGCATCTCTGGAGAAAAGGAATAGGTGACTAATTCAGTCTGAAGAAAGACTCCGACCTGAAACAGCACCTATTCATTTTCTCCAGAGATGCTGCCTGACCTGCTGAGTTACTCCAATATTTTGGTGTCAATCTGGAGAAAATGAGTCTGAAGAAAAGTCCCGACCCGAAATGTCACCTGTCTATTTTCTCCAGAGATGCTGTCTGTCCCATTGAATTACTCCAACACTTTATGTCTATCTTTGGTATAAACCAGCATCTGAAGTTCCTTTTTAATACATATTACCTGAAAAATCAACTCCATTCCCACCTCCACAGATGCTGCTTAACCAACAGAGTATTTTAAACAAAGTTCAGGTTTAATTTCAGAGTTCGATCATCTGCACCTTGCATCTGTGTTTATAATGAATAGAAATGTCAGTCGCCCTGCCCACTACGCATTATCCTCACACTTTGTGAAATCCAGTGGTTCCTAACTTCACTCACTGTCGTGAAGCATCACTATTTTAGATCGTTCCACGAACTATGCTGCCAGCCATCTCTTCCTGGTGCATGTATTGCAGAATTTGTGGAACATCTATTAAATTAGACTGTCTTTGCATATTTCTAATATATTAATATATATTTCAAAGTAGCTTCTTTGAGGGTGGTGTAGAATTCTCAGACTTTAATTTCTCTTCGAATCTAAAGGTGTTTGGAGATCAAATGAATCAGCATTTAATTGCCACATGATTCATCTATTCATCCAGTGATCTCCACCCTCTGCTGTATTGGGTCACGAGCTGTGGCTGATCACCTGGGTTTCTCAATTAAATAAATGGCACCCAAATGCTCTCGTAATCCCTTTGGCTGAGAGGCTTTTCCTCCCATTTCACCCTCATAACCTCTCCCAGACAAAAAATGCGTGAAATCAATTTATCTATTCTGTCAGCATCTTCCAGATGAGATGGTCACAGCTCGTGACCCAGATGAGATGAGTTTAATTGGCATCATGTTTGGCACAAAACATTGTTCCTGTGCAGTAAGTACTGTTCTGTGTTCTATGTTCTATGTTCTATTTCCATTCCAGGATTTTAAAGAAAGTAAATCAGAACTAGGCAGGTAACCCTTATTGCAACCTTCCAAACCTCTCTTGGTTGCAGATCCGTTAGATCATTGTTCTGACTGTACTGTTTATGAAAGGTGAGAGAGGGAAACCGGGGAATTGTAGATTAGCCAGCCTAACGTCAGTTGTTGGGAAATTATAAGTGAGTATAATTAAAGATGGGGTTATTGAATGTGTTGACAGTTTTCATCCAGGCAGAGTGAACTGGTTAAGGTTCATCACATTGGACTGAGCAGATTAAATATTCTGATGTGATGCCTTAATTAGTGGACAAGGGGATGTCAAGAATTATGCTTGTGGACCTTCAGCATGCAGTTAAACATATATCCCCCATATATGACTATAAATTTAAAGTTCATTGAACTGAACATAAATTAAAGACCTGATTCGGACATTGGTTCAGCAGTAGGTGACAGATGTAAGAAACAATGGATAGGGATCCAAATTGCCAGCAGCATTGCTTAGGATTGCAATTATCCAGAGTTTTTATAACTAATTTAAATAACTGGTTAAAAATCTCATGTCCAGGCTGTTGAAGATGTTGTCAGTACAAAGACTGCTGGCATTGTAAATAGTATACGATGTATGCAAAACATAGTGCTGAAATTTTCATTGTAGTAAATAAATGGCTAAATGTGTAAAATTTTAGCAAATGGATATCAATGTAACAATCCCTCCGTAACTCCCTGGTCCACTCGTCCCTTCTTACCCAAAGCACCCCATCCCCTTCGGCACTTTCTCCTGCAACCGCAGGAGATGCAACACCTGTCCCTTTACCTCCCCCCTCAACTCCATCCAAGGACCCAAACAGTCTTTCCAGGTGAGACAGAGGTTCACCTGCACCTCCTCCAACCTCATCCATTGTATCCGCTGGTCTAAATGTCAACTTATTTACATTGGCGAAACCAAATGCAGGCTCGGCGATCGTTTCGCTCAACACCTTCGCTCAGTCCGCCTCAACCAACCTGATCTCCCGGTGGCTGAGCACTTCAACTCCCCCTCCCAGTTCCAGTCTGACCTTTCTGTCATGGGCCTCCTCCAGTGCCATAGTGAGGCCTACCGAAAATTGGAAGAACAGCACCTCATATTTCGTTTGGGCAGCTTGCAGCCCAGCGGTATGAACATTGACTTCTCCAACTTTAGATAGTTCCACTGTCCCTCTCAGTTCTCCCTCTATCTTCCTGTCTCCACCTATAACCTTCCTTTGTCCCGCCCACCTGACATCAGTCTGACGAAGGGTCTCGACCCGAAACGTCACCTATTCCTTCTCTCCTGAGATGCTGCCTGACCTGCTGAGTTACTCCAGCATTTTCTGAATAAATACCTTCGATTTGTACCAGCATCTGCAATTATTTTCTTACACTCAATGTAACAAAGTTTCTACACGAATATTAAGATGGCGTACAAATGCAGATGCAGGTTTAGGGCTTAAAATCAGCTAGAGCAGAAATTTGAAGCAACGCTGTAGACTTCTGAGACCAGCAGTAATATTTTTTTCCGCTAGTCTTGAAGCTCACGGTTTTATGGATAATGCCAGAGGCAAAGGATGCTGGGGTTCCTCTTTGGTTTTGTGCTGGGTCCCTTCTTCTCAGGAGACATCAGCACGAGCTTCCCTCAATCACTGTCCTAAGGCTACGAGTTGAGAGGCAAAGCAAACAGTGGGGTAAGAAAACTTCCCCTTGTGTCAATTAAATGGCGACCGCTGTGGGACACAAGGGCCCATCTCCGATCATCATCAAATCCGTAACATTGCAGGACAACAAGCAAACAGTAACAGCTCGATACTATGGGAAATTACCGAAGCTATTAGTTCAGCTATTCCTCCAACGATTGAACCTAGGAGGGATATTCTACCGCGGCAGGTAATTCATTTATTCACTCGGCTATCATTTTTTAATAACCAAACAGACGGCTCTCCTACAGGGCACGTTGCTGTGCTAAAGCATTGAAGTGCATGAAATTCAGTTGAATGAAACCAAAGCTCCACACTGTGTTATTCAGGAAACAAATCACATGTGGTCCAAAGAAAATAAGAATCAGTGTTGGAATTCAGAACATTACCGTTAAGTTACTTGACATCACAGGACTGTGAACTCAATGAGTGAAAGTTTATGTTATTGATAAAAAACATTCACAGCATGAATACTTCCATTACTGGAAACAGTTAGTTTCGGTTGGGGGAGTTTTATTCATGGAGTAGATTATATTCGGTGCCTTTTTGATGGATTTTTAAAAAAGCTTGTGAAATAAATCATTAAGCCGTACAATGATAAACCTGCAGCTCAGACAATGTTCAGATGCACAGGTTTTGCCTTGGAGATTCCAGTAAAATATTGAAGACAAAATGGAATTGGCTTTGAGGAAAATTGATATAATTAATCTCATTTAAAGTTTTAAGGATTTGGTTAAAGTTACATTGCATATTTGTGATTTGAGTTCAAAAGTTTGAAATCAAGAATTCATAACAACAAATTCAAACCTGTAGAAACGAGGAAATGCAGATGCTGGTTAGAACACAAAAGGACACAAAGTGCTGGAATAACTCAACTGGTCAGGCAGCATCTGTGGAGAACATGGATAGGTGACGTTTCAGATCGAGTCCCTTCTTCAGTCTGAACAGGTGGATCAGCCCGAAATGCCACCGATCCATGTTTTTCAGAGATGCTGCCTGACCTACTGAGTTACGCCTGCATTTTGTGTCCTGATACAATCCAGCTTTCTTCTTCCTCCCCTACAATCAATCTGAAAAAGGGTCTCAACCGGAATTGTCACCGATCCATGTTATCCAGAGATGCTGCCTAATCTGTCGAGTTACTCCAGCACTTTGTGATCTTCTGTAAATTCAAACCTGTTATTATTTTTTAAATAACTAAATTCCCTTACCGATTTAAAAGTATTTTTCTAATGATTAAACCCATGTAAATCTTAAATTAAGAAATATATTTAAAATATTTTTTGTGATATTTCGGAATGTCATTATATGTGTCGTGCAAACAAATGTTACATTCATGTGAACCATGTAAAATAGAACAGGGATGATGTTTGTATTTTCTCTTCGGACCTTTATATTATTCCTGGGCATAAAAAGAAAATGACAGAGGAAAGACTGATGTGCATTTCTGTAGTACCTTTCCCAATACATATTGTATTCACTGGAATTTAGAAGGATGAGAGGGGATCTTATTGAAACATATAAGATTATTAAGGGATTGTACACGCTAGAGGCAGGAAACATGTTCCCAATGTTGGGGGAATCCAGAACCAGGGGCCACAGTTTAAGAATAAGGGGTAGGCCATTTAGAACGGAGATGAGGAAAAACCTTTTCACTCAGAGTTGTATATCAGTGGAATTTTCTGCCTCAGATGGCAGTGGAGGCCAATTCTCTGGATGCTTTCAAGAGAGAGCTAGATAGAGCTCTTAATGATAGCGGAGTCAGGGGGTATGGGGAGAAGGCAGGAATGGGGTACTGATTGTGAATGATCAGCCATGATCACATTGAATGGCGGTGCTGGCTCGAAGGGCCGAATGGCCTACTCCTGCACCTATTGTCTATTGTCTATTGTCTATAATAGCAGGATATCCAAAATCAAAAGATCAGTCTGAAGAAGAGTCTCAACCCAAAACGTCACCCATTCCTTCTCTCCAGAGATGCTGCCTGTCCCGCTGAGTTACTCCAGCATTTTGTGTCTATCCAAAGCACTTCATTGCCACTAAAGTACATCTGAATTTTAGTTTCTATTGTTGCAGACAATGAACAGCCAATATGTCCACACCCTGTTTTATCTATCAGAATTTGAGAGGAAAATTGACTATTTACATTATTTAGTGATGTCTGACAAATAAGTATTGGCCTTGACTCTCTCAAAAGAGTATCAAGGAAACTAAACTGGCAGAGATGGGTTTATTTAAGTATGGCACCTCCATTAAAGTAACCCTCCCACAGAACTCCACTGTATGTTATTAGTCTTGCTGTACTTTTAGTCCTCAGCCCTTTGGAATAGATTTTAAAGAGGGAACTTGTGGACATAAATGTTCTGCAAGAGTCATTCAAGCTGCATGAGATTCCCCTGGTGTGTAGGATACTATATTATGAGCTGTGATTGCAAAGAAATTGCTTCAATTGCAAAGAAATACAAGTAAATCCCCTCTACATAAGAAAAGAGTGCTAGGGGCCCATTATGGTGGGAAGCAAAGTTCCACAGGCCAACAAAGCCAAAGGTCCCTGATGATGGATTATCTTTCTCATTTAGGCTCCCTGAAAACAAATGTGGGGCTGTATTGCCCGTCCCACTACCCTCCCTCACCTATTCCTGTCCCCCCTTCACCTATCCTTGTCCCCACCCTCACCTTTCCCTACCCCCTCCCTCACCTATCCCCACTCCTCCCCCACCTATCCCTACCCCTCCCCTATCTGTCTTCCCCCTCCCTTGCACATCTCTTCCCCCTCCCCTCCACCTATCTTTCTCACCACCCTCACCTATCCCTGCCCCTCCCCGCCTATCCCTGCTCCTCCCCACCTCTCTCTGCCCCTGCCCCAGCTAACCTGCCCCCTCCCCCACTTATCCCTGCCCCCTCCCCATCCTCTGCCCCTCCCTCCCCCATCCATCCCCAGCCTTCCCTCACCCATCCTGCCCTTTCCCTCACATATCTCTCTCCCCTCCTTCACCCCCTATTCTTCCCCACCTCTCCCTGCTCCATCCCTGCCCCCCTCCCTCGCCAGATCTCTCCTATCTTTCCCCCACCTACCCGTATCCCCAAATCCCATGCCCCATTCCTCCAGCCTCCACCACTGCTTTAAATAAAGATTGCTCCTGCCTCCGACTGACATTCAAAACTAACCCCATTGTGCATTTTGAGTGTTGTGGTCAAAACTGATTTCAAAACAAAGAACAGTGAGATTTCCTTTTACCAGGAATATAATTCTGCTTTGCTCCAGTGTTCTGTCATAGTCATAGACTCATAGAGTGATACAGTGTGGACGAGTCGGTCCCACTCACCCACACTCGCCCACACCGGCCAACAAAGTCCCAGCTACCCTAGTCCCACTTGCCTGCGCTTGGTCCATTTCCCTCCAAACCTGTCCTATCCATGTACATGTCTACTTTTTCTTAAACGATGGGATCGTCCCAGCCTCAACTACCTCCTCTGGCAGCTTGGTCCATACACCCACCACCCTTTGTGTGAAAAAGTTACCCCTTGGATTCCTATTAAATCTTTTCCCCTTCACCTTGTACCTATGTCCTCTGGTCCTCGATTCCCCTACTCTGGGCAAAAGACTGTCCATCTACCCGATCTATTCCTCTCATGATTTTGTATACCTCTATAAGACCTCACCTCATCCTCCTGCGCTCCATGGAATAGAGACCCAGCCTGCTCAACCTCTCCCTATAGCTCACACCCTCTAGTCTTGGCAAAATCCTCATAAATCTTTTCTGAACACTTTCAAGCTTGACAATATCTTTCCTATAACATGGTGCCCAGAACTGAACACAATATTCTAGATCTCACCGACGTCTTATACAACTGCAACATGACCTTCCAACTTCTATACTCAATACTCTGACCGATGAAGACCAAAGTGCCGAAAGCCTTTTTGACCACCTTATCTACCTGCAACTCGACCTTCAAGGGATCATGCACCTGTACTCCTAGATCCCTCTGCTCTACTGCACTACCCAGAGGCCTACCATTTACTGTGTAGGTCCTGCCCTGTCAATAGGTTAAAACCAGGCTCCAAAGTCAGTTAATGAAAGCTGCGTCACAGAGTGAATAACATTTTGCGTTAAAACAGTAACTGTCATGTTCATGGGGCTTAGACACTTAAGGACCATTTACGAGCTTTGAACTGCATCTCTAGTAGGCGTGGAGAGGGTTAGAAAGAAAAAAACGAAAGGGGGAACAAAATGCAAAGAAAAAAATAAACATATTAACTGTTGATTTATGGCATTATGTTAATTTTAATGTATAAAATGATGTACAGTTGTGTATTAATTACATGTTTCACCCTATGCTGATCAATAATTGATAAATGTGCTTTAACAAAACCAATGAAAAATATAATTGCTTTGCATTGCTATATTTCATGAGGATGAAAAATTAAGAATCAGTGAAAAGTGTTAGTAATGCACCATATTAAGGCTTTTTAAAATGACAATACTAATAATATCGGGTGAAAACTGACACAGGTTTACGTTCATGAATTTACATGTAATGTGTTTGTCCATTAGAAAAATCACTGCAAATCATTATTATGAATACTCTCAATGTAAATCAAATATGTTGTAGTTAACATCTATGATTAACGTTGTAAATAATTTTAGATTGAAATTATCTTACTGAATTAACAATCCTTTATTTATTTCAGCAGATTTTTACTTTAAGTTGTGTTATTAATATTGGACAGCATCTGATGAAAATTATGGTCTGTTGAATATATCCTTGGAAATACCATAAACATTTTAGGTATTTGATATGGTTCCAACCACTGGCCCGCAACATTAAAATTAGGTGGATTTTTAGCAAGTGACGGACCGCATGAGAATGCCATTCCAGTTGCCGAAACAAAGACTTGCAAGTGCTGGTTCACAAAAAAAGACTCAAAGTGCTGGAGTAACTCAGCGGGTCAGGCTGCATCCTTGGGGAACATTTGATAGATGATGTTTGGGGTCTGGACCACTTCAGTTAAAGGGCGGTGCACTGATGTGGGATCTCTTAACATATTAATTCCAGTCCCTGCTTTTTCACCTTTGGAGATCTAGATTAGCATGCATCCTGTGTTAAATGTTGACAGCTCACATATAATGAATGTAAGACAGATAGATTTTGTCAACTACAAAAAAATACGAGTTTCTCCAGTGCACTGCGGTATTGTGAATGACTTTAAAGTTCATCAGTCTGAAGAAGGGTCTCGACCCGAAACGTCGCCCATTCCTTCTCTCCTGAGATGCTGCCTGACCTGCTGAGTTACTCCAGCATTTTGTGAATAAATACCTTCGATTTGTACCAGCATCTGCAGTTATTTTCTTACACTTAAAGTTCTACTTCCTCTTGTGCGTCAACGACTGTTAAGTATCTGTGGAAAGGTTACCCATATATTAGCTTTTAGCAGTTCAGAATTCTGCCTTCATTAAGTATTTTGTGACATAATTCAGAAGTAAAAACAAAATGTCATCCAGGAATCTGGTTTACAATTTACATAAATCTAAATGAGTATTGCTAACTAACAAGGTATCACAAAATGCTGGAATAACTCAGCGGGTCAGGCAGCATCGCAGGAGAGAAGGAATGGGTGATGTTTCGGGTCGAGACCCTTCTTCAGACGTCTCGACCCGAAACATCACCTATTCCTTCTCTCCTAAGATGCTGCCTGACTCGCTGAGTTACTCCAGCATTTCGTGATACCTTCGATTTGTACCAGCATCTGCAGTTCTTTTCCTACACAACTTGCTGACTAACAAGAGACACGATGCACCAGGCCATCTAAGAAGGCTTAGGAGGAAAGGTGTGTGATGTGAGACGGTTATTGAAGGCTGAGCAGAGACCACCTGAAGGAAGGTAGCATATCGGAAGCGACAATGGCTAAACTCGAACAAAGGGACCACTGTCACATATTCAAAATTTCATAGACGCAGGGTACATGAGGAGAAAGCCAAATTCTACAAAGATGTTGCTTTCCTAATTAGTCCGTTTCTTATTCATTCATTTCACTTTCAGACAATGTGTGGCTGTAGAAATTGTTTGTAACCTTCACACCCTCAACTGTGGGATCCATTGACGTAAATCTAACTGCATAGGTGTAGAGGTGCAGTACCTCTTGTGGATTATCAATCAATGTCACACAAATTACATCTAAAACAGAACTGGACCAAACTTGAAACCTGAAGCCCATTAATTTAAACTTAAGTTTTATGTGCTTACAATCATTACAATCGGTCGGAGCTGCAGATAGGGTGTTAGATTTGTTATATCCACAATTCTTTCTATGTTAGTTAGTTATATATTGCACTGTTATTTCAGGAATGCCTTTACTTTGGAAACACCAAGCAGGTCAGCCAACATCTGTGCATGGAAAAGCAGAGGTAATGTTTCAGAATAACAGCCCAAGACATCTCCAACCTGAATCATTAATTCTGCTTTTCCATTTTGTTTTGCTTATGTTTTCTGTTTTTCTTTCTGTTACTTTTCCATCATCTTCACTATTTTAATCTCAATGCCTTTAATTTTGATTTGTTTAAAGTTTAGAGGGCTTACTTCATCAGGTCTATCTGAAGTTGATGTCTCATCTCAAGCCAGGTTGTTCTCTGCTCCTCAAATTACAGTTCAACATATTTAACTTTTATTAAAGATCTAATATACATTCATTTAAGTTATCATATCAATCTGGTTATCAGACTTTTTCTAGTCAAAGGAAGTGGCCTGACAAGAAACATTATCTATTCCGAAGATAGACACAAAAAGCTGGAGTAACCCAGCGGGTCAGGCAGCATCTCAGGAGAAAAGGAATAGGTGATATTTTGGGTTGAGACCCTTCTTCTGTCTGACCCGCTGAGTTACTCCAGTTTTGTGTGTCTATCTTCGGTTTACATCAGCATCTGCTGTTCCTTCCTACACGGTACGGTGGCGCAGCGGTAGAGTTGCTGCCCTACAGCAAATGCAGCGCCGGAGACTCAGGTTCGATCCTGACTACGGGTGCTGTACTGTACGGAGTTTGTACGTTCTCCCCGTGACCTGCGTGGGTTTTCTCCGAGATCTTCGGTTTCCTCCCACACTCCAAAGACGTACAGGTATGTAGGTTAATTGGCTGGGCAAATGTTTAAAAAAAAAAAAAAATTGTCCCTAGTGTGTGTAGGATAGTGTTAATGTGCGGGGATCGCTGGGCGGCGCGGACCCGGTGGACCAAATGGCCAGTTTCCGCGCTGTATCTCTAAATCTAAAATCTAAATCTAAAAAACATTGTCTATTCATTCCTTCCACCGATGCTGCTTGACCTGCTGAGTTCCTCCAATGCTTTATGTTTTATTCAATGATTTTCTCATGATTAGAACTCAAATGAACTGATTTTGATAAACCTTCTGTCATTATGACTTTCTAGAATGTAATGATGAACTCCAAATTCAGCTCCATTGTGAAAATTAAATAGTTAAACTGCAATTTGTCTGTATTAGGAATACTTGGAATTGGGAAGTTCATTGGAATAGCAATTATGTTTACATATTAGACAGCAATATTATTGAATCCTTCCCATTATCTAACCTGCGCATTTCTAACACTGGGTCCATTATTTTTACTTTGTTGAGAAAACAATGATGTATTCCTGTTCAAACCCTAAAAACAGGGAAAATAAGACTGAAATGTGAGTCATAGGATCATGGGGAGAAGGCAGGAGAATGGGGTTGAGAGGGAGAGAGAGATCAGCCATGATTGAACAGTGGAGTAGACATTTATTCACAAAATGCTGGAGTAACTCAGCAGGTCAGGCAGCATCTCAGGAAAGAAGGAATGGGTGACGTTTCGGGTCGAGACCCTTCTTCAGACTGATGGGCCAAATGGCCTAATTCTGCTCCTCAAACTTATGAACTTATCAACACAGAATCAGGCCCTTTGGCCCAACTCGTCCAAGTCGAGCATGATATCTCACCTAAGCTCATCCCATTTGTCCACGTCTGGCCAATATGCCTCTCAACCTTTCCTATCCATGTACCTGTCCAAGTGTCTTTTTAATGTTGCTATTATACCCGCCTCATCTGCCCGCTCGGGCAGCTCATTCCATATACTCACCACTCTCTGTGTGAAAAAGTTATCCCTCGGGTCCCTATTAAATCTTTCCCCTCTCACCTTAAACCACGCAGGACGACACACCTCCAGTTCATGTCATCGTCACTGGAACCATTTGAGGAGGATCAAGGGTAGCATATAAATAAACTTGTAAACGTTTGACCTATTTGAATTTCAATCAAGTGATTGTTTCAATTTACGGTTACTTAAGTGGTGCTTCTTATTTTCAGCACAGTTAAACTAGAGGGCGTTTGTACACCACATTCTCCAACGATGGTGACCTTCACGAAAAAAAACCCAATCTGGAAACCTGAGAAAAATAAGTCAATCACAATCACAATTTAAATGGCCACTTTTTCTCCCGTAGCACCAATCTTCATTCCTTGGATCTAAGTGATGAATTTGCCATGTCATTCTAATCAAGGTTGGCTTTTTAATTTTCTGCACTGAAATCTGAGCAGTAAAACATGTCACACGGACACGGGAGCCACAAAATATGGCAATATTTGATATTAATCTGAAATGTGGTGACATTTACATGAATTTGCAACAAAATGTAGTTTATGTATCCTTGATTTGTTGTCTTTCAGTAGTACATCATTACAATTACATAGTATATTACAATAGGTGCAGGAGTAGGCCATTCGGCCCTTCGAGCCAGCACCGCCATTCAATCTGATCATGGCTGATCATTCTCAATCAGCATTGTTAGCATATTTGTCCACCACAACAGAAGTACTGAACTTTTCCAGGGATACCACAATGCAGAAGGAAGGTATTTGGTTCCTACATTGCATTTCTCAGAATTAGCTTTGCTTAACTAATCAAATTATCATAACGGGAAACTACAGCAAATTTGTTATTAATATGTTCACCTCAGATTAGCCAAGAACAATGCTGATAACATTTATAATTAAAAAATGTATTTATTCATTCAAGGACACGGACATCATAGAGCGAGCCAACATTTGCTTGCCCGTCCCTTATTGTCCTTGAGATGATGGTTCAGTTTACTTTACAATTTCTGTAAATTGTCCCTATTGTGTAGGTTAGAACTAGTGTATGGGTGATTGTTAGTCGGTACGGACTTGATGGGCCAAAGGGCTTTTTCCACACTGTGTCTCTAAAACTAAATCTAAATCTAAAACTAAAACTAAGAGATTGCAGTCCAAAACTGGAGTGATGCCACATCCTAACAACAGCCCCGACTGCCAAACATTTACAGTTCATTAACAGACAAATATGTTTTGACTATTATAGTCTCAGCTCTTTCATAAATGCACTGGAAATAAAGTGGTGCTATTACAGACTCAACAAATTAACGTGGTGTTAGTATTCACCTGAAAGAAGTCTCACCATCAGAAAAGCAATATAGGTTAACATAGTTACCAAGCTGTCTCAGTAAGTATCTTTGATACAGCATTAATATAACCATTCATAGGATAATTATTCTGTTATTATTTTTATGCTCAAATAACCTCAAAGGGGTTGAAAAGCTGGAGAGATTAGAATAATGGCAAACTGGTGCATAAGTAAGCAATATTTCATCTCTCAAATTACATGTTGTATTCTGTATATTCTTCATATCAGTCACCTAATTCAATGCAGAGCAACATAATGTAACTGTATAAGCTGATCGTCAACACTATTTGTTTGGGACTTTTGACAGGATGGTACATTGATCTGCAATTTGGCTGACAGTATTTAGCATTTCTCTTGTAGAGCAACTTTAGACTTTAAGCTTTAGAGATACAACACAGAAACAGGCCCTTCGGCCCACAGAGTCCATGCTGACCAACAATCACCCCGCACACTAGCACGATCCTACACACTAGGGACAATGTGCAATTTTTACCAAAGCCAATTAACCTACAAACTCAATTTACAGAAGGCAATTAGCCTACAAATCTGCTTGTCTTTGAAGTGTGGGAGGAAACTGGAGCACCCAGGGAAATCCTACGTGGTCACAAGGGGAAACGTGCAAACTCCGTACACACAGCACCCATAGTCAGGATTGAACTCGGGTCTCTGGCGCTGTAAAGCAGCAACTCTACGACTGTGCCACAATACCACTGTGCCACCCGAACTCTGGTAATTCTGCAGACAAAATCTGTAAGTAGTTGTTAAAGTTACTGGAATTTAGGGGGAAATGAGCAACGAATAATTGTTATGCATTTATTATAAACTTTATGTCACATTTATTACTGCATTAGGAAAACTGCAATCCAATGTGGTATTTAAGTGTATATTAGTATTTCAGTGTTGCAGTTATTTAGGTTGAATAAATAATTCAACAGAGCAGGAAAATCTTATACAAATCTCTTCTAGTTTTGGAATGCTTATTTCTAATGGTATTTATCAGTTTGATGGTAAACTAATTTGCACATGTTCAAGACTATGGCTGAAAAAGATGAATTTTAAACTGTTTTTCAAATGATAGAACATAAAACTGTACAACTCTGGAATGGGCCCTTTGGAGCTCAATACATGCCAAGCATGATGCCAAGTTAGCACTGAAGTAACTCAGCGGGGCAGGCAGCATCTTGGGAGAAAAAGGATGGGTGACATATTCTCCAGGGATGCTGCCTGACCTGTTGAGCTGCTCCAACACTCTATATCTATCTTTAGTATAGACTAGCATCAGCAGTTATCTGTTTCTATTGATGCCAGGTTAAACTGGTCGCATCTGCCTGTACATGATCCATATCCCTCTATTCCCTGCACTTCTTGGTGCCTTTCTAAAAGCCTCTTAAATGCCACTTGATCTAACTTAATGCAGATATTTTTATACAGACCTGCAGATGACAGAAGATTCATATTGTTTAACATGTAAGAGACAATAGACAATAGGTGCAGGAGGAGGCCATTCGGCCCTTCGAGCCAGCACCGCCATTCAATGTGATCATGGCTGATCATTCTCAATCAGTACCCCGTTCCTGCCTTCTCCCCATACCCCCTGACTCCGCTATCCTTAAGAGCTCTATCTAGCTCTCTCTTGAATGCATTCAGAGAATTGGCCTCCACTGCCTTCTGAGGCAGAGAATTCCACAGATTCACACCTCTCTGACTGAAAAAGTTTTTCCTCGTCTCAGTTCTAAAAGCCTACCCCTTATTCTTAAACTGTGGCCCCTTGTTCTGGACTCCCCCAACATTGGGAACATGTTTCCTGCCTCTAGCGTGTCCAACCCCTTAATAATCTTATACGTTTCGATAAGATCTCCTCTCATCCTTCTAAATTCCAGTGTATACAAGCCTAGTCGCTCCAGTCTTTCAACATATGATAGTCCCGCCATTCCGGGAATTAACCTAGTAAACCTACGCTGCACGCCCTCAATAGCAAGAGGCCGATAACATACATAAATATGTATATGCTGGAGTAACTCAATGGGTCAGACAGCATCTCAGGAGAAGGAATAGATGACGTTTCGGGTCGAGACCCTTCATCCAACTATTTTAAATATGTAATTTGTAAATCTGCAAGTTGTTTTCAAAAATGGAATAAAACAATGGAAACTGCAATTTCGAAATGTCTTATTAAAAAAGTAGAAGCAAGAAGTTGGATTGAATATTGGAAGTCTCCTTTGAGGTTGGACAAACAATATTTCACAGTTGGTGTCTCTAATGTAGTATGCAATATCCATTGTTAAACAAAATTACTTCAGTCTGGATATTTTGGATCATATCATGTGAAATAAATTTCAATTTAATATAAAATTGAAGAATTTATCACTGATCTTTGGATTTACTGTCAACACTCTGGAGAATTTCATGCTTAAATATTCCTCTGACAGCTGGAGTTGCTAGTGTGTCTTTGACTGATGGCTTAGTTTCCACATGAGTTATAAAATCTTTTGTGGATAGAGTCCCTCTCTACAGAGATACAGTTGTTACGTGTTCCAAGTTCTTCAGAGAATTGCTACTTCACGTGAATATGCACGTTATCATTTCTCATTCTTATTTTCATCGGGTTTCTGTTGTTTGTTGCATCCATGTGTCTTATTTATCCTGTTTTATCATTCTGCCCATCCGAAAAACCACACCCTTCTCTTCTTTATGTTTGACCTTTATGGCTCATGTTTCTTTGCAACGTTTAGCCGTGATAAAAGGAATCCACTGAAGCCACTTCAAATTTGCCAAATCCGTAGGTAGGCAATTAAATGCCTAAGTAGCGGACATGTCCATAGATGGCAGGAACCTACAGCATGACTTTAGCACCTTAGTGCTGCTGCCTCGCAGCGCCTGAGATCCGAGTGCGATCCCGACCTCGGGTGCCTCTGAATGGCGTTTACACATGTTCCCTGTGATTGCTTGGGCTTATTCCGTGTGCTCCGGTTTCCTCCCAGATCCCTAAGAAGTTTGGCTTTGTAAGTTTATTGGCCTCTGTAAATTCCTTCCAATGTGCAGAGAGTGGATGATAAATTGGATAGCATAGAACTAATTTGATAAATGCTCACCGTGAACTTGATGGGACAAATGGTCTGTTTCCATAATATATCTTTAAATTAAACTAAACCTTCTATCTGGGCATGGGATGTGGGGGTGGGGGGGGGACTGTGAAGGGGGTCTAGGTATGGAGAGAAGTATATTCCCCCACGATTTGGAGTTCTGCGTTACCAGCGGGATTGAAGGGAGCCCTGATAGAAGCATGTAAAATCATGAGAGGCATAGATAGGCTACGCAGCCAGAACCTTTTCTCCTCAGGTGGAAATCATAAATACTAAAGGGCATAGCTTTAAGCTGAAAGTTTAACAGAGATGTCCAGGCCAGGATTTTTTTAACACAGCAAGTGGTGGATGCCTGGAATGCCTTAGCCAGGGGTGATGGTGGAGGTGGATACAATATATTGGTGTATAAGAGGGTTTTAGATATGCAGGGAATGGAGGCATCTGGATCATGTGCAGGCAGATGGGATTAGTTCATCTTGACATTATGTCTGGCACAGACATTGTAGACTGCAGGACCTGTTCCCGTGCTGTACTTTACTGCGTCTGAAGAAGGGTCCCATCCCGAAACGTCACATATCCTTTTCCTCCAGAGATGATGCCTAACCCGCTGAGTTACTCCAGAATTTTGTGTCTATCTTTGGTATGAATGAGTGCCTGCAGTTCTTTGTTATTACATTGTACTTTACCATGTTCTATGTGTGCATGCTGGAGAACGATGTTGTTAATTGCTTCCCACGTATCAGTATGTATATTTTATACGTTAAATTTCAAACCCCTTCATCAATTGAACTTCTCCATCTTGGTCATCAGTAATATTTCTCCACAAATACCTGCTGCTCCCCCAGAATGATTCACACTCCATGTAGAGCCTTCCACACACCTTTCAAGTGTCCCAATGCTCTTGACAGCCAATGAAATATTGTCGAGATATAGTCAATGGTTTAAGTTAGAAAATTAAATGCTGGCACAAATCAAAAACTGAGGAATAAATGTTAACATTACATTTGGGATAAGTACATTTTGAAATTGTATCACAGGATCTTGTATTTCTTTCATCTGAGAGAACAGATGGAACTTTAGTGCAAGAAAGTATCTCCAAATGTGCTGTTCTGTCTCAATACTTTACTTGAGTTCCCACCTAGATTTTTAGGCTGAAATTGATGGAGAAGGGCTTGCACCATGACCTTTAGCTTCACAGGCAAGTTTGTTACCAACTAGTCGATGAACATTACAATTCCCCAGATACCCCACTCTCTCTGCAATGCAACTTATGACTGGTCTTCTTTTATAATTCGCCCTCTGCAATTCTTCACTTTGCCATGACAATTTAACTTGTCAAGGTATCTTGACACAGTGGCGCATTGCAGATTTACAGCACCAGAAACACAGGACCGATCCTGTCTATGGGTGCTATCTGTACGGAGTTTGTACGTTCTCCCTGTGACTGCATGGGTTGTCCCCTGCAGCTTCGGTTTCCACCCACATCAGAAGACGTACAAGTTTGCAAATGAATTTGCTTCTGTAAATTGTAAATTGCCCCTAGTGCGTAAGATAGTGTCAGTCTACAGGGTGATCGCTAGTCGCAGTGGACTCGGTGGGCCAAAGGGCCTGTTTCCATGCTATATCTTTAAAGTCTAAAGTCTAAAATGTTCCGGAAAAAAATCCCCAATATTCTTTTCTTAACTGCAATTCTAGTACCATAGAAACATAGAAAATAGGTGCAGGGGGAGGCCATTCGGCCCTTCGAGCCAGCACCGCCATTCATTGTGATCATGGCTGATCGTCGCCAATCAATAACCTGTGCCTGCCTTCTCCCCATATCCCTTGATTTCACTAGCCCCTAGAGCTCTATCTAACTCTCTCAAATCCATCCAGTGATTTGGCTTCCACTGCCCTCCGTGGCAGAGAATTCCACAAATTCACAACTCTCTGGGTGAAATGGTTTTTTTCTCACCTCAGTTTTAAATGGTCTCCCCTTTATTCTAAGACTGTGGCCCCTGGTTCTGGACTGGCCCAACATTGGGAACATTTTTCCTGCATCTAGCTTGTCCAGTCCTTTTATAATTTTATATGTTTCTATATGATCCCCTCTCATCCTTGTAAACTCCAGTGAATACACGCCTAGTCTTTTCAATCTTTCCTCATATGTCAGTCCCGCCATCCCAGGGATCAATCTCGTGAACCTACGTTGCACTGCCTCAATTACAAGGATGTCCTTCCTCAAATTAGACCAAAACTGTACACAATACTCCAGATGTGGTCTTACCAGGGCCCTATACAACTGCAGAAGAACCTCTTTACTTCTATACTGAAATCCTCTTGTTATGAAGGCCAACATTCCATTAGCTTTCTTCACTGCCTGCTGTACTTGCACGCCAACTTTCAGTGACTCGTGTACAAGGACACCCAGGTCTCGCTGCACCTCCCCCTAACCTAACCATTGAGATAATAATCTGCCTCCTTGTTTTTGCCGCCAAAGTGGATAACCTCAAATTTATCTATATTATACTGCATCTGCCACGCATCTGCCCACTCACTCAACCTGTCCAGATCACCCTGCAACCTCCTAACATCCTCTTCACAGTTTACACTGCCACCCAGCTTTGTGTCATCCGCAAACTTGCTAGTGTTGCTTCTAATTCCCTCTTCCAAATCATTAATATATATGGTAAACAGTTGCCATCCCTAACTTCTCTTGTCAGCCACGGTTGTCTCCTACTCCCCTTAAAATCTTTCTTCCTTTTTGGAATGAAATGATCCTGCGTCTTCCGGATTATGCCCAAAAATTCCTGCCATTGCTGTTCCACCGTCATTCCTGCTAGGATCCCTTTCCAGTCTACCTTGGCCAGCTCATAGAGTTGTAAAGTCAGACAACGTGGAAACAGGCCCTTTGGCCCAAATTGCCCATGATGACCAACTACATTAGTCCCACCTGCCTGTATTTAGCCCATATCCATCTAAACCTGTCCTATCCATGTACCTGCCTAAATGTTTCTTAAACAATATGATAGTACCTGCAATAGTACTTTAGATCACGAGATATTCTTGATATCTTTAAAGCAATGCACTCATGAATAAGTCATGTACACCACTGATGATAACTGAGGCAAGGCAAGGGAAGTTTATTTATATAGCACATTTCAGCAACAAGGCAATTCAAAGTGCTTTACATAAAGCATTAAAGAGCAATTAAAGCAATTAAAAACAGTCATTAAAGAGAATAGAAAATAAAAACAAGCTAAAATAAAATAAGACAGGTATAAAATACAAGAATTTAAAAAAACTGAGTGCTATTTCTGACTAGGTTTCCTATATTGTAAACTTTGGAAACAGCTGTGAAACCATTACAGTCATAAGCAGCCTGACATTAGAGGAAAGGAATGGAGGGTAATTCAAACAAATCTGCTGAGTATTATAACTTGGCTGCATTCCACTAAAACCTCTGGTGGAAAGGATGTCAAGAGCAATGATATATGGCTGACTACTTTCCACGTGAGAAACTTGCAAATGAAAAGGAAGAATCTCACTGGAGCCTGAGCTCCTCATTTTTCTACGACACGGTTTCCCTGAGTGTTGGATCCATGGCACCAGGATTTGAGGCTGCAGTTATCATTTTGCATGATTAGTTTAGCTTAGTTTGGAGATACAGCTTGTATCTCTTAGTTTAGAGATACAGCGTGGAAACAAGCCTTTCGGCCCACTGAGTCTGTGCCCGATCAATGATCACCCCATACACTAGCACTATTCTACACACCAGGGACAAGTTATAATTTACCAAATCCAATTAACCTACAAACCTGTACATCATTGGAGTGTGGGAGGAAACCGGAGCACCCAGAGAAAACCCACGCGGTCACGGGGAGAGCGTACAAACTCGGCACAGACAGCACCCCTAGTCAGGATTGAACCCGGGTCTCTGGCACTGTAAGGCAGCAACTCTACCGCTGCGCCACCGTGCTGCCCCTGTCTCTCATACTTCTATATACTATTATTGGATTTCCCCTCTGCTTCTGACATTCTAGAGAATAATGTTTATTTTAAAATTATTTAAATATTTAATAAAATAAAGAAAAATGAATAAACTGTCAACATAAACATATTATTTAAATAAAATCTGCGACCCAATTGAAGTGCATGGGGAGTTGCTTGATGCACAAGCTTTGCTTGTAAAAATCAGAGGGATGTGTTTCAAAGTTTCTCCAGCAACTTACAGAACACTGGTGGAGACCAGGTGAAGTCAAAGGGCTAAGCAGGTGATGAGATGGGCAAAGATCTGACCTCCGGCATGTTCCCAAACTGTGCGTTGCCACGTGGTGCAGATGGTATTCGGTGTTGGATACTTCTAATCACTGCGCGCAAGCATCCACCTGGTTCTATGTTCATTGTCGATGTGTCGCCTTTTCCCTCCTCATCATTGGTTCCTTCATATCACTGCAACTAACTCCAACTGAGCCAACCTTGCACTAAGGGCTCTCCACAGCTGTCTCCGACATCTGCCTTTACTCACTTGTTAACTTAGAGTCAAACAGAATTGGCCCTTCGGCTCAACTCGTCCTTGCTAACCAAGATGTGCCATCTAGGTTAGTCCATCTACACTTCACACTGCCTCAGCAAGGCCATCATCATAATCGAAGACGAGTCTCACCTTGGTCACTCCCTCTTCTCCCCTCTCCCAATTGGCAAGAGGTACAGAAGTTTGAAAACGCACACCTCCTGATTCAGGGACAGTTTCTACCCAGCTGTTATCAGGCAACTGAACCAGCCTATTACAACTGGAGAGTGGTCCTGACCTACCATCTACCACACTCTAGACCCTTGGCCTATCTTTAATCAAACTTTACTGGTCTTTACCTTGCACTAAACGTTATTCCCTAATCTTGTATCTGTACACTGGATGACTTGATTGTACTGTTATATAGTCTTTCCGTTGACCGGATAGATGCTAGTTTATACCAAAAATAGACGCAAAGTGCTGGTGTATCTCAGCGGGTCAGGCAGCATATCTGGAGCAAAAGAATGGGTGATGTTTCACATCGGGACCCATCGTTTTTCTCCAGAGATGCCGACTGACCCGCTGAGTTACTCCAGCACTTTGTGCCTATGTAGGTTAATTAGCCTCTGTAAATTGTCCCTTGTGTTTAGCGAGTGGATGGAAAAGTGGGATTACATAGAACTCCACACAGACAGCACCTGAGGTCAGCTTTGAACCCAGGTCTCTGGCGCTGTGAGGCACCAGCTCCACCAACTGTGCCACTGTCACCTGGTATTCTTGTACACTGTACAGATCACCTGGCCTGAGTATTTTAGAATTTTAAATCAAGCCTCATATAAGCCAGCAACGTAAGATTGGTAGTCTGCCCCATTTCGGCTTAATGCTAAAGTGGTCTGGGGAATTAGATTTTACATGACATCTGCTTAGAAGTTTGACAAGCACATCTTTATAACATTTATATTGGAAGCCATTATACATTGACATATTTCAATTGGAAGGACGTTTTTTTGTCGTCTATATAAAATTAATTTAGTGGTCCATCCCTACATTTCGTTTAGTCCACCTTCTGTAATACACAGGAGAACAGGTATGCAGCACATGTAACTTTATAGCAAGTTCTACATGCCACAAGTACTGTATAATTACCATAGTTTCACTCCTTTGCTGTTGAGCAGTAAAGGTGCATTCCTACGTGACTTACATATGGAATTGAAGAGTTATACTGAACGGAAGAGAATATCCTTAGCAGATCCATGAAATTTTAAAAACAACCTTGAGTGGGATTCATTTCATGGAGGAGAACAGCCATATAAGTTCACATAACGGTGCAATCAAATGTTCAGTGTGATATGCTGTTTAGCTTGTCTTTCAGAGCTAGGCTGGTTATGCCAATTTTAATATTTTATGCTTTTTTCATATGGGAGATGCAATCAAATTTACTTACATCTGTTGACTAAGAGTCAAGAGTGTTTTATTGTAATTTGTCCTAAACAGAACAATGAACAACAGAACTATATATATATATATGTAAGAAAATAACTGCAGATGCTGGTACAAATCAAAGGTATTTATTCACAAAATGCTGGAGTAACTCAGCAGGTCAGGCAGCATCTCAGGAGAGAAGGAATGGGTGACGTTTCGGGTCATCATCATCATCATATATATACAGCCGGAAACAGGCCTTTTCGGCCCTCCAAGTCCGTGCCGCCCAGTGATCCCCGTACATTAACACTATCCTACACCCACTAGGGACAATTTTTAAATTTTTTTTTTTACATTTACCCAGCCAATTAACCTACATACCTGTCGAGACCCTTCTTCAGACTGATGCCAGGGGGGCGGGACAAAGGAACGATATAGGTGGAGACAGGAAGACAGTGGGAGATCTGGGAACGGGGAGGTGAAGAGAGGGACAGAGGAACCACCTAAAGTTGGAGAAGTCAATGTTCATACCGCTGGGCTGCAAGCTGCCCAGGCGAAATATGAGGTGCTGTTCCTCCAATTTCCGGTGGGCTTCACTGTGGCACACATATATATGTGTGTGTGTGTGTGTGTGTGTGTGTGTGTGTCTGTATGTGTCTATAGATATATAACTGGGAAACAACTGGGGCAAAAAGTTGTTTTCAGGCAACCAAACAGTCCTCATCAACTACAGTGCCATCCTGGCCTACCATCTACCTCATTTGAACCATCTTTAATCGGACTTTACTGGACTTTATCTTGCACTAAACGTTATGCCCTTTGTCCTGTATCTGTACACTGTGGACGGATTGATTGCAATCATGTATAGTCTTTTCTTTGACTGGCTAGCACGCAAACAAACGTTTATCACTATTCCTTAATACATGTGACTATAATGAATTAGGCTATAACTCGGTAACCAATTAGATTACACCAGTTCGAAATTCAAATGTACTCTTTATAACTTCCCATTTCTATTTAAAAGTTCAAAAGAAAAACGAAAAGTTTGCAATGCTGCAAACTTGCAATAAATAAAAAGATGAACATAAAGTGCTGGAGTAACTCAGCATGGCTGGTAGCCTGTCTGGAGGGCATGGACTGCCGATGTTTCAATTCGCCTATCCATGTCCTCCAGAGATGCTGCCTGACCTCTGAGTACTCCAGCACTTTGTGTTCTACATAAGATTTCAGCAGTTGTTAAGGCAGGTACTATTGCAATAGTTAAGAAACATTTAGATAGGTCCATGAATAGGATTGGTTTGGAGGGATATGGGCCAAGTGCAGGCAGGTGGAACAGGGGATGTTGGTCGGCGTAGGCAAATTGGGCCGAAGGGCCTCTTTCCATGTTGTATGACTCTACGACTCTCTCTATGACTCTATCTGCAGTTCCTTGGCTCTCCAAACAAAAATGTGACCTTTTACTGAATTATCTAACTGGCGGAAATAATTCAACTCCTCATAAAAATCGGATTCATTAATAAACATCAGCTGTACACAAAGGAAGCAGAGATATTCTTTGAAATCATTTAATGTGAATCATTTATGAAAATAAAAATCTTCTAACTGTAATATTTATTATCTCTACGACTGTAATATTCATTAACATTTTAAATTGGAATATTCATTAATCTATTTTTCCAGAAAGGTTAAAACGTTAGATATTCAGATAAAGTCATGCATATTTCTGAGCTATTTATAAATATCCTGGTGAACACCACTACAAAACTGCATATATATTAAATATTTACCTTCAATGTTGTTATACATAGTTTGAACAAGCAATGGTTTTCTACTCCTCTATACATGATTTTAGAAGTTGTTTTCCATTTGAGATCTGTTGGTATTTAATCAATATTTTAAATGAAGTTATTCCTCTTTGATGATTGACATTTTCCAGTTCTGTCTGCCTGCAAGTGATAATAAGATGCAGCTGCAACTCTGAACTATTTTTCTGTATTTTTAGCCGATGCCAAAATTCATTCATGTATGTAGCAAAATTGCATTTCTATAAAAATTGAGGCATTAGTTTCACAAACTGTGGTAATAATGTTTTTCTTTCAGTCCTTGCTTAATGACCTTCATACAGGAATTTGATCTCTTTTAATACTTAGAACAGAACAGTACAGCAGAGCAATTAAATTAGAAGCTTGGTAAATTGGCCAATTAGTCAATTTAGTGACTGATAAAGACAAGGCTTGCACAAGAGGTGTGGCCCTGTCGAGGGAAGTGCCCTGTGAGTAAAGTGCGAGTCTTTGGCTGCGAGTCTTTGGCTGCGAGTCTTTGGCTGCGAGTCTTTGGCTGCGAGTCTTTGGCTGCGAGTCTTTGGCTGCGAGTCTGTCTTTGGCGAGGAGGCTGAGGTGAGGAGGATATGCTTGTTTTTAAGCCTGATTTGTTTTTGACACTAAAGTAATGGCGGACAAGTTGGTACAGTGTGTTTCCTGCAGGATGTGGGAAGGTAGGGACTCAGCTGGAGCTTCTGGGAGCTACACCTGCAAGAACTGTGTCCAGGTGCAGCTCCTGAATGGACGTGTGGTGGAGTTGGAAAAGCAGCTGGTTGACCTCAGGGCCATCCGGGAATGCGAGAGTTTCGTAGTGGGTGACTCCATTGTCTGAAGTACGGACAGTAGATTCTGTGGCCGCAGGATTTGCGGTCTGTTGCCTCCCTGGTGCCAGGGTTCAAGACATCACGGACCGGCTTCAGAACATCCTAGCGAGGGAAGATGATCAACCGAAAGTAGTTGTGCACGTGGGCACGAACGACGTCGGGAGGAAGAGGAAGGAAGTACTGCAACGTGAGTTTAGAGAGTCGGGAAGACTGAGAAGTAGGACTTCAAGGGTGGTTATCTCTGGACTGCTACCTGTACCTTGTGCTGGTGAGGGCAGGAACAGAGAGATCAGGGATATGAATCTATGGCTGTGGATATTCTTGCTATTGAGGGCGTACAGCGTAGGTTTACTAGGTTAATTCCTGGAATGACGGGACTGTCGTATGTTGAAAGACTGGAGCGACTAGGCTTATATGCACTGGCATTTAGAAGGATGAGAGGGGATCTTATTGAAACATATAAGATTATTAAGGGGTTGGACACGTTAGAGGCAGGAAACATGTTCCCAATGTTGGGGGAGTCCAGAACCAGGGACCACAGTTTAAGAATAAGGGGTAGGCCATTTAGAACAGAGATGAGGAAAAACCTTTTCAGTCAGAGAGTTGTAAATCTGTGGAATTCTCTGCCTCAGAAGGCAGTAGAGGCCAGTACTTTGAATACTTTCAAGAGAGAGCTAGATAGAACTCTTAAGGATAGCGGAGTCAGGGGATATGGGGAGAAGGCAGGAACTGGGTACTGATTGAGGATGATCAGCCATGATCACATTGAATGGTGGTGCTGGCTCGAATGGCCTACTCCTGCACCTATTGTCTATAGCACAGGAAATGGGCCCTTCACCCCACAATGTTTGTGCCAAATATGATGCCAAATTAAACTGATCTCATCTGCCTGTACACGATCCATATCCCTCTATCCTCTGTACTTCCATGTGTCCATTTCCACTATCGTATCTGTCTCCACCACTACCCCAGGCAATGAGTTTCAGGCCCCCACCACTCTGTTAAATACTTGCCCCACATTTCTCCATCAAACAAACCTCCTCTCAGTTTATAGCAATGCCCTCTGGTGTTGGACATTTCCACACTAGGAATCCCTTTCTGACTACCTACTCTATCCAAGCCTCGTAGAATTTTATATACTTCTAAGTGTCCCCTCAACCTCCAACATTCCAGAGAAAAGAATCCAAATCTATCAACCTCTTCTTGTGGCTGAAACCCTCTCATCCAGTCAACGTTCCCCTCTGCACCTTTCCAAAGCCTGCCCACATCCTTCCTGTAATGTGGCGATCAGAACTGCATGCAATACTCCAATTGCGGCCTAGCCATAGTCCTATGGAGCTGCATCATGACTTCCTGACTCTTCTATTCAATGCCTCTAGCAATGAAGGCAAGCATACCATATGCCTCAGAATCATGCCACTAATCTTCCAATGTATATTTTTCATTAAAAAATAATGTGTTTTCTGATTGTAATCATTACCTTTATCCCTTTTCAAAACACAATTTTGTAAATGTTGTCGGACTGATTTTGATTTTCGGTATATTTATTTCAGTTTAGTTTAGTTTAAAGATGCAGCATGGAAACAGGCCCTTCGGCCCAGCTCGTCCAGGCTAATCAACGATCACCCGTTATCTCAGTGTTGCATCCTACACACTCGGGGCAATTTACGGAAGCCAATTAACCTGCAAGTCTGCACGTCTTTGGAATGTAGAAAGAAATTGGAGCACGCAGAGAAGACCCACGTGGTCACAGGGAGAACCTCCGAACTCCATACATACAGCACGCATATTCAGGATCGAACACACATCTCCGACACTGTAAAGCAGCAACTCTACCGCTGCACCCCTGTGCCATGTGTCAACACTGGAGGAATTGTTAATTCTGAATTAAACAATTGGCGACTGTTCTTTGCCTTTAGCCGTACTAAATTCACATGGGTAAAAATGGGTATGAGCATGTGATAGCGTTGTACCCACCTGCATGAGCAATTTCTTATTCTATTTTCACACATCAAAAATCAACGATGCAAAGCAATTTTCACATAATATTTGAATTCTGAACTTGAATGGACTGATATGTATTTATGCGGTGAGGAGAGAAAGCTACATCAAACAGTGGTCAGATCATTTGCTCTGAATGGATATACCTGATAAAGCCACCTTTTGAGAATTTGTCATTTGTGTACACCTAGGTTACTTTCGTTTTCATGCATCACAAGCTCACTGTCTCTGTGAAAAGATTGAAAAACTTAGATTGGATTGAAATGGTTTTTTTTTAAGGTGCAAATCTCCAAGAAATTGGCAAGCAAAGTTACTGTGTTGATCTGAGCTGTTTGGCTTAATGCAATATCAAAACTGATCAAATAATTTAATTCCAGTGTATTGATATCCGCCGCTTCGCTTCTGCTTTGATAACATTTTGTGGATGCCAATATCTTAGCGGATGATCCATCTTAAGCTATGGAGATGTGGTAGCAAAGACACAACCATGGTGCAATGAGGAGTTCTTCAAATGTAACATCATGTATGTGTAGTTAATTGCAATGTCAATCTTGCAATGCCTAGGGCGCCTTAGATGTTTTAAAGTAAAGACCACAAGCTGTTTAGTTTAGTTTAGTTTAGAGATACAGTGCAGGAACAGGCCCTTCAGCCCACTGAGACCATGCCGACCAGCGATCCCCGCACACTATCACTATCCTACAAACTAGGGATAATTTACATTTTTTACCGAAGCCAATTAACCTACAAACCTGTACATCTTTGGAGGGTGGGAGGAAACCGGAGCACCCGAAGAATACCCACAAGGTCACGGGGAGAACGTACAAACTGTACAGAAAGCACCCATAGTCAGGATTGAATCCGGGTCTCTGACACTGTAAGGTAGCAACTCTACTGCTGCGCCACCGTGTCGCCCTTGAAGTACCGAGGAACAGTGAAAAGCCTTGTTGGGTGCCAATCAGTCAGCAGAAAGACTATTCGTGATGATAATCAAATGCTCCACAGTGTACAGATGCATGATAAAGCACAAGGCGTGCCATTTTAAGTTGCCGAGAGTTATTTAGATTTATTTATTTAGAACACAATGTGCTGGAGTAACTCAGCAGGTCAAGCAGCAATTATAAGCAAGATACCAGCAGTGACATCAGCACTTCCTTATTTACTTATATCTGTGTCTAGAATTTACTTGCAGTTTTATGTTTAGTTTAAGCCAATCGATGAGTGTTATGTGGTCATTTGAAGCACAATCTCACTTTATTGGCTTGCAAACCTATCACATGGCAATGCTTGCAAGAAAATGCACTGAACTTGTACAAATAAAAATTCCACATCAAAACACAATGGGCCTGTCTCCACGGTGTATCTCTAAACTAAACTAAAGGAGATGACAAATGAAATATAAACTAGAAAAATGTGAAATCGTCCATTTTGGATGGTGACATATTTTTTCATTGAGAGTTCAAAAGATGTTGTACAAAAACTGGATGTTCTCGTGCACAGAATTCTGAAAGTTATTATGCAGGTGAGACAAGCAATTAAAGACAACCTAAATGTTGACCTAAAGACAAAATGAACTGCAGATGCTGGTTTACCAAAAGAAAAGGCACAAAGTGCTGGAGTAACTCAATGGGTTAGACAGTATCGCTGGAGAACATGAATAGATGATGTTTTGGGTCGAGACCCTGCTTCAGATTGGTCTTTCTAGAGGAGGATTTGGAATACAAAAATAGGGACCACTTACTCAAATGAATAAGTTTATTGGCCAAGTATGTGCCTTGGTGCTTTGCTCACAAATGACAACACAAACATACAGTTAACAATTAAGAATAAACCATAAACACATCAAAACAATAAGGATACAACATTACAGTCTAAACATGTGGGTGTAAATAAACCAGACCAAAACCTTGGTTATTGAGTAGAACTACTACTCGTGGAAAAAAAGCTGTTTTTATGTCTGGCTGTGGCTGCTTTGACAGTCCGCAGTCACCTTCAAAGATTTTGTGGCCAGGGTGAGAGGGGTCAGAGATGATCTTGCCCATTCCTGGCCCTTGCAGTGTACAGTTCGTCAATGGGGGGAAGGTTTGCAGCCAACAACCTTCCCAGCTTGTTTTATAAAGTCTAGTGGGGCCGCATCTGAAACATTGTGTACAAATCAAGTTGCCTCATGAAAGGAAGGACATCTCTGTAAAATGGAGACATGGAATTTTTGCAAAGGATTGACTGCAGTAAATGTTCACTTTATGAGTTGCTAGAATAGCAAGCTTATCGGTTGCAGAGATAGTAAACAGACTGGTTTTATATTCTCTGGAGTTTAAAAGAACAGGAGATGATCTGATTACAGCAAATTATATTCTTGGAGGGCTTCATGGTGTAGATACAGATATTTATGTATCACCAACAAGGGACTATATCTCCAAATAGTAAGTGGTCTATGTTCAAGCCAAAAGGTCGATAGATATTTAGATATTGAGGCAATCGAGAGATGTCAGGTTAGTACAAGACAGTGGCATTAAAATAAAAGATAACTCATCCTCATAATCAGTTGCAGAACAGGCTTATGAACGAAAATGGTATATATTCCTCAGTTTAGTTTATAGATTCCGTATGGAAACAGGCCCTTTGGCCTACTGAGTCCACGCTGACCCGCAATCACCCATACACCAGTTCTATCCTAAACACTAGATAGTTTTTTTTAGTTTTACAGTTTTTTGCAGGAGGAAACCGGAGCCTCTCCCAGGGAGAACGTGCAAACTCCATATAGACAGTACCTGTAGGCAGGATCGAACCTGGGTCTCTAATGTTGTAAGGCAGCAACTCTACCTTTCCAGCACTGTACTGCCCCGCTTAGGTTAGAAGCCCAAGTTATCAGGTTATAAAGTCATGTTGGACATTCAGGACCACATGGCATAGGGATGGCCACAAGGCTAGAGATACCTTAACCAGTCAACAGTCTGGCTTAGTCAAGCCTGACTACGGGTGCTGCCTGTATGGAGTTTGCACGTTCTCCATGTCACCGCTTGGGTTTTCAAGTTTCCTCCCACATTCCAAACACATCAGGTTTGCAGGTTAATTGGCTTCCATATACAAAATTGGCCCAAGTGTGTACAATAGAACTAGTCAGCACGGACTCGGTGTGTTGAAGGGCCTATTTCCACACTGTATCTCTAAACTAAACTAATCTAAACTAAACTAAACTACAAAACTAATCTAATCTAAACTAAACTAAAATAAACTAAACTAAACTGAGCTGAGCTGAACTGAACCTAAACTAAACTAAATTAATCTAATCAAATGAATGAAAGCCATTTGGGCCCATTTGCCATCAATGTTGGAGGACATCTGCTGAATAAATGGTTAGGAGATTCCATTGCGATGCCAAGATCAACTTTGCAGCCAAGGTCACTGCCTGATGAACGGGTGTCTGATCGAAAGACAGGCAAACAGGTTCCAAAGTTGAGTTATCTATACTCTAATCTGAAATGTTCCTAACTGGAAGATGTAAAACTAACTGCCAGTCATATCAACAGAATCCATCCCCAGAATAATGCTTCATCACTTATTTTTGATAGTGACATTTTTTATAATGGGCTCCATTGGAAAGCAGCCAGCTAGAACAACTGACGAAGAAGTCTTAATGAGGTACAGGGTGATGGCTGAAGGCAAGGAAACCCAGAGGGGAATAGTTTCAGATTCATTATTAAAATATCACTTGTCCATCTCTTATCTTATGCTGAGTATTGTCGGCCCCATTGGGACTTAACATTTAGGGCTGATTCATATTCAGACTCGCTCTAATGACCCTGCTGAGGGCTGTCGGCTATCAGAAGAGGACCAGACTTGTTCTGATACTGGAAGAATTGTCTAGGAAAAGAATAATAAATTAAAAGTGAAGTATGGACATCCATATGCAGAAGCTAATGTGAAGGAGTGGGAATACAATTCTAGTAAGGTTGAGCACTGCATTGTGTTGCCATGAATTATTAACAACTTGACATGTTACCTATCTTGCACTTCATGTGAATCCAATGCTTGACATTTGGTTGAATAGACTATATTTGTTTAAAAATGGAATCCAATACTACATACAAAGCCATGTACAAGGAAGAAGAGACAGCAGTTAACCAATGCACACCACAAAACATTTACACCCTGTGGACAGCAGGGAAGTTGTACGTCGTAGGAAGGAACTGCAGACGCTGGTTTAAACCGAAGATAGACACAAAATGCTGGGGTAACACAGCGGGTCAAGCAGCATCTCTGGAGAAAAGGAACAGGTGACGTTTCGGGTCAGAAGGAACTTATTCTCTTGCGGAATTATTTTTTTAATATTGAATGACTAGAGCAAAATTCAGAAACAAATATTTGTACAGTTGTGCTGAAAGAATAACTGGAATTTCACGCATTTTGGGGACATGTATTGTCATTTTAATTTGAAACAGATTGTCAAAATTGAGCAAATAAGGCTTCAAAATGCAGAAGGTATTTGTGCTCAACCTTTTGTCCATTTATTTATAGAAATGTGGATGTTGTTTCGTGGCTGATTACTTCACAATAACTCCGAACAATGACTGTTAAAATTGAACAAAATTGCCCAATTTTATCCAAATCACCTCACTTCAGATTGTTAGTTTATCAGCTCTCTTGACAACTTATTTTACAGCTAATGATATATCAGGATCTGTCCAGAATTTAAACATTTTGTAATTTCTACTTTAGAATTCCCAAAAGAAGGAACTCTTTATTCCTTGGTCAGGCTAGCATGGTCCATGGCAAATGTTTGTATTCTAATCCACCTAAGCTTCCTATTTAATAGGAAACAATTTCATGCTGATAACCTGTCATGCATGTCAACAATTTCATGCTGATAACCCCTTGAGTCATCGATAACCTCTTGAATCACTTGATAAGTCATCGAAAATTAAGGTATTCTTTTCTTCTTTTAGTAATAAATCCAACATGAGGGAAGGTAGTTGGGAATTCTGCTAATGCCATCAAGAATGTATCAATCATTCACAAAACAAACATCGTTTAGTTTAGTTTATTGTCACGTGTACCGAGGCACATTGGAAAAACTTTTTTGTTGCGTGCTATAAAGGTCAGTAGTAAGACTGTACATGATGGCAATCAAGCCATCCACAGTGTACGGATACGGAGTGTAGGGAATAATGTTTGGTGCAAATGCTCCCATAGAGAGCATTCCTAGAGAGAGACAGTCCTTTCGGCCCATTGAATCTGTGCTGACAATCAACCACTCATTTACACTGATCCTACATTAGTCCTATTCTTTTCTCCCTACATTCTCATTGATTATCCCTACCCCTGCCTCCACTGAGTCTACCATTCATCCATACAATAGAAGATAACTACCGTGGCCAATTAACCTACCAACCAGCATGTGTTTGGGAAGTGGGATGAAATCAGAGCATCTAGGGAGAATGTGCAAACTCCATACAGGCAGCACTCGAGGTCAGAATTGAACCGGGTCTCTTGTACTATAAGACAGCATCTCTGTTAGCTGTCCTGAGCCACTGTGCTGCCCACCATTATTGGATGTAAACGTTTTTTTACATGACTTTCTCTTATAAAATCTATTCCTTTGGAAGTAAGTGCAAAAAAAGGAGATTTGTACACCGTGTAGGAAGGAACTGCAGATGCTGGTTTCCACCCAAGATAGACATAAAATGCTGGAGTAACTCAGCGGGACAGACAACATCACTGGATAGAAGGAATGGGTGACGTTTTGGATCAAGACCCTTCTTCAGACTGAGAGTCAGGGGAGAGGGAGTCAGAGATAAGGAAGTGTAAGAGATTATAAGAGATGGAAAATGTGAAATAGGTCATTGTTAGCTACGGGAAGGTGACAACAAAGCAAACAGAGACACAATGTAATCAGAGGGACAGTCAGACTGGTCAGAGAACTGGGAAGGGGAGGAATGGAGAGAGAGGGAAAGCAAGGCTTACTTGAAGTTAGAGAAGTCATTGTTCATACCACTGGGGTGTAAGCTGGCCAAGCGAAATATGAGGTGCTGTTCCTCCAATTTGTGCTGAGCCTCACTCTGGACAATGGTGGAGGCCCAGGACAGGGAGATCAGTGTGGGGATGGGAGGGTTAAAGTGTGTAGCAAACGGGAGATCAGGTAAGTTTCAGTGGACTGAGCGGAGGTGTTCACTACTGGAATGCAAATCTGATGCCCAAACCCTTTTCATAAGTTTCATAAAGCATCATTGCACACAACAGAAACAAAACACTTTCATCAAGTGCAGAGATTAGTTTAACGTGGCATCAAGTATCTTAATTTGGGGTAGCTGCCTACTGTGCCACTGTGCGGTTCTAAGTGGATTAAAGCAAGTATGATTTAGGGTTGTGATCCCTTTACTGGAATTGCAGTCGTTTAGGTTAACCTACTTAGTTTCAGTGAATACTATGATATTCTGAGCTCACACAATAGGGCGGCACGGCAGCGGTAGGGTTGCTGCCTCTCAGACCCAGGTTCGATCCTGACTACGGGTGATGTCTGTACGGAGTTTGTACTTTCTCCCTGTGACCGCGTGGGTTTTCTCCGGGTGCTCCGGTTTCCTCCCACACTTTAAAGACGTGCAGGGTTGTAAGTTAAACTGAATTGTCCCGAGTGTGTGTAGGATCGTGCTAGTGCGTGGGGATCGCTGGTCGGTGCGGACCTGGTGGGCTGAAGGGCCTGTTTTCATGCTGTATCTCTAAACAATACTAAACTAAAATAATTTGCAGGGCAGAGTTTATAAACAGTCACAAAGTGTGATTAGTTTGTCCGTGACAAGTCCTTCCTCAGAATCCAAGACACCACAAGGCCAGAGTGAATCAAGTCGTTCTCCTGACCGCACTCAGTAACACCCATCTCTGCCACGGAGGCCAACCACCATCTTAAATACGGTGACAGTGCCTTTTCCCCGTGATACTGTCTTTATGCCTTTATTACACAGCAGTCGCTATGGGCAGTGCTTAAGCCTCTATCAGTCAGAGGCTTACAATATTGATCTTTGAATTCACCAGTCCAATTATGTTGCTCCCACCCCTTCTCCTCCAACTAATAGCCCTTGGATACTTCGACAACAAACAGAACAAACGATGCATTCAATCTAAATTGTGGCAGCAAATTCATCCAGTGTATCTTTATAATCATATTCATCCTCATTTAAACCTCTGTCACCTTCAGAAGTCAATCTCAGTGTAATGCCTCCCTCCATTGAGTGTTCCCTAAGTCTGCTAACAGCTGCTATTAATCAGACAATCAATTTGATTGTTTCTTCGTGGTAGGTGTGTCAGTGCCTTGATAATTTAAAAGGTTCTCTTATTCTTCTGCGCCACATTAACCATTTCAAGTACTGCGACCTGTTTCCCAGTGAAAATTCACCATGCATTCATTCTACTTTCTATTTATTTTCCCTTAGGCAGTCATTTGGATTTCTGGATGACTTGCATTCACTTCATATCTGCAGGATCATAGGGTCATTCGGTCATACACCATGGAAACAGGCCCTTTGGCCCAACTTGTCCATGCCATTCAGATGTCCCATTTACACTAGTCCTACCTGCTGGCATTTGGCCCATATCCCTCTAAACCTCTCCTATCCATGTAGCTGCCAAAATGCCGTTTAAATGTTGTTATAATATCTGCCTCAACTACCTCCTTTGGCAGCTCATTCCATGCACATACCACCCTCTGAGTGAAAAATTTGCCCCTCGGGTTCCTATTAAATCTCTTGCTTCGCACCTTGAACCTGTGTCCTCTGGTTCTTCATTCCCCGACGCTGGCTAAAAGACGCTTTGTATTCACCCCTATCTAATCCTCTCATGATTTTGTACACCTCTATAAGATCACTCCTCATCCTCCTGCGGTCCAAGGAATAAAGTCCAACCCCTCCCAATAGCTTAGCCCTTCAAGTCCTGGCAACGTCCTCTGAGGTGACTGAGGAGAATTTTGTTGGATGAACAGACTGTGCCTGAGGTGGGGCTGGTGCTGCTTGACACTGCCTGCTGTTACTTGTTGATTGGGGAGGCACAGGGAAGCAACGGTAGATTTACTGCCTTACATCACCAGAGACCTGGGTTCGATCCTGACTATGGGTGCTATCTGTTCGGAGTTTGTATGTTCGTCCTTTGACCACGTGGGTTTTCTCTGGGTGCTCTGGTTTTCTCCCACATTCCAAAGATATACAAATTTGTAGGTTAATTGGCTTTGGTAAGTTGTAAACTTGTCCTCAGTGTGTGTAGGTTAGTTTATGGGGTGATTGCTGGTCGGCATGGACTTGTTGGGCCGAAGGCCCTGTTTACATGCTGTACCTCTAAAATAAAGTCTAAAGTCTAAAGACAGGATTGAGTAAGCGTGTTCCTTGTGTGCTCCTTCCACTGTTTCCGAATGGCCTTTTGTGCTTTCCCATCATAGAGTGCCATGGTTCTCAATGGCATCTCAAATGGCTCTTTTCCACTTTGAATAAGATCAGGGCACGCACGGGTTGCAACAAGTCAGTGAGGATGCCACACTAAGGGTGCCAGCTTATTGGAACTTCACTGGGGTTCAGTAAAGGTGTGACTGGTCTGTAACTGTATAACACTGGAGTGTATTACTGGTAAGTGCATCTGTTACTGTATAACAGTGAGGAACAATACAAACTGGTGCAAATCTGGTCTTATATAACATTGGGGACAGCACAAGTGGGCAAAGGTCTGTCACTATGGAGGTACTGCGCTGATGAATACATTTATAACTTTATAATACTGGAGGCCTTTCTGGTTAGTGCATAATACTAGTATCCAGGTTCAGGAGCATCTTATTCCCATCGACCATCAGGCTATTGAATGCTACAAATACCAACTGAAGTTCAAACTACATACTGTCTTGGTGACAATAGGGACTTTGGTCTTTTGATTTGTTTTGCATTAATATTGTTTTCTTAATTTTATGAATTATTTTGTTTGTTTTCAATATGTTATCTTATGGCTACTGTCTTTATAGATCTCTAATGCTACTGCATGTAAGAATTTCATTGTTCTGTGTTGGTACATATGACAATTAAAAACTCTTGACTCCCGATGGGGGACAGATCTGTCACTGGGGAACATGGACAAGTGCTATTTCAGGTCAGGGCCCTTCTTTTCATACCCAGCCTTGCATTACATGAAGCAGTTCACTGTATATTTGGGTATCATTGATGAAAGGATACATACTTTGCCTTACACATAGATGGGGAAAAATGCTCGATTTGAGTTGAGAGTCAAGAGTGTTTAATTGTCATTTCCCCGACAGTGGAACAATAAAATTCTTACCTACAGCAGTTTAACACATCTGTAAACTGTTGTGCTGCTGCAAGTAAGAATTTTATTGCCATCTGTCACAAAATGGAACAATAAAATACTCTTGACTTAGTAATACTTAACATGCAAAATTCGATAAATTAATAATCCCAATACGAGTGCAAAAACGAGCCTGAAGTCCTTGGTGCAACCTAGGACAGGCCATAATTGATAGGTTATGTAGTGTAGTGTTTAGGTGCCTGGTGGTTGTTGGAAAGAAGCTATACTTGATTCAGGCAGTCATGGATTTGAGACCCCTGTACCTTCTTCCCGATGGTAGGAATGAAATGAGTTAGTGCGTTTTTGATGAAGCAGTGCCTCCTGTAGATCCCTTTGATGGTGGGGAGGTTGGTACCCGTTATGGACCGGGCAAGAGAGTTTTCATTGACTTATGGTATCTCCTAAATTTTCAATGGAAGTCGAGGCATTAATGGGCTTTCATTACGATTGCTGGACCCAGGACAGATCTTCAGAGAAGATCAGGGGAACTTGTAATTGTTGACTCTCTCCACTGCCAACCTGTCGATGAGGACATGTTCATAGAGCCTCTGATTTCCCCTTCTAAAGTCAACAATCATCTCCTCCATGCGTTTAAAATTGATTTTGTCAATGGTTATTCTACTCGAGAGAATGAAATGAAACGTGTCAATCTGGAAATACTTGAAACAAAAGTGCAGGTGACTTGAAGAACTTGAAAATGTGCTAAATAATTGCTGCTGTTCCCAAAAGATTGTGTGTTCCTACAAGTAGATTTACACATTTTTAAACAGATGTAAAAAAGAGATTGCAACCAAATACATTTTAATCTTCACTTATGCTGTGTTCATCTAGGTCATCTTTTTTTAGCTTAATTCATCAAATGATGACGGCACAGTGGCGCTGTGGTAGAGTTGCTGCCTTACAGCGCCAGAGGCCCAGGTTCAATCCTGACTACGGGTGCGGTCTGTATGGAGTTTGTACCTTCTCCCTGTGACCGCGTGAGTTTTTACCGGGTGCTCCAGTTTCCACCAAAGATGTGAAAGTTTGTAGGTTAGTTGGCTTTAGTAAAATTGTAAATTGTCTAGTCTAGTGGGCAGAACAGTGCAAGTGAAAGGAATGATCGCTTGTCAGCGAGGACTCGGTGGGACCGAAGGGCCTGTTTCTGTGCTGTATCTCTAAATCTATATACTAAAACTCTCGTTTGTTTGTTTGTTCCTGAACTACAGCCAAAAAGGTACATGATAGCGCGACAATTTTAAGCCCGCCTAACTCACCGTTGTCTTTTTGGTGCTAATGGAAGAGGTTTCATTGAAATCAATGTTATATTTTTAAAGCTATTCATATTTTAAAGTTTTAATCTATCTCCTAGGGCAGGAGGGGGAGGGAGGGGTGAGATAAGGGGGGTTGAGGGGGATGGAGTGGGGGGGGGGGAAGGGGGAGGGAAGGGGGAGATAAGGGGGGTTGAGGGGGATGGGTTGAGGGGGATGGGTTGAGGGGGATGGGGGGGAAGAAGGGGGGAAGGGGAGAGGAGAGGGTGCTGCACCAATGCAGGAGAGGTTTGACCCAACTTGGTCTAGTATATATTTAAAATTTAGCATATAACTGCATTTATATCAACAAAATGCTTTTGAAAAACATGTAGTTGGTAAAAGAAAACTGTTTAAAAAAAGAAAAATATGAATGTAGATAATAAGGAACATAAGAAATAGTCAGAAAAGGGAATGAGAAGTCTGTTTGGCTAGGTGAGTGTAATACCTTCATAGAACCATCCTCAAATGTTATTGTAACAGCTGCTTCATAATTTATTTAATGTCCTGAGGAATACACATAAGTAAAGGTGACAATTATGAGTTGAGAAAATGGAATAGCTGCAGGATTATAATCTGGCAAGGCTCAATAGTGAGTGTGTTTCAATGTCCCAAAATGACTGGAGGTGTAGATTTTACTGACTATTATTCATTTAAACTTCTATCTAATGCCATAACTCTGAATTAGTTTCCTTACCTGGGTAATGGTCCTTATTCTAATAATTGCTTCATCTGTTACTTTCCATGGACCTCTGAATCTGGCAGTTCTATTCCTTTACATTAAATCTTTCTGTTGTAAAAATTAACAGATTGAGAATGAAATTATTGGATTGCAAACTTTTGAAATATCTAGTTTCTGAGGCTATGATTTAGTGGAAATATAAAAATAGACTTCAACGTGCTTGCAATAATGATGGTTTTCTGCTTCTAATGCAGTTAATGAACTGGTAGAAATGCAAGATGTGTTCCATATCAAGGTGTACACCAATAAAGATCAAACATTCAGGTGAGTCTATAAGAGGTAAGGGATATATGCAGATAATGTTGTTTAAAAAGGTACAATTAAAAGCCATTCTATATGGAAATATTGGAGGATGCATTGCATTCAAGAAATTTAAAAGAGGAATTAGTTGCATTAGTATCGGCATTCCGTGATGGGAGAGATTACTGCTGGAATCAATTTCAATGAGTTTAATGACTGTCTTTTATTTCCTACTGGTGTTATAACCCATGCACATTATTTGGAAAAAAAACTATTTAACTTGTGAAGCATGGAGTTATAGGATAAAGTGAAACAGATTTTGTACTTTGGAATCACAATCCATTAATGTCATCTTCGTACAGTTTGTACACCATGTGCCAGGCTATTCAAATATACTTTGATTTAGACCATAAATGGAACGTCTAAAATATTTACTATGTAGTTTAGTTTTGTTTAGTGGGGCGGCACAGTGTTGTACTGGTAGAATTGTTGCCTTATAACGCCGGAGATCTGGGTTCATTCGTGACTACAGGTGCTGACTGTACAGAGTTTGCACATTCTCTCTGTGACCTTGTAAGTTTTCTCCAGGTGCTCTGGTTTCCGCCAACATTCCAAAGACATGCAGGTTTGTAGGTTAGTTGGCTTCTGTAAATTTTCCCTTGTGTGTAGGATAGAACTAGTGTGAATGGGTGATCGCTGGTCGATGTGGATTCTGTGGACCGAGTGGGATATTTCCTTGCTGTATCTCGAAACGAAATGAAACAAAACAAAATGAAACTAAACTAAACTAAACTAATCTAATCTAAACTAAATTAAACTAAACTTAACTTAACTTAATTTAACTTAACTTAACTTAACTAAACTAAACTAAACTAAACTAAACTAAACTAAACTAAACTAAACTAAACTAAACTAAACTAAACTAAACTAAACTAAACTAAACTAAACTAAACTAAACTGTAATTAATTTGAGGAAGAAAGCCCGAGGAACCCAACTCTGCATAAATGCTGTATCACTAAACTAAACTAAACTAAACTAAACTAAACTAAACTAAACTAGAAAAAACTAGAAAAAACTAAAGTAGAAAAAACTAAAGTAGAAAAAACTAAAGTAGAAAAAACAAAAGTAGAAAAAACGAAAGTAGAAAAAACGAAAGTAGAAAAAACGAAAGTAAAAAAAACTAAAGTAGAAAAAACTAAAGTAGAAAAAACTAAAGTAGAAAAATCTAAAGTAGAAAAAACTAAACTAGACTAAACATTGATTGATTTCAGTAAGAAAGCTCGAGGTCCCCAACTCTGTAGAAACAACATTAGCCAATTTGATTCACTTAAGTTCTGATGTTAATAGCTGGCTGACTGCACCTACTCCAACAAAGGTCATGAAGACTGGTGTTCTATCAAGCACACTTATAACAAAACTCTGCAACATTGAATCTGCACAACACGAACAAATGTTGCCCAGATGGTTCTGTCAGTAAAAGTGCACCAATTTCTTTCAGTCAATTACTGTCACATCAGTATATTCACCGGTGCATCACGTTGCAATTCTACCCCACATTCTGTACATGACGAAGAAAGACTATTCAGCCGGTCTTGACCTGAAACGTCACCTATTCCTTTTCTCCAGAGATGCTGCCTGACCCGCTGTGTTACTCCAGCATTTTGTGCCTATCTTCGGGGTAAACCAGCATCTGCAGTTCCTTCTTACACAAAGACTATTCTTCTCCCATTGAAACAAACCCTTTATAATTTGAATCACGTCTCAAAATTGCTTTGTCCAATTTTTGATTGAAGCATGAATAAAAGGCCCTTCAGCCCACCAAGTCCGTACACTGACCATCGTTCTCCTGTTCATACTCGTTTTAAGTTATCCCACTTTTGAAACACTCCCTGTACGCTAGGAGCAATTCACAGAAGCCTATTAACCTACAAACCCCGCATGTCTTTGGGATGTGAGAGGAAACCGGAGCGCCCAGCGGAAACCCACGCAGTCACAGGGAGAGCTTGTAAACTTCACACAGCTAGCACCCGAGGTCAGGATCAAATCTGGGTCTCTGGCACTGTGAGGCAGCAGGTTTACCAGCTGAGCCATGTGCTGCCCTTCAATCCTTTGCAAAGAGATGTGGTCGTCCCTTCTCCATTTGTCATTCCATCAAATAGGGTGAGCAGGTTGTGTTGTACTATTTTGATAGCAATCTATTTTTGTTTGACTTCAGCCTCCTGAAAGCAATCAGTAAACATGCACAGTGCTCAGATCGGTGTGCCCGGAGAATTATTTTATAGCTGACAATTTAATTTAAGTTTGCTGACTATATGTCACACCAAGAAGGCATTGTCTGAATTTTGTAACCAAGATTATGGCACCCTTAAACTCAGTGCAGCATGATGATCATTTTTATTTTATGCGACTATAATGTCACTTTAATTGTGTTGATATAACTTGAAGGATGCTATTCTGCTGGTGATATTGGATTGGGTAGTTAATTACAATAATTGATTGCCTGTGTTTTGCTCCAAAGTGTTGTTTATACTTAATCATTATTAATGGATGTTATTTGTATGGTGCCTAAGGCACAACTGTCACTCAGTTTTAGGCATGTAATCAAAAAAATAGTTCCCTTTCTGCATCTGATGCATTTGAAGGATTTTGATCATAAATAAGTCTTTGGGAAGGAGTTGTAAAAGTGTCTGTGACTGAGGCCGCGTGCAATGCGTTTTTGTCACTGTGCTGATAAATGATCAATCGGGGGCGGCACAGTGGCCCAGCATTAGAGTTGCTGCCTCACAGCGCTAGAGACCCAGGTTTCCTTTTTGCATTGTGCACCCTCTCTGGTTTTTGTTTCCCCTCTTGTCTTTGGTAAAGTGTTGACCAATACTTACTTTCACAGCCACACCCCTTGACAGGGTGGCACGGTGGCGCAGCGGTAGAGTTGCTGCCTTACAGCGAATGCAGCACCGGAGACTCGGGTTCGATCCCGACTACGGGTGCTGTACTGTACGGAGTTTGTACATTCTCCCCGCGACCTGCGTGGGTTTTCTCCGAGATCTTCGGTTTCCTCACACACTCCAAAGACGTACAGGTTTGTAGGTTAATTGGCTGGGCAAATGTTGAAAAAAATCCGCCCCTAGTGGGTGTAGGATAGTGTTAATGTGCGGGGATCGCTGGGCTGCGCGGACCCGGTGGGCCGAAGGGCCTGTTTCTGCTCTGTATCTCTAAATCTAAATCTAA
Source organism: Rhinoraja longicauda (assembly GCF_053455715.1). Classification (NCBI taxonomy): domain Eukaryota; kingdom Metazoa; phylum Chordata; class Chondrichthyes; order Rajiformes; family Arhynchobatidae; genus Rhinoraja; species Rhinoraja longicauda. The sequence continues at coordinate 14,272,691 of NC_135976.1, forward strand.
ATGTCACGATTCCAACTGACATTGGAGCACAGTTCAAATGACCCAGTGTTTCTTGAGGCAGTGTTCTCGTATGGCATGTCCTCTTTTCTTTTCTCATAGGTTTCACTGTTAATACTGTGCGTGTGTATGTGTGTGCTTTGATCTCATTCTGCAATACAGTGGCTCAAACCTGACATGGTTCACAGTTCCATTTCATTCTTCACCACACTCCCTGTTGCCATAGATAATCTTTCTCCTTCCTTTCAATCATCAAAGACCGCATGCACCAATAACTGTTAAATTGCAACATTCCTTACTGACCTTTTACAATCTTCTGTCCCCCATTATGACTGTGTTTCCATCATTCTTTCTGATCTTCCCCTCTTGCACCACGAAAAATCAGTCAGCAAAAACCACTGGTTCATTTCCAATATCCCCAACTTAATGAACTCCAAGTCTGACACGACTTTGAAATCTTCTCTGCCTATTCCACCTCTTTGGCCATTGTTTTGTCCAGGATCCTTCATCCTAGATTGTTGAACCCTTCTCTTGTCTCCAGAATTCCAGATCCACCTGAATCACCCCCCCCCTCCCCCACATCCCTATGTCCACCACCCGTTCCTGATCTATTCATTGCTAACTGCTGACACAACATTGACTGCCTTGATTTTTCTGCTCCCCTCACCTGCTCTGACCCCATCTGAATTTTCATCACGCCCCTCATTAAGATCTATCCCTGGTATTGTCATCAAACCTTCCAACTAGAGTGGTGCTGTGGTGGACTGGCAAACTGACCTGTATCTCAAAACCAGACTCAGTTCTCGGGCACATCCTCATTCCTTGATCTATCCAGCCTCTGACCTTCCTCCGCACCATCACCACCTTTTCCACCATGACTTGTTATCAACAGCATTGATGTACAGAGGGATCTTGGGGTCCAAGTGCATAACTCCCTGAAAATGGCAACACAAGTAGATGGAGTGGTAAAGAAGGTATATGGTATGCTTGCTTTCATAGATCAGGACATTGACTATAATGTGATGGTGGAGCTTTATAGGACTACACGGATAGGACAGGTTTAGAGGAATATAGGCCAAATGCAGGCAGATGGGACGAGCGTAGGTGGGACATGTTGGCCGGTGTTGGCAAGTTGGGTCGAAGGGCCTGTTTCCTCGCTGTAAGACTCTATGACTATGACTCCAGTTAGGTGGCATTTGGAGTATGGTGTGCAGTTCTGTTTGCCTCATGACTGGAAGGATGTGGAGGCTTGGAAAGGGTGCTGAGGAGGTTTACCAGAATGACACCTGGATTAGGGGACATTAGCTACAAAGAGAAATTGAACAACTTGGATTTTGGGGCAGGTTCTTCGCGCAGAGGATGATGCTGGCGTTGAGGAGGCTTTTTAGATAGGCACTCATGCTGAACATGCAGTCCATCTAAACTTGTCCTCGTAGCCCACATTTGACCCATAATATAAAACATTTATTTGGAACTTCATTGTGAATAATCGAACCCATGTTGAAACTACAGCCTCTAAGCCAATGGACATTGTTTGATGCCATTTGAAATCTTCAGTGGAATATTAATAGTTTATTTGACTGGTGTCACATTAAGTTAATGTTGTACCAAAATGACCTCTGAGGCCATTGTTATGAAGCCCCGATGGAGTAATAATGCCTAATGTGAATATGAATGCCAATATAATGGATGAAATGTAATCTTATTGCCCTCCATCTGCACACCCTCATTAACTGATATTTAGTATGAGTTATCTCTCATAACTGGAGTGGCACGGTGGCGCAGCCATAGAGTTACTGCCTTACATCACCAGAGACCCAGATTTGATCTTGACTACAGCTTGCTGTCTGTACAGAGTTAGTACGTTCTCCCTGTGACGGCATGAGTTTTCTCCGGCAGCTCTGGTTTCCTCCCGCACTCCAAAGACGTACAGGTTTGTAGGTTAACTGACTTCAGTAAAGATTGTAAATTGTCGTTAGTGTGTTTAGGATAGTGTTAGTGTGCGGGGATCGTTGGTTGGCCCCGGACTCGGTGGGCTGAAGGGCCTGTTTCCATGCTGTATCTCTAAACTAAACTAAGTTATCGTTGTTTTAAAAATATCTCCAAAGGAGGTTAAACTGGAGAAACTTTCTATATGGTCTTACAGACCATTTTGAATAAGATGTCAGTGAATCTGATTTGTAAAATATTGGTATTGCTTCCTCTAGTTTAAATTCAGCCTATCAACTATGTACCACTAAAATAATAATTATATTTTCCACCATGATAAACAGCTGCACACGCAATTTTATCAGCATTTATATACAAAGTTATTTACACCATGTGTATAAATGATTGCTTACAGCTGCAATTGTGCTCAAATTGATTATTTTTTAATAAAATAATGTTGTCAGTGAATGTATAATTAAGGCAGGCAAACAAATTGAGGTAAAAATGTTCTATGATCTAAGAGAATTGGTGAAAAACTTTTGAAAAACTAAATGCTGAATCCTATTTCTTAGCTCCCATAAATGTTTTAATTTTCTGGTTATATGTTAATGTTCCAGTTAGGAGGTATATGTGGGTGTCTCTTCAGTAGACACACACCTCAGATAGACACCTTTATTTCTACCTGGTGTGTCTATCTTTGGTGTAAACCAGCATCTGCAGTTCCTTCCTACACATCGGGCTCCATATCTGAGGAAGGATGTGTTGGCTCTGGAGAGGGTCCAGAGGAGGTTTACAAGAATTATCCCAGGAATGTGTGTTAACATATGGTGAGCGTTTGACGGCACTGAGCCTGTACTCGCTGGAGTTTAGAATAAGGCGGGACATTGAAACGTACCAAATAGTGAAAGGCTTGGATAGAGTGGATGTGGAGAGGATGTTTCCATTAGTGGGAAAGTCTAGGACTAGGACCGTCCATTAATTACTATGGGGTGGCGCCGTCAGCAATGGCAGCCTCGCCAACAGCCTGTCTGTTTTTTTGTCTTTTTTGTTATTTTTAGTGTGTTTTAAAAGTATGTGTTAATGATCTCTGCTTTGTTTTATGTGGGGGGAGGGGGTTGGGGGAAACTTTTTTAAAATCTCTTACCTTACCGGAGATGCGATTGTTTTCCGGATTGTATCCCCGGTCGCTCTGCGGCCTAAAATCGTGGAGCTGGAGGCCTTACTCAAGACTGACTTTGAGCCCCACCACGGGGCTGTGGACTTGCCATCGGAGCCTTGCCTGGGATCGATGCTCCAATCGCGGCCTGCGGATTTCAACATCGAGGAGCTCGCAGTCTCAGGTAGAGGCTGATATCGGGAAGCTCCAAAGTCGCAGAAGGTTCGACTAGCTCCGACCCGGGGTCTGATCGCCTGGTGTGGGGGAGCTGAGATCCCCCGATGCAGGAGCTTGATCGCCCCGACACAGTGGGCCCGACCGCAGGCTACGGGAACCAAGATCGTCCCATCAACGGAAGGCTCAAGGCCCCCGACTGCTGGAGAACAAAGAAGGGAAGAAGGGAAAAACTTTTTTTTTGGTTTCCATCACAGTGAGGAATGTGGAGTGTGTGGTGGATGTTTATGTTAAAATGTATTTTGTGTGTTTTGTTGCTTTTTATTGGTATGACTGTACGGCAAATCAAATTCCTCATATGTTGCAAAACATACTTGGCTAATAAAGTATGAGTATGAGTAAGAGTATGAGTATGAAGGAGATGAGGAGGTATTTCTTTAGTCAAAGGGTGGTGAATCTGTGGAATTCTTTGCCTTTTTAAGGCAGAGATAGATAGATTCTTGATTAGTATAAGTGTCAGAGGTTATGGGGAGAAGGCAGGTGAATGGGTTTAGGAGGGTGAGACAGATCAGCCATGATTGAACAGCGAAGTAGACTTGATGGGCCGAATGGCATAATTCTGTACCTATCACTTGTGACCTTATGACTTTATGACATTGTGTGCATGTTGCTCCAGCAGAAACTAATCAGCGAGCCTAGAAACCTGTCGGCAGCTAGTCAGAGATCTATTTAAATTGGAAATGGATCTCTTAAAGAGAAAATGCCTTCCTTTCTGGCATTTTCTATTTGCGTAGTGAAAGCATGAGACTCAAGCAAGTGCCAAAGTTCATGGGAAGAAGGAAAGGTGAAGAGGTAATTCCTATTCCCAAAGAGTGTTTCAAAGATTAGAAATACTCTGCTCTTTGTGTAGAAAGTCCACTCCAGAAGAGTTATCCAGAGTAATCTATCTCCAAGGTACAGTGCACGAAGTAGTCTAAATGACCTCTTTAGAGCAGCACTGTTCACATCCTGGTATCCCTTCATTACCACCTCTTCCCCAGACAACAATGGGCCATTATGAACGCCACCCTTCCTTGGCCATATGTTGCTGGCACTGCTTTGTCCTAGCCTTTCCCTACCTCCCTTTCCCTCCCCATTACTTTCAGTCTGAAGAAGGGTCTCAACCCGAAACGTCACCCATCCTTTATCTCCAGAGATGCTGCCTGACCCGCTGAATTACTCCAGCAATTTGTGTCTATCCTCGGTATAAACCAGCATCTGCAGTTCCTTCCGACCCTCTTTGGAGCAGCAAGTTGGGTATTGTTCACTATTTGGCCTTTTGCCTCTGTAGCACATGACAGGGTGGCACAGTGGTGCAGTGGTAGAGTTGATGCCTTACAACACCAGAGACCCTGGTTCAATCCTGACCATGGGTGCTTGTCTGAAGGAAGTTTTTACGTTCTCCCCGTGACCTGCTTGGGTTTTCTCCGAGATCTTCAGTTTCCTCCCACACTCTAAAGACGTACAGGTTTGTAGGTTAATTGGCTTGGTATAAATGTAAATGTAAAATTGACCCTAGTGTGTGTAGGGTAGTGTTAATGTGCAGGGATTGCTGGTCAGTGCAGACTCAGTGGGCCAAAGGGCCTGTTTCCGCACTGTATCTCTAAACTAAACATAAACAAGATAGCAATCTTTCAATGCTTTCCAGCGACCGTAAAAACTGCATAAAAACTTCAGAAATGTGCACAGAGCATATTGATTATTTCATTATTTGTACAAAATATGAAAGGGAAATGGCAATCATAGTCGGGTGAATGTCCAGCCTTTTGATGTACAGGTTTTTTTCTGGGCTTGAAAGCATCACCAGTACTTTTCTTCCTTTTACCACCGACCAGTATAATAGCACAACACAATATCCCTAGGTTTTCCAGACATCAAGAGTTGAGACACAAAGAACTCAGAATAAAAGGACATACCTTTAGAAAAGAGATGAGGAGGAATTTCTTAGTCAGAGAGTGGTGAATCTGTGGGATTTATTGCCGCAGACGGCGGTGAAGGCCAAATCATTGAGTATTTTTAAAGCGGAGATTGAAGGGTTTTTGATTAGTAAGGATGTCAAAGATTATGTGGAGGAGGCAGGAGAATAGGGTTGAGAGGGAATCATGAATCAGCCATGATTGAATGGTGGAGTAGACTCGATGGTCCAAAATGGCTTCATTCTGCTCCTATGACTTATGAACTGCAGATGCTAGAATTGTGCGTAGAATATCTTGGGCAGCACCGTGGCACAGTGGTACAACTGCTGTCTTACAGCGCCAGAGACCCGGGATCGATACTGACCATGGGTCCTGTCTGTGTGGAGATTGTACGTTCTCCCCGTGACCACGTGGATTTTCTCTGGGTGCTTCGGTTTCCTCCCACATTCCAAAGACACGCAGGTTTGTAGGTTAATTGGCCTCTGTAAATTTCCCCTAGTGTGTAGGATGCAAAAATGGGATAACAGAACTAGCGCATGGGTGATCGATGGTCGGCGTGGACCTGATGGGCCGAAGGGCCTGTTCCCATGCTGTATCTCTAAACTAAACTAAACTAAATTAACCTAAACACAAAGTGCCAGTGTTTCCTGCATTCATATTGCTAGAGCTTATGTGTATGATACAATGTCTTGAATAAAATATGTGACATCCCTTGCAGTCGACAAAAATTATCTTGTGCAATCAAAGATTAGTTCCTTGTTAACTGTGCCATCTTTATTTGAGGGTGAACGCGAGATGCATGAACAACTCCTGAGGGATCAAAGCTATTCAATGTAGCTACAATTCCTAATCCTTAAACCATGGGCAGATATAAAGGACAATTAAGATCGGGCTACAGCAAGTGTTTTCAAATTCAAATATGCCATTCGCATCTTGAAGCAGAGCTTCATGAATCCGATCGATTGACTTTGGCTTTATAATACAATCTTTAGGATTATTGTTGAAAGCTTTTATATCCCATGACAATGGTACAGTAAATGACATAGTCCCGATTGTCCCGATGGGCCGGGACGAGAGAGTGAGGCCGACCATCTGCGCAACTCCCCCTCACTTAAGTCCAAGTCAAGCGCAAGTCATGACTTCAACCTAAAGTAAAGTATCTGAAGTTAATGCACAGTGACCAGTCTCTTTCTGGCTTTAGTGGCATTGCAGTTAATCCACAAGTATAATGTATCCCCTTTGCTTTACTATGTCATTTGTTGTTGTTCGTCCTTCAGGTTCGAAGATGACCATGACTTCACTTGCAATCTTATTATTTCGACCGCTGATTGGGATCCCCGCAAAAAGCTGGAGTAAATCAATGGGTTAGGCGGCGTCTCTGGAGAAAACCTATTCCTTTTCTCCAGAGATGACTGTCAGTCTGAAGAAGGGTCTCAACCCGAAACGTTACCTATTCCTTTTCTTCTGAGATGAACCTCAGTCCGAAGAAGGGTCTCGTCCCGAAACGTCACCTATTCCTTTTTTCCAGAGCTGCTGCCTGACCTGCTGAGTCACTCCAGCTTTTTGTGTCTATCTTAGTGCTTTACTGGGAAAACCAGGAAGTTTATGACATATTTGCTTAGTTACCATGGAAAAATGAATGTTTACTTATGAATAGCAATGTTTCTGTTCAAATGCATATAAAATATTTATTGCCGTCATTATACTAAGTCTTAAATTTGGCTTAGATATTAATTATGGCTGCATATATGGTAATAAATGCAGTGTAAATCGTGCAGAATAAATGAAATTAGTTCCCATCTCATGCAATAGCTATTCACTGAACTTTAGCTGGAAGATTTCCCTCATATTCACGTGAATTCAAGTGTGCACATAAACCTTAGCAATTGAGTAGTAGAATAAATTTGGAGCTGTGGAAAAGCTTTAGAAAATAAGAACCACATTTACTCATCAGTCAGAAAAGTGGAGGATTAAGTAGAGAGCATTTGTCTGTGATGCTCTATACAAATGTGATGTTGGTTTAGAATGGCCTGTATTCCCAGTAAATCTACTTACTATAAAAGACAATCTGGGTTATTAACCATTGTATTTTATTAAAGTCATTAAGCTCTGTCTGAAGAAGGGTCCCGACCCAAAATGTTACCTTTCCATGTTCTCCACAAATGTTGCCTGACCGGTTGGGCTATTCCAGCACGGTCTTTATTTTGTAAATCGGCATCTGCAGTTCCTTGTTTCTATATGGATAACATAGAAACATAGAAAATAGGTGCAGGAGTAGGCCATTCGGCCTTTTGAGCCTGCACCGCCATTCAATATGATCATGGCTAATCATCCAACTCAGTATCCCGTACCTGCCTTCTCTCCATACCCCCTGATCCCTTTAGCCACAAGGGCCACACCTAACTCCCTCTTAAATATAGCCAATGAACTGGCCTCAACTATCTTCTGTGGCAGAGAATACCACAGATTCACCACTCTCTGTGTGAAAAAAACCTTTCTCATCTCGGTCCTAAAAGACTTCCCCCTTATCCTTAAACTGTGACCCCTTGTTCTGGACTTCCCCAACATCGGGAACAATCTTCCTGCATCTAGCCTGTCCAACCCCTTAATTTAATGTTACCTTTAATTTAAAACAGTTTAATCATGAAAGGAGGGAATGGGGGGGTGGGGGGCTTAGATTGTTCCAGTCAAATTGGAGTATAATTTTCAGTTTTTTAACACTCAATTTTGTGAAAGATTTGAAGAAAATACAATATTGATTCATCAAAATGGTACTGGGACAGAGTGTTACACTAATGATGGGTTATCATATCATATCATATCATATATATACAGCCGGAAACAGGCCTTTTCGGCTGACCAATTCCGTGCCGCCCAGCGATCCCCGTACATTAACACTATCCTACACCCACTAGGGACAATTTTTACATTTACCCAGCCAATTAACCTACATGTTTTCTTCAATACAATAGATTACAGGTGATAAATTGTTTAAGAGATTGACAAGATAATTATACAACTACAACTTCCTATGATGGGAGGATCAAAAACATGTTAACATTTTTTAAAAAGACACAGAGTGCTGAAGTAACTCAGCGGGTCAGGCAGCATCTTTGGAGAACATATCTGGGTAATGGTTTTGGGTTGGAAGCCTTCTTCAGATTGACTAACATTTTTTTAACATGTTTTCAACAAAAATCTGGCGCTTGATGGCTATGAGGACATCTAGAATGTTTACTGGGATACACATTATGATATTAGTATAATGATATTATGCAAAAAAAAGGGCAGCTGACACCCCAGTGGTATGAACATTGATTTCTCTACTTCAGATAGTTCCTCTGTCCCTCTCTTCCCCCTCCCCTTCCCAGTTCCCCCACTGTCTTCCTGTCTCCAACTACATCCTTTCTTTGTCCCACCCCCTCCCCTGACATCAGTCTGAAGAAGGGTCTCGACCCGAAATGTCACCCATTCCTTCTCTCCTGAGATGCTGCCTGACCCGCTGAGTTACACCAGCATTTTGTGATACCTTCGATTTGCACCAGCATCTGCAGTTATTTTCCTACATAGCTTTAAAAAAATATATATATATATATATATATATATATATATATATATATATTATATATATATATATAAGCAGGAATTTAATGTGGCCATATTTTGTCTTATATGCATCTTTGCTTCGATGGACAAGGAACTGGTATTCATACATGTAACACACCCAAGCCAACTCAGATAAATGCATTATATATATTTTGATATTTTATTCCATTTTGTTTTTCTTCTGCATCATTCTTTCTTTAAATAAATAACAGCATGGCAAGATGGGAAACAAATTTCTATTCAGTACGGCAGTGATCGCAGATTAATACTTTGACAGTCGTCAGAATATCAGTCAAGCCAAAATAATGAATATAATTACCATAAGTTAAAATAAATTCCCTCATGGACATTTTTAATCCAGATTTCTTTCTAAGGCTGTGAGGTTTTAATATTAAGGAAAGAATTCTAATCAGGATTGCTTTTGTGAAATATGTGAACTTAATTCTTCAAACGTCGAACTGCATTTGTGAAGTGAATTACTAAGCAAGAAACATCATTCCTTTATCCTGAAAAATGCTCCAATGTCAATGTCAACTGTAAGATACATTATTGCAAAAGGTAACCACGAAACCTCAGATTTACATGTGCAGCATATTCAAAATCAGCATTCTAAATAAATCAAGATGTGCTTCAACAAGTTAATTTACTGTAGTCTGGGGCCGGTTAATAAATTCCATAAAGCAAACATGAAGCAGATTAATTTTACCATAGAATAAACATGCATGGGGTTTCATTTTGGTGTTTCCATTAAACTTTCCCCCTTGCACCTTTTAGCTATGACCTCCAGTGTTAGACATATCCACCCTGGGGAAAAAGTTCTGATTGCCTACCCTATCTATGCCTCTCATAGTTTTATATACTTCCATCAAGTCTCCCTCCAATCTATGACATTCCAGAGAAAACAATCCAAGTTTATCCAACCTAAAACACAAGTTTATCCAAACTTCCCTTTCTGAAGATCCACCTTCTAATTCACTGCAATATTATTCCCATTGATTTTTAGTAAAACCAAACATGTGGACCCGAGTATGCCCACCGGTTGATTCTCATAGCCCCAGCAAACCAAAGATAAACTTCTATTCCTTAAATTTATAGATCTCTCCTCATCTGGTCCCTTCCAGCATTATGGAGGTTTTTGTTTAGAGCCCCATTGAGAGCCCAAGATGATCAATTTACCAAGCGGCAATCCTAGCCCTGAGGAAATGTTTTCCATCTAGTTAATTGTTCCCGCTTACCTTTGCCCTAATGCTTTTTCTCCATGCGTCAGACTACCTGCCTCCTACATGTATTCAGATATCTGTTGACTTAACCACATGCTGGTTGCTGCATTTCTTGGGGATTGTAATCCTAAGGTTTGAGGTTCCAGTCATCAATATGGATACATGCTCTTAAACGTTCTCAGGATCATTACATTTAGGGGTTCTTGGGATGGGGAGGATGATTGGAGATAAAGCAGTGGAATTGGGAATAGAGGAGGTCATAAAGTTGTAAGTGATAGAAGCAGAATTAGGCCATTCGGCCTGTCAAGTCTACTCTGCCACTCAATTATGGCTGATGTATCTTTCCCTCCTAACCCCATTCTCCCCATAACTCCTGACGTCGAACAGTCAATGCAATATGTCAAATGGGATGAATTTTAGGGATTCCTCCCCTCCTTTTGTGACAATCAATGCATTAAATATTTTTTGAGGGGGAGATACAAATGGTCACCGTGCTTTGAAAGATACACCTGAAGATTTTTTTTTTGGAACATGAAATCAAGGCAGTCTACAAATTAAAGGAGTCATATGTGTCTAAGAACAGTGAAATTGCTTTTTTTTGCAGAGAGTTCAGTGACAACCCTACTATACATGAGGCACAATCACACTAGGAGTGTAAGTTGGTAGACCACACTGAGTCCCTACACAAGAGTTGCCACAGTTTAGGTACCATCTTGTGCCCTTCAAGTCCAATTTTTTTTCCGAGTTTAAACATAAAGGCCCATTGTCCTGGTTGTGGCACTGGGTTGGAGTTGCAGGGTTCGGCCTGGCTAGTCAATGTCCTTCACTGCTGTTCCGTGCCTCTGCAGGCTGCGTCTGTTTTGCATGCTCTTAAATTCATGAAGTGCCGACACAGGCCCTTTAGCCTGCTTGCCCATTCTGACATTGAAAACCCATATTTTCTAATCCCATCTTCCAGCACTTGGTCCTTACAAGCTTTCACAGTCTGAAGAAGGGTCTCGACCCGAAACGTCACCCATTCATTCTCTCCTGAGATGCTGCCTGACCTGCTGAGTTACTCCTGCATTTTGTGAATAAATACCTTCGATTTGTACCAGCATCTGCAGTTATTTTCTTACACTACGTTATTTTCTAGATACTACTTAAAAGTAGTGAGAGTCTTTGCCTCAACCATTCCCAAACCCTCTGGGTGATAAAATTCTTCCATAGATCTCCTAGAGGGGGATTGCACGTAAGGTCTTAAGGTCAAAGGGCGTGACGCATGGAGTCGTTCAAGCAATCTGGAGGACATGGCAGCTTCTGGCATTCACTAGTGACACATGCAACACGTACGTTTTTACCTTGAAAAAAACACCAAAATGATCAGATTTTGAGCTGTAAAAAATGGGGAAGAAGCTGGAGGATCCGGCAGAGGAAGAGGAACCGGGAGAAGAGCTGCCAAGCCCACGGACGCAAGAAGCAGCTGGGAAGACGTCTGGCCAGCCGGCGGGAAAACGGGAAACGTGGCCGGGAAGGGAGACAGGAGAGCAAGGCCGAGAAGCACCGCGGCATGGAGCTCCCGAGTCGGCCTCTTCTTACCAGAGACCTCGGGCTTCCCGATGTTAAAGTCCACAGACCCCGCGGTTGGAGCTCTCCACAGTCAATCTTCGGCAAAAGAACGCAAGCTCCACGATGTTAAAGTCCGCGCTGCGGCCGCAGCTTGAAGCGTCGGGCCGGTCTCCAGGAAAGGCCACCAACTCCACGATGTTAGGCCACATTGGGGACGGAGATATGATATGGAGAAAAATCGCATCTCCGTCGAAGTAAGAGATTGAAAAAAAGTTTCCCCCAATTCCCCCCCTCCCCACCCCCCTCATAAAAGAAACCAAGAAACATTAAAACATACTTTTATCACTTACTTAAAATAACAAAAACAGAAAAAAGGACAGACAGACTGTTGGCAAGGTAGCCAGTGCTGGTGGCGCCATCTGGTGGTAGGAACTATTGTCTCTAAAAGCAACAGAATGATTGATCTGGGACCAGAGGCCACAGCCTCAGAATTAGAGGATGTTCCCTTAGGAAGGAGATGGGGAGGAATTTCTTTCATCGGAGGGTGGTAAATCTGGAATTCTTTGCCACATAAGGCTTTAGAGACTGTCAATGGATATTTTTACCTCATGAATCTGCTCTGTATTCTCTTCACTGCAGTTATTGTCATTTTATAATGTATTGTGCAAAATTGCACACAACACTCCAATTTGTGGCCTAACTACTTTACTTTAGAGATACAGCTTCGAAACAGGCCCTTTGGCCCATTGAATATCCACTGACCAGCGATCACCCCGTACATCTCGACACACGAGGAACAATTTATAATTTTACCAAAGCCAATTAACCTATAAACCTGTGCGTCTTTGGAGTGTGGGAAGAAACCAGAGCATTCAGAGAAAACCCACACGGTCACATGGAGAACATGCAAACTCTGTACAGATAGTACCCATAGTCAGGATCGAACCCAGGTATGAGGCAGCAACTCTACCACTACGCCATCCAATGTTTTTTCATAATGATGTACCATGATCTCCTTGCTCTTGTACACTTGCCCTGGCCAATGAAAGAAAGTATCCATGTGCTTCTGAAACCATCATCTATCTGTATTGCATGTTATCTTCAGGGATTCTTGGATTTATACATCAAGGTCTCTTTGTTCTTCTGTGCTCTCAAGGGCCTTACAATTCTACAGAGAAATTGGAAAAAAGAATGGTAATGATCAGAAGTATAGTTGAAGGTGGCAGCAGATGGCAAAGGAATCTCTGCTGAAAGCTTTCTAAGCGCAGTACTGATAAAATATTTGTCTCTTCACTGAGTTCTGCTCATTAAGTTCTTGCTCAAGAAGTTCAATCATTAAATTTGTACATTTATAAGGAACGAAGTGACATTGGTTAATTTCATTTATTGAGCAATTAACTTCCCAACATTGAATCTGAATAAGCAAGAAACAAATTGAACAAATATGCATCATAACAACGGCATTTCGCCATTCAGGATATTTAAGATCTATGGAGAATAATTGAACCGAGTCTATCCTTGCTGAAATAAACCAGGTTTGAAATGTGAGACAAAAAAAGGAACGATGGAGAAGGAATTATGTTCATGCGGGAAAATCTGTGGATTGAAATGAAATTTTTGGGGGAGATGCAACTTTTAACTGTGCTAAAAGTAGGATATTTGAGTCTGGTCATAGGTTGAAGTAGGAATAACGAGGAAGAAAAATATTGAATTAAGGATAGGAGAGGAAAAGGGCAAAGGAGAAGTAAGAACAAATATTTTAAAATCTGCCCTTGCTAGAAATAGTTTGCTCTCGAAGTTGAAGAGGTTGAGTAACATCGCCATGGCTAAGTCAAGCAATTAAGTACGAGCTTTAAACTTTTCAGCAATATATTTGATTGATATTTACAACAAAATTGTTGGAAGTTACAGAAAGTTGAGAGCATGCAGCCTGTTTTCATGAAACCAAAGACAAATTATTCAGTAACTTTGTGTTGATTCACAGCTCCCGGTCCATCTCCTCTTCACTGTAAACTGCTGGGGAACTTACACACTGATAATGTTTTAAGATGTTGATGCCAGGACTAGAGGGTGTGAGCTATAGGAAGAGGTTGAGTAGGCTGGGTCTCTATTCCATAGAGTGCAGGAGGATAAGGGGTGATCTTATAGAGGTGTATAAGATCATGAGAGGAATAAATCGGGTAGATGCACAGTCCTTTGCCCAGAGTAGGGGAATCGAGGACTAGAGGACATAGGTTCAAGGTGAAGGGGAAAAGATTTAATTGGAAACCGAGGGGTAACTTTTTCACACAAAGGGTGATGGGTGTAAGGAACAAGCTGCCAGAGGAGGTAGTTGGGGTTGGACACTATCCCATCATTTAAGAAACAGTTAGACAGGTACATGGCTAGGACAGGTTTGGAGGGATATGGACCAAGCGCAGGCAAGTGGGATTAGTGTAGCTGGGACAGTATTGGCCGGTGTGGGCAAATGGGGCCGAAGGGCCTGTTTGCACACTGTAGCATTCTATGACTCTAACAGTGTATTTTTAAAACGTGGTTATTTTGCCAGCAGCCTTTGTCCTTTGATGTACCAGTTCCTGAATTATAACATGTAAAGCTTTTGATCTGATGCTGGGCATGATCACATACAAACACAGATACTGGGAGAGAGATCTCTTTTGGAAATAGTTCTTTGTGCAGAAAGATCATAAAGGACTGTACGGAGTTTGTACGTTCTCCCCGTGACACCGTGGGTTTTCTCCGGGTGCTCCGGTTTCCTCCCACACTCCAAAGACGTACGGGTTTGCAGGTTAATTGGACTCTGTAAATTTCCCTGGGGAAACCCACGTAGTCACAGGGAGAACATGCAAGCTCCACACAGACAGCCCCCATAGTCAGGATGGACACTGTGAGGCAGCAACTCTACCACTGCGCCACTGTGCCACCCTTGCAACAAGAGGTGTAGGAACTACATACCGGAACACCTGGAGAAAACCCATGCAGTTACAAGGTGCAAACACCGCACAGGCAGTACCCATAGTCAGGATCAGATCTTGGTGTCTGGCATGGTGAGGCAGCAACTCTGCCGCTGCACCACTGTGCTGGCCTTTTCTGTTTCTGTTTCAGGTTTTGTTTTAAATTCTCTGAAGCGACATCAACCTCCTTGTTGAGAATTAAGTAATAGGTTACCTCTGCAAGTTTGGTCTGTACCCTTTCACAGAATTCCCTCTGTTCCCTCTTTACATCCATCTCCCTTCACCATGGAACACCCTTGACTTCCCACGTTTCTGGATCTAATGAAGGATCCTCATTTCTGTTTTTCTCCTCGCTGAGGCTGCCTGACATATTGAGTGCTTCCAGCCTTCTCTATTTTCTGTTTTAGACTTCCATCTTCTGCTGTCTTTTGCTTCAACCCATACATGCTTTGGAGTTAATATGCAGTCTGCAATGTTAGCAGTGGCCCAATGATCTTGCTTCTGGGTTACCCTGGAGCAATGTCTAATCAATTTGTTTTAAATTTCTGGACAGCCCAGAGCAACACTGGGGAATTGGTACTCTTTCATGCAGTAAGATTCAGGACAGTTTCTTCCCAGCTGATATCAAGCATCTTACCATCTTACTAACAACTGGAGAGCAGTCCTGAGCTGCTGTCTACCTCATTGGCAACCCTTGGACTACCTGTGATCAGACTTTACTGGACTCTATCTTGTACTAAATGTTATTTATGTTATTCCCTTTATCATGTACAGTGTCTGTACACTGTGGATGCCTCGATTATAATAATGTATTGTCTTTCTACTGTCTGGTTAACACGCAACAAAAGCTTTTCGCTGCATGTCGGTACACATGACAATAAACTAAACTAGTGGAGGAAGGAACTGCAGATGCTAGTTTACACCGAAGATATACACAAAAAGCTGGAGTAAATCAGTGGGTTAGGCAGCATCTCTGGAGAAAAGGAATAGGTGATGTTTTGGGTCGAGATCCTTCTTCAGACTGAAAAAGATACGTAGAAAAAATTAATTAAAGATATGCAAAAAGACAGATCAAAGCCAGCAACGATGATTCAAGGAGATGTGAAGCCCACAATGGTCCATTGTTAGCTGTGGGAAAAGTGATAATGAGTAAAACAAATTGTAAAAACTCAGCAGGGCGACAGTGAAACTAGTACAACGACTGGGTTGGAGGAGGGACAGAGAGAGAGGGGATGCTTGAAGTTAGAGAAATCAATAGTCATACCTTTAGGTTGTAAGCTGCCCAAGCAAAATATGAGGTGCAGTTCCTCCAATTTGCCTTTGGCCTCAATATTGTTACCTAAATTGTCCACAAGGGTGAAAGACAACATTACAAATTTACAATTGACCCCCTTTCACTATTACAAATCTATAGCATTAACCAAGAGTCTATGTGGAAAAAAAAGCCGTGAATGATTGAAACCACTGCATAAAAACAGTCAGCCCGTTTCATAAATCTAAAGGGGAAGATATTCTAGCAACGTCATGAGGAAAGATGGCTCCCAGCTTGCTAGCCCTCAGCATGGAAATGATTACTGGTGTGTTGAATAATGTGTTTATACAAAGGCAGCTGACCCTTAAATACTTTTCTGCTTTCCATTTCATCTTTTGCTGCCCAGCATTTGTGATGTGCTTTGTGATACAGCTCCCACTGAATGCAGGGCCATTTAACTTCCCAGAGTTTCAGGTTATGAACAGTTACAATTTTACTGGTTCATGGGCAGCTATATTTTATATTCACAAAAGACCGCCTGAGAAATAGCTCTCGGTGAGAGAGTCCCCGGTTGTATATGTTACGATGTTGCATCGTTCCAAACCTTTCCACTATTTGTAACATCATAAAAAAGCTCGCAGTTAGCAAAATGAATCCTTCCATAGCTGCAATTTTAAATGGATTTTATTTCATGTTTTAAGACCGTTGGCCTGATTCTAACTCAGTGGAGATAACAATGGATAATAAACCATCCAACACTTGGGCTGGACAATTTAGACCAAAATTCAATAGCATGGGTCTGTCATCCAATACCAGTAAAATATAGCAATGGGGTGGGGCTTGGGAGCGTTGTAAGTTTTATTAACTAGAAGATTACTACAAACTGCGTCGAAGTTATATCTGGCAATTCGTAACGATCGCATAGACTGTGGTAAGATATGGAATTTTAGCTAGCAATTAATAACCAGTCGATGACAAGAGATATGCCAATATGTTTATTGCACCTTCAAATAAAGAAGATTAACTATTAAACGTCAAGGAGGATTTCTGTTATTAGTTGTTTGAGTCATTACGCTTATCGCTGACCCGGTCTATGCAAGTGGCAGCTTGGGAGCTAATTGATATAGACGAGAAGCTGGCCGCTGCAATAGGGAGGAAGCTCTTCTTGAACCTGGTGGTCAGTTTTCAGACTCCTATACCTTCTTCCCAAGGGTCGGAGTGAAATGAGAGCCTGGCCAGGGTGGTGTGGCCACGGGGTGATCTCTGGTCAGCGTGGGCTCCGTGGGCTGAAGGGCCTGTTTCCACGCTGTAACTGGAAAGTAAAGTCTAATGCCCCTGTACCCCACCCCAGCCATCTTTTACTGGGATTGGATGACAGCCGCATGCTATTGAGCTTTGGACTAAAATCTCCAGCCCAAGTTTTGGAGGCACTGCCTCCTGTCGATCCCTCTGATGGCGAACAGTTCAGTGCCCGTGTTGGAGGAGGCAGTATCTGCCCTATCCCATGAAACATCTTTCCCGATAGACACAAAATGCTGGAGTAACTCAGTGGGACAGGCAGCATCTCTGGAGAGAAGGAATGGGAGACGTTTTGGGTCGAGACCCTTCTTCAGACTGAGTGTCAGGGGAAAGGGGAACATGAGATGTAGAAGGTGATATAGAGAGATATAGAACAAATAAATGAAAGATATGCAAAATAGTAACGATGATCAAGGGACCAGTCCATTATTAGCTGTGGGCTACGCGAAAACGAGTTATACAGACAATGAAACCAGGATGCCAGTGAAACTAGTACAATGACTAGGATGGGGGAGAATGTACAAACTCCATACAGACAGCACCCCTAGTCAGGATCGAACCCGGGTCTCTGGCGTCATAAGGCAGCAACTCAACTTCCGCGCCACTGTATCGCTACATTAATACCAGCGTACCACATCGACTTCATTAACTACTTCAAAATCCACATAACTGGAGTGAAAGCAAGTCATCACCGATCCCAAAGGATTGGACAAGAAATTGAAGTTATTTCAGTATCAACACCAAATATTAAATTCTGCACAGATTGTAGAGACACTGGAGATACTGTGGAGATGAGGACAAACATGACCGTAAGTTTAAAAAAAGGTGGTGGCACAGTAACACAGCGGTAGAGTTGCTGCCTTACAGCGCCAGAGACCCGTGCTCAATCCTGACTACGGCCGCTGTCTGTACGCTCTTCCTGTGACCACGCGGGTTTTCTCCAGATCGCCCAGTTTCCTCTCACATTGCGAAGGCGTACAGGTTCGTACGTTAATTTGTTTCAGTAAAATTGGAAATTGTCCCGAGTGTGCAGGATAGTGTTAGTGTACGGAGTGATCGCGGGCTCGTTGGGCCAAGCGGCCTGTTTCCAAGCTGCACCTCTAAAGTCTAAATATTGGGTTGTTATTGTGCCTGTCAAATCCCTGTCCAGGATCCATGGTCTGCAATGGTTAAATTGCTGCATTTGGACCTAGAATGCCAAAATTCAGCCGAAAGATACTGCAGTAGATTTTGCTGCAATGAATAAAGGATTGCCAAGATTAATCATGCACAAAAGTGCATCTGTGCCTCAACATCCATCCGGTCATTTCCTTGAGACAATAACAGATGTTGAGTTTATTTAAGATAAATTTATTTGTCTAAAGGCCAAATGAGAAATGGAGACAACAATTAAATAAATAGAGATGGCCAGCAAACAATTCAGTTTTTGCCAAGAAAATGTTCCAGTGAAAATTGTTCAAACAGATGCCCCTAGAACAAAACTATTTACTCCGAAGAGACTTATATTTGTTTTTTTCTCTCCGTTACAAAATGTCAGGATGGCAATTTGTGGGGAGGTAATGATGTCAATGGGGGAGCTCAATTCTGATTGCTTATTCAAGCAAAAATTAGACATCACATTTGATCTATCTCATTTGTCCCAGATGGTCATTTCATTTCATAATACTCCACTACCATATTCAATCTACCTAACAGAAATACTGCATAATAACAAACGATTTGGGCAAGAATTCACAAGTGCCACAATATTATCAGTGCAATCTCATCACCAATCATTTTTAGAACGATTTTGAATTCATTTTCAGATGCCGATTTTACATTGATTCAGCACTGAATATAAACGGGCGCCTAACAAACGTGATGGAATATAATAATTATATAAGGAGTGAGGAGCTTAGCATACGAAAATAACTGCTGGTACAAATCGATTTATTCACAAAATGCTGGAGTAACTCAGCAGGTCAGGCAGCATCTCGGGAGAGAAGGAATGGGTGACGTTTCGGGTCGAGACCCTTCTTCAGACTGATATTCAGACTGAAGAAGGGTCTCGACCCGAAACGTCACCCATTCCCTCTCTCCCGAGATGCTGCCTGACCTGCTGAGTTACTCCAGCATTTTGTGAATAAATCGAGGAGCTTAGCATCTTCACTTTAATATATCACAACTTCAGAAAATATCATAAACATGATAATAATTTTAGACACATTTAAATCTAGTTGGAAAGTAACATTTAATTAGTTGAGGCGTGTGACTTTGCTTTATTAGAAATAATGCAATGGGATGAATTTGTAACTATTGTCAATTTGTATCAATTTAATTAAATCTCCATTTCTTCTGTTTTTTGTAAGCCGCTTATTAAAATCCAATTACTTAACCATAAGACAGAGCATAAACGTTCTGCTATGTACATGCATCTATGACTCCTAAGATTTTTAACACATAGGGAAAGATTAGCTTGCATATTAATTTACATATTTGTAGAGTTGCTTGGTGTTATCCGATTTAGAAAGTCATACTTAATTAATTTAACTTAATTATTTTAGAAAGTAGCAAAGGATGACAGAAGAAGAGGATAACAAAGAGGATAAAAACATAACATAGAGGATGTACTGAAAAATATTCATTTATTTTAATTGTCTGCATCATTGAAGTCATTGTAATTTTTTTTTGGTTCATCAAATGCTATTAGGGGAACATAGAACATGGAACAGTACAGCACAGGAATGGGCCCTTTGACCCAAAATGTTTGTGCCGAATATGATGCCAAGTTAGACTGATCTTATCTGCCTGTACATGATCCATATCCCCCTATTCCCTGCATTTTGATGTGCCTATGTAAAAACCTCTTAAATGCCACTATCATATCTGCTTCCATTACCACCCCATGCAGTGTGTTCCAGGCAGAAGAGGTTGACCATGTGGGTTTTCTCCGCG
Organism: Rhinoraja longicauda; assembly: GCF_053455715.1. Lineage (NCBI taxonomy): Eukaryota > Metazoa > Chordata > Chondrichthyes > Rajiformes > Arhynchobatidae > Rhinoraja > Rhinoraja longicauda. The sequence goes on from NC_135976.1 coordinate 14,292,715, forward strand.
TGCTCTAGTTCCCTCCCACATTTTGAAAGATGTGCGGGTTTGTAGGTTAATTGGCCTCTGTAAATTGTCCCAACTGTGCCGAATAGAACAGGGTGACTGTTGGGAGATGTGGACTCGGTGGTCTGAAGGGCCTGTTTCCACGCGGTATCTCTAAAGTGTAAAGTGTAAAGTCTAAAGTAAAGTCTACCTGTAACAGGCGAGCAGTGGGTTATTGTCTTTGTCTATTGTTCTCTTTGAAGAGAAAAATATTAGTTAAAACAAATGTAGGTCCCTTGCAGTCAGAAACAGGTGAATTGATCATGGGGAACAAGGACATGGCAGACCAATTGAATAACTACTTTGGTTCTGTCTTCACTAAGGAAGACATAAATAATCTGCCGGAAATAGCAGGGGACCGGGGGTCAAATGAGATGGAGGAACTGAGTGAAATCCAGGTTAGTCGGGAAGTGGTGTTAGGTAAATTGAATGGATTAAAGGCCGATAAATCCCCAGGGCCAGATAGGCTGCATCCCAGAGTGCTTAAGGAGGTAGCCCCAGAAATAGTGGATGCATTAGTGATAATTTTTCAAAACTCTTTGGATTCTGGAGTAGTTCCTGAGGATTGGAGGGTAGCTAATGTAACCCCACTTTTCAAAAAGGGAGGGAGAGAGAAAACGGGGAATTACAGACCAGTTAGTCTAACATCGGTAGTGGGGAAAATGCTAGAGTCAGTTATTAAAGATGGGATAGCGGCACATTTGGAAAGTGGTGAAATCATTGGACAAAGTCAGCATGGATTTATGAAAGGTAAATCATGTCTGACGAATCTTATAGAATTTTTCGAGGATGTAACTAGTAGAGTGGATAAGGGAGAACCAGTGGATGTGTTATATCTGGACTTCCAGAAGGCTTTCGACAAGGTCCCACATAAGAGATTAGTATGCAAACTTAAAGCACACGGTATTGTGGGTTCAGTATTGATGTGGATAGAGAACTGGCTGGCAGACAGGAAGCAAAGAGTAGGAATAAACGGGTCCTTTTCAGAATGGCAGGCAGTGACTAGTGGGGTACCACAAGGCTCAGTGCTGGGACCCCAGCTATTTACAATATATATTAATGATTTGGACGAGGGAATTGAATGCAACATCTCCAAGTTTGCGGATGACACGAAGCTGGGGGGCAGTGTTAGTTGTGAGGAGGATGCTAGGAGGCTGTAACATGACTTGGATAGGTTAGGTGAGTGGGCAAATGCACGGCAGATGCAGTATAATGTGGATAAATGTGAGGTTATCTACTTTGGTGGCAAGAACAGGAAAGCAGACTATTATCTGAATGGTGGCCGATTAGGAGAAGGGGAGATGCAACGAGACCTGGGTGTCGTGGTGCACCAGTCATTGAAAGTAGGCATGCAGGTGCAGCAGGCAGTGAAGAAAGCGAATGGTATGTTGTCATTCATAGCGAGGGGATTTGAGTATAGGAGCAGGGAGGTTCTGCTGCAGTTGTACAGGGCATTGGTGAGACCACACCTGGAGTATTGCGTACAGTTTTGGTCTCCTAATCTGAGGAAAGACATTCTTGCCATAGAGGGAGTACAGAGAAGGTTCACCAGATTGATTCCTGGGATGGCAGGACTTTCATATGAAGAAAGACTGGATAGACTCGGCTTGTACTCGCTGGAATTTAGAAGATTGAGGGGGGATCTTATAGAAACTTACAAAATTCTTAAGGGGTTGGACAGGCTAGATGCAGGAAGATTGTTCCCGAAGTTGGGGAAGTCCAGAACAAGGGGTCACAGTTTAAGGATAAGGGGGAAGTCTTTTAGGACAGAGATGAGAAAGTTTTTTTTCACACAGAGAGTGGTGAATCTGTGGAATTCTCTGCCACAGAAGGTAGTTGAGGCCAGTTCATTGGCTATATTTAAGAGGGAGTTAGATGTGGCCCTTGTGGCTAAAGGGATCAGGGGGTATGGAGAGAGGGCAGGTACGGGATACTGAGTTGGATGATCAGCCATGATCATATTGAATGGCGGTGCAGGCTTGAAGGGCCGAATGGCCTACTCCTGCACCTATTTTCTATGTTTCTATGTAACCATTCATATTTATACAAACTGGAATCTCTAGAATTCCTTGTGGTATCCACTGAAATATGGGCTTGATATCAAACCTTTTTAAAAGGAAGTGAACCAAATTCCAGTTATTACAAGAACACCTCAGGTTGTGATAAAATCAATATTTTCTGTTTTGTTCCTGAGTGTAGAACTAAACAGAGATCTTTCACTTGTACTTCAGCAAATAAGACTACACAGAAATTGCACTGATCAAATGTGTTGTATGACAACGACTGCACCCACACATACCTGTGTGCACAGGAGTCTTCTTCTTCATAGACAGGCCATTATGACTGGAGAACTTCCTTCCACTCCAGTGCTTTTGGTTTTGTGAATATTGAGAACACTGTGTCAAGTCAAGTCAAGTCAATTTTATTTGTATAGCACATTGAAAAACAACCCACGTTGGCCAAAGTGCTGTACATCTGATTAGGTACTAAGGAAAAAATGAAACATACAGTAGCACGCAAACATAACAGCACATACAAAACAGTTCACAGCGCCTCCTCAATGAGCCTCAAACGCTAGGGAGTAGAAAAAGGTTTTGAGCCTGGACTTAAAGGAGTCGATGGAGGGGGCAGTTCTGATGGGGAGAGGGATGCTGTTCCACAGTCTAGGAGCTGCAACCGCAAAAGCGCGGTCACCCCTGAGCTTAAGCCTAGACCGCGGGATAGTGAGTAGCCCCAAGTCGGCCGACCTGAGGGACCTGGAGTTAGAGAGGTGGGTTAGAAGATTTTTGATGTGGGGGGGGGGGGGGGGAATGTGGGATCTGCAGTCTCTACCAGGATGGGATAGAAGGTGCATGAAGGAAATGCAGACGCTGGTTTAAGCCGAAGATAGACACAAAAAGCTGGAGTAACTCAGCGGGACAGGCAGCGTCTCTGGAGAGAAGGAATGGGTCATGTTTCGGGTAGAGACCCTTTTCAGACTGGTTAGGGTTAAAGGAAACGTGAGATATGGACGATGATGTGGTGCCTGTTGGGTGGTTTTCCTTCCTCAGTTTATATGAACTTCCTTGGACCCCCAATACAAGGAGTCGAAATTTTCAGTGCCATCTCAATTCCTGCTTCTTCACTATGAATGTGCAAGGGGCCAGGAATTCATAGGAATTGGTTGGGATCTAGCAAATTTTAAAGTTGATTTTGAGAATACTTTAAAATCGTTTCCCCTGTCCACCTAATGATCTTTTCCGTAACAGAACTTAGAGGCATAGTCAAAGAGTGATACAGCGTGGAAACAGGCCCTATGCCCAACTTGCCCGCACCGGCCAACATGTCCCAGCTACACTAGTCTCACCTGCCTGCATTTGGTCCATATCCTTCCAAAACTGTCCAATCCATGTACCTCTCTAACTGCTTCTTAAATGTTGGGATAGTCCCTGCCTCCTCTGGCAGCTTGTTCCATACACCAACCACCCTTTGTGTGAAAAAGTTACCCCTCATATTCCAATTAAATCTTTTCCCCTTCAGCTTAAACCTATGTCCTCTCATCCTCGATTCACCTACTCTGAGCAAGAGACTCTGTGCATCTACCCGATCTATTCCTCTCATGATCTTATACACCTCTTATACACCTATAAGATCACCCCTCATCCTCCTGCGCTCCAAGGAATAGAGTCCCAGTCTACTCAACCTCTCCCGATAGCTCAAACTCCCTAGTCCTGGCAATATCCTCGTAAATCTCTGTACCCTTTCCAGTTTGACACCATCTTTCCAATAACACGGTACCCAGAACTGAACACAATACTCTAAATGCGGTCTCACCAACATTAAATGCGGCCTCACCAATGTGGAGATGAAGTGCATTATAATGCATGGAAGTATGTAATCCAAGCATGTTATGAGTCCTGATTGAATTCAATGAGCAATTTTACATTGCAATTCAATTGTACAGCATATAAAAACTTTGTGCACTATTTGATTAAATTCCTACACCAGTTTTTTGATTGTAATAAAGCGGAAAACATTTTAAGGAAGAACAAGGGGTCACAGTTTAAGGATAAGGGTGAAGTCTTTTAGGACTGAGATGAGAAAGTTTTTTTTCACACAAGAGAGTGGTGAATCTGTGGAATTCTCTGCCACAGAAGGTAGTTGAGGCCAGTTCATTGGCTATATTTAAGAGGGAGTTAGATGTGGCCCTTGTGGCTAAAGGGATCAGGGGGTATGGAGAGAGGGCAGGTACGGGATACTGAGTTGGATGATCAGCCATGATCATATTGAATGGCGGTGCAGGCTCGAAGGGCCGAATGGCCTACTCCTGCACCTATTTTCTATGTTTCTATGTAACCATTCATATTTATACAAACTGGAATCTCTAGAATTCCTTGTGGTATCCACTGAAATATGGGCTTGATATCAAACCTTTTTAAAAGGAAGTGAACCAAATTCCAGTTATTACAAGAACACCTCAGGTTGTGATAAAATCAATATTTTCTGTTTTGTTCCTGAGTGTAGAACTAAACAGAGATCTTTCACTTGTACTTCAGCAAATAAGACTACACAGAAATTGCACTGATCAAATGTGTTGTATGACAACGACTGCACCCACACATACCTGTGTGCACAGGAGTCTTCTTCTTCATAGACAGGCCATTATGACTGGAGAACTTCCTTCCACTCCAGTGCTTTAGGTTTTGTGAATATTGAGAACACTGTGCCAAGTCAAGTCAAGTCAATTTTATTTGTATAGCACATTGAAAAACAACCCACGTTGGCCAAAGTGCTGTACATCTGATTAGGTACTAAGGAAAAAATGAAACATACAGTAGCACGCAAACATAACAGCACATACAAAACAGTTCACAGCGCCTCCTCAATGAGCCTCAAACGCTAGGGAGTAGAAAAAGGTTTTGAGCCTGGACTTAAAGGAGTCGATGGAGGGGGCAGTTCTGATGGGGAGAGGGATGCTGTTCCACAGTCTAGGAGCTGCAACCGCAAAAGCGCGGTCACCCCTGAGCTTAAGCCTAGACCGCGGGATAGTGAGTAGCCCCAAGTCGGCCGATCTGAGGGACCTGGAGTTAGAGAGGTTGGTTAGAAGATTTTTGATGTGGGGGGGGGGGGGGGGGGGGGGAATGTGGGATCTGCAGTCTCTACCAGGATGGGCCTGCATATCCTTCCAAAACTGTCCAATCCATGTACCTCTCTAACTGCTTCTTAAATGTTGGGATAGTCCCTGCCTCCTCTGGCAGCTTGTTCCATACACCAACCACCCTTTGTGTGAAAAAGTTACCCCTCAGATTCCAATTTAATCTTTTCCCCTTCACGTTAAACCTATGTCCTCTCATCCTCGATTCACCTACTCTGAGCAAGAGACTCTGTGCATCTACCCGATCTATTCCTCTCATGATCTTATACACCTCTTATACATCTATAAGATCACCCCTCATCCTCCTGCGCTCCAAAGAATAGAGTCCCAGTCTACTCAACCTCTCCCTATAGCTCAAACCACCTCGTCCTGGCAACATCCTAGTAAATCTCTGTACCCTTTCCAGTTTGACACCATCTTTCCAATAACACGGTACCCAGAACTGAACACAATACTCTAAATGCGGTCTCACCAACATTAAATGCGGCCTCACCAATGTGGGGATGAAGTGCATGGAAGTATGTAATCCAAGCATGTTATGAGTCCTGATTGAATTCAATGAGCAATTTTACATTGCAATTCAATTGTACAGCATATAAAAACTTTGTGCACTATTTGATTAAATTCCTACACCAGTTTTTTGATTGTAATAAAGCGGAAAACATTTTAAGGAAGAACAAGGGGTCACAGTTTAAGGATAAGGGTGAAGTCTTTTAGGACTGAGATGAGAACGTTTTTTTTCACACAAGAGAGTGGTGAATCTGTGGAATTCTCTGCCACAGAAGGTAGTTGAGGCCAGTTCATTGGCTATATTTAAGAGGGAGTTAGATGTGGCCCTTGTGGCTAAAGGGATCAGGGGGTATGGAGAGAGGGCAGGTACGGGATACTGAGTTGGATGATCAGCCATGATCATATTGAATGGCGGTGCAGGCTCGAAGGGCCGAATGGCCTACTCCTGCACCTATTTTCTATGTTTCTATGTAACCATTCATATTTATACAAACTGGAATCTCTAGAATTCCTTGTGGTATCCACTGAAATATGGGCTTGATATCAAACCTTTTTAAAAGGAAGTGAACCAAATTCCAGTTATTACAAGAACACCTCAGGTTGTGATAAAATCAATATTTTCTGTTTTGTTCCTGAGTGTAGAACTAAACAGAGATCTTTCACTTGTACTTCAGCAAATAAGACTACACAGAAATTGCACTGATCAAATGTGTTGTATGACAACGACTGCACCCACACATACCTGTGTGCACAGGAGTCTTCTTCTTCATAGACAGGCCATTATGACTGGAGAACTTCCTTCCACTCCAGTGCTTTAGGTTTTGTGAATATTGAGAACACTGTGTCAAGTCAAGTCAAGTCAATTTTATTTGTATAGCACATTGAAAAACAACCCACGTTGGCCAAAGTGCTGTACATCTGATTAGGTACTAAGGAAAAAATGAAACATACAGTAGCACGCAAACATAACAGCACATACAAAACAGTTCACAGCGCCTCCTCAATGAGCCTCAAACGCTAGGGAGTAGAAAAAGGTTTTGAGCCTGGACTTAAAGGAGTCGATGGAGGGGGCAGTTCTGATGGGGAGAGGGATGCTGTTCCACAGTCTAGGAGCTGCAACCGCAAAAGCGCGGTCACCCCTGAGCGTAAGCCTAGACTGCGGGATAGTGAGTAGCCCCAAGTCGGCCGACCTGAGGGACCAGCAGTTAGAGAGGTGGGTTAGAAGATTTTTGATGTGGGGGGGGGGGGGGGAATGTGGGATCTGCAGTCTCTACCAGGATGGGATAGAAGGTGCATGAAGGAGCTGCAGACGCTGGTTTAAGCCGAAGATAGACACAAAAAGCTGGAGTAACTCAGCGGGACAGGCAGCGTCTCTGGAGAGAAGGAATGGGTCATGTTTCGGGTAGAGACCCTTTTCAGACTGGTTAGGGTTAAAGGAAACGTGAGATATGGACGATGATGTGGTGCCTGTTGGGTGGTTTTCCTTCCTCAGTTTATATGAACTTCCTTGGACCCCCAATACAAGGAGTCGAAATTTTCAGTGCCATCTCAATTCCTGCTTCTTCACTATGAATGTGCAAGGGGCCAGGAATTCATAGGAATTGGTTGGGATCTAGCAAATTTTAAAGTTGATTTTGAGAATACTTTAAAATCGTTTCCCCTGTCCACCTAATGATCTTTTCCGTAACGGAACTTAGAGGCATAGTCAAAGAGTGATACAGCGTGGAAACAGGCCCTATGCCCAACTTGCCCGCACCGGCCAACATGTCCCAGCTACACTAGTCCCACCTGCCTGCATATCCTTCCAAAACTGTCCAATCCATGTACCTCTCTAACTGCTTCTTAAATGTTGGGATAGTCCCTGCCTCCTCTGGCAGCTTGTTCCATACACCAACCACCCTTTGTGTGAAAAAGTTACCCCTCAGATTCCAATTTAATCTTTTCCCCTTCACGTTAAACCTATGTCCTCTCATCCTCGATTCACCTACTCTGAGCAAGAGACTCTGTGCATCTACCCGATCTATTCCTCTCATGATCTTATACACCTCTTATACATCTATAAGATCACCCCTCATCCTCCTGCGCTCCAAAGAATAGAGTCCCAGTCTACTCAACCTCTCCCTATAGCTCAAACCACCTCGTCCTGGCAACATCCTAGTAAATCTCTGTACCCTTTCCAGTTTGACACCATCTTTCCAATAACACGGTACCCAGAACTGAACACAATACTCTAAATGCGGTCTCACCAACATTAAATGCGGCCTCACCAATGTGGGGATGAAGTGCATGGAAGTATGTAATCCAAGCATGTTATGAGTCCTGATTGAATTCAATGTGCAATTTTACATTGCAATTCAATTGTACAGCATATAAAAACTTTGTGCACTATTTGATTAAATTCCTACACCAGTTTTTTGATTGTAATAAAGCGGAAAACATTTTAAGGAAGAAGGGTCTCGACCCGAAACGTCACCCATTCCCTCTCTCCAGAGATGCTGCCTGTCCCGCTGAGTTACTCCAGCTTTTTGTGTCTGTCTACATTTTAGTGCAATTCTCTTTGTAACCTACCTATAGAAACATTTACATATTAAAATGGAAAAGTTAGCTGCTTTGATGGTTGATTAAATTTAAATATATTTTAGTCTTAGCAATTATTAAATTATTGCATATTGTTTAAAAAAGATAACTATTTTAAAGTCCAGTAAATTCTTTATCTATTATTCAAATTAGGGCAAGAATGGTTTGGTTGAATTTGTGCTTCCTGCAGTCTATTTACAATTACTATTTATAAGTACATCATACCCTCGTATGCTATCTTAGCATAATTTATGCATAGTTTATGTTATCTTACGTTTAAAAAAACATTTTGACAGGGGCATGGATAAGATACATTTAGGGGGATATGGGCCAAACGCAGGCAGGTGAGACTAGTGGTGATGGGACATGTTGGCCTGTGTGAGCAAGTTGGGCCAAGGCCCTGTTTCAATGCTGTATGACTGCATGATTCTGTGACTCTTATGCGCATCAAATGGAAGTTTTTAATTAGGTTTAAAACACCTATTAAAATGGCTGCATACAGAGCAGAGGATTCTCACTCAAAACCCATCAGATTCCATAATGTCAGACTGGGTGACCTGTAAGAAAGAAGAGACGAAGGGGAGTTAAAATAGTCAGCAGCCGGGACATCCAGAAGGTCTTGGTGGACTGAGTGCCGGTGTCCTGCGAAACAGTCGCCTCATCTATGCTTGGTCGAGCCAATGTAGAGGAGGCCACTTCAGAATCACTTACTGCAGTGGACAAATCCACTCATCTCTAATGTTAAACTTTTGGATAGCGTACAATCTAATGGTATGAACTGGTATGAATTCTTCAATTTTAGGTAACTAACCCATTAACCTCCCCCCCCCCCCCTCCCCCCAGTTTCCCCCCCTCTCTTTCCTGTGCCCCTCCTGCATTTGCACCCATTTCTCCCTTTCCCTTTCTCCCCGTATCTTTCCACCCATATTTCTTCCTCTGCCTTCACCTTCCTTGACTCTACTATTCTTATCTCACACATTTTATCTTTTTATTTGCAGGAAGGAACTGCAGGTGGTGGTTTAAACCGAAGAGAGACACAAAATGCTGGAGTGGGAAACGTCACCCATTCCTTCTATCCAGAGATGCTGCCTGGCCTGCTGAGTTACTCCAGCATTTGGTATCTATCTCTTTCTATCTCTGGCCTTTGTACAATGAACCCAACCCCCATGGTATCCACAAATTACTTGCCAGGCTTTGTCCTGCCCCTGTCCCCTCTCTACCAGCTCTCTCCCACCCCTCCCCCTCCTCGCCCTCTACAATCAATCTGAAGAAGGGTCCCAACCCAAAACGTCGCCTATCCATGTTCTCCAGAGATGCTACCTGACTCGTTGAGCTACTCCAGCACTTTGTGTCTTTTTTAAGTTAAATGTAGCCTGCATTCTGTGCTAAAGTGCAGTGCTTTGCACAGATCGAAGGTTTTTATTCACAAAATGCTGGAGTAACTCAGCAGGTCAGGCAGCATCTCGGGAGAGAAGGAATGGGTGACGTTTCGGGTCGAGACCCTTCTTCAGTCTGAAGAAGGGTCTCGACCCGAAACATCACCCATTCCTTCTCTCCCGAGATGCTGCCTGACCTCCTGAGTTACTCCAGCATTTTGTGAATAAAAACCTTTGATTTGTACCAGCATCTGCAGTTATCTTCTTATACATATGTGCTTTGCACGGATTTGGGCTCTGTAGGGAAACGAGCAATATAGAGATTCTGAAAATGGTGCAAGAAAGGTTGGATGATCACGGAAGTGCTGCAAGAACTGAGAAGATTTTACTGCGAGGAAGGACCAACTAAATGGGGATGAATTCACTGACCGAATAAGCTAGAGAGGTGACCAGAAATCTTCAGGTATGGGTTGAATAAGAAAGCAAGTCGATGATTTCTATAAATAGCAGGCGTACAAAACTAGGGGCATCAATGCAGGATCGAAACCAATAAATCTGATAAATAATTTAGAGGGGATTTTTCTGTGCAGAGAGCAGTAAGAATGCCAAAGTCTCTGCTACACAATGGCTAAGACAAACAGAGGTGCGGGAGAGCAAGATGAAGTAAATCGAGTAGAAGTAGTCTAAAGGGAAGCATAATCAGTGGGATTAATTAAACGATTTATGTCCTGGAAATTCCCTGAGATTTAACAACTGCACGAGGAAGTCGTTGCTCGGGTGGATACTATCTTCTCGCACCCAAAGGAGATAACTTGGTGCACAAAAGTGTCTAATGACAGACACCAACATAAAACCAAATTTAGCTTTTTAAACTGAATATCTTCGTTGTGCATACAAGATACAAGATACAAGATAGCTTTATTTGTCATCCAAATTGGACGAAATTCAGTCACCCACAGTCCAACAATAAAAGCATTAAAATAGGCATTAAAATTACACAACCCCAAAAACACACAAAAAAAGAAACATCCATCAAAGAATCATCCATCACAGTAAGTCTACTCCAGTCCTCTCCTCACTGTGATGGAAGGCCACAATGTCTTTTCCCTTCTCCTGCCGTCTTCTCCCGCGGTCAGGTTGTTGTGGTTGCAGGCCGCGCCGGACGGTCCGCAGCGGGCCAAGCCTAAGGCGAGTCGCAGCTGCTCCCGCAGCCTCCGAAGACGGCCGGCTCCACTGATGATAAGTCCGATCCGGGGCGGGCGAACACGCTGCCGCTGTTGCTGCACGTCGGGGCATCTTACTGTGTTTTCATTTCATCTGTTAACATTGGAGTTCAGGAGTGGCACAGTAGTGCAGTGGTAGAGATGCTGCCTTGCAGCGCAAGAGGTGTGGGTTCAATCCTGACTACGGGTGCTGTCTGTATGGAGTCAGTGCATTGTCCCCTGACCGCCTGGGTTTGCTTCGGGTGCTCCGGTTTCCTCCCACTTTCCAAAGATGTACAGGTTTGTAGGTAGATTGGCTTCAATAAATTGTCCCTAGTGTGTAGGATAGAAATAGTGTACGGGTGATCGCAGGTCGGCGTGGGCTCAGTGGGCCGCAGAGCCTGTTTCCACGTTGTATCTCTAAATTAAACTAAACTAAAGTAAAGTTCTTGCCTACTGATGAAAAAAAGAGATCAAAATTGATTTTCCAATCTCTATCAGGCATGGCTTGTAAATATCCATATCCTCAGCCGTGTCGCACTGCTGCAAGCCTCACAGTTATATCCCTGGGCTTCCATACTCTGCTAGGTCTCTATTATAACAGGTACAATGCCCAAAAGCACAGTGTACATTAGCACTATTAAAGGAGAAAGCTGCACTCAAACACAGCTAAAAACAAAGTGTTAGGGAAACTCAGCAGGTCAGGCAGCATCTGTGGAGGGAAATGGACTGTCTGGAGATCCTGCCTTTGGACTAAAATGTGGCACGGTGGCGCAGCGGTAGAGTTGCTGCCTTACAGCGAATGCAGCGCTGGAGACTCAGGTTCGATCCTGACTACGGGCGCCGTCTATACGGAGTTTGTACGTTCTCCCCGTGACCTGCGTGGGTTTTCTCCGAGATCTTCGGTTTCCTCCCACACTCCAAAGACGTACAGGTATGTAGGTTAATTGGCTGGGCAAATGTTTAAAAAAAAATTGTCCCTAGTGTGTGTCGGATAGTGTTAATGTGCGAGGATCGCTGGGCGACACGGACCCGGTGGGCCGAAGGGCTTGTTTCCGCGCTGTATCTCTAAATCTTAAAAAAATCTAAATCTAAAAATCTAGACCCGGATTTGATCCTGACTACGAGTGTTGTCAGGCTGGAGCTTGCACGTTCTCCCCGTGACCGTATGGATTTTCTCCGGGTGCTCCGGTTTTCTCGCACATTCCTAAGACGTACAGATTTGTAGGTTAATTGGCTTCAGTAAAATTGTAAAATTGTCCCTGGCGTGTAGGATAGTGCTAGCGTACGGGGTGATCGCTGGTCGGCGCGGACTCGGTGGGCAAAGGGCCCTGTTTCCGCGCTGTATCACTAAACTGAACTGAACCGTCTCTGCAAGCAACTGGATTGTGCAAGATGTTGTGAACCATGAAGTCCTCCATCATCTGGCACAGCTTTAAAGAACTTTACATTTGTACAAATGCCAGTTTAATCAATAACTAATTCCTTTGAATTTCACAGGTGGAAACTCCCTCCTGCGGCTAAACATGTGTCCTGTTGTCCAAGGTTGAAGCTGGGCATTAAATGGAGCACTGCTCCAAAGGGACTGGCTACTTGAATACACAATCCATCTCTAGTCTGCATACTTCACAGCGTGCATTCCTTGAAGTACTGGCATATTGCAGCATACTGTGCTTGTCATCGAAAAATGTCAACCTTCTACTACCATCTACAACAAGTAAGTAGGGACATGGAAACATCACCTTTAAGCCACATAACATCCTTATTTGAAATATGTTGCAGATTGATTGAAGACTGATGAAAAGACACCACATGGAAAGAAGCCCCTCGGCTCACCGAGTCCACGCTCACCATCGATCACCCGTGCACACCAGTTCTATGATATCCCACTTTCTCATCCATTCCCCACGCACTAGGGACAATTTTTAGAGGTCTATTAGCATATAAACTCTCACGTCTTGGGGGTGTGGGAGGAAACCGGAGCACCCGGAGGAAACCCACGTGGTCACAGTGAGAACGTGCAGATTCCACACAGACAGCACCCGAGGCTAGGATCGAACCCGGGTCTCTGGCACTGTGAGGCAGCGGCTCTACCAGCCACGCCACTGTTGAAGCTGCACCATCCTGACATCCTCGAGCATCCGTCTCATTTGGACAGCAAGCCAAGATGGCGCTGAAGACAGGAGTCTCTTTGCATGCTGGTCCCAGAAGAGGATCAGCTATCATTCATTACAATCGCTCCACTCTTTTAAATCTTATCTGTACACTGGGACGGCTTGGTTGTACTCAAGTATAGTCCTTCAACTGACTGGATAGCATGTAACAAAAAAGTTTATCACCGTACCTTGATACAATAATAAGGTAAACTAAAAAACGAAACTATTAAACAACCGTTTAGGAAGCCAGTTTATAGCACATTCAGAAACCTAATCAGGGACGGTCATTGTGTTTCCCATGCCAGCTGTACCACTCCACATAAGCAAACAAAAAAAAAACTGCTGCATCTGCGTTAGATGTTTATGAGTATAAAATCTAAGCTGTCATTTGGAGGGTTTACTGAAGGAGTACCACATTGCCAGCAGTGATCTTCCGTACACTGTCCTTGACAGGCCCCACTGTAGGATCTCACCACTCATGAGTTAATCCATTATAAATGCAGAGGGCTAATTGAGCAGACCACACTGTGAAACATTTTGTGAGATGGCACGGTGGCATGGTGGCGCAGCGATATGAGGGGGGGAGGTGGAGCGGGGGAGGGAGGGGAGGAGGTGAGTGGAGGGGGGTACGGGGAGAGGAGATAGTGTAGCACCAATGCAGGAGAGGTTTGGGCCCAACGGGTCCACTTGGTCTAGTTTTCTTCTAAATTTGAGGATAACATAACTTGATTTGGAAGTGGCAAAAAATGTTTTATGTAGTATGAAAACAATGCACAAAACTATGGGTAAACATAAGGAATGGGCAGATAATTGCAACTTCATTTTTAAAGCTGGCAATTTTGTGATAACATTGATATAAAGAAATATTGAGGTCACATAATAATTGGAAAATAGAAATGAAAATAAGATTGAGGAATAAAGAAATCTCGAAGTACAAATGCACAGATCTTGAACAGGAGTGAGACAGATAATTAAGGTCAATTGAAGAAAGAAAACTGCAGTTTGTTTTTCAAAGGGTTAAGAAATATATTCTCAGGGTGTGAGCTAACAGCATTGTGTTTTGATTACAGGTCACAAGAACAATTAACCTCATGCAAGGATGAGGTTGAACAGTTCAGACTAATTACTGGGCTGGAGGCTTGATCAGTTTTGCACCAGTAATTATGTTGCTCGAACATGGTAACTTTTACTCACTATCTTAAAGGGCAATAAATTACAAGATTAGTGGAGCGATGAGAGACGAGGGAAGGGTGCGTTTGTGTGAAAAAAAAGTGGAACAATGCAAAGTAGACAACCGGTCTGAAGAAGGGTCTCGACCCGAAACGTCACCCTTTCCTTCTCTCCAAAGATGCTGCCTGTCCCACTGAGTTACTCCAGCATTTTGTGTCTACCCTTTCCTTCTATCCAGAGATGCTGCCTGTCCCACTGAGTTACTCCAGCACTGTGTCTATCACAGGTTAGGTGTGTTTAACGCATCTCAGCATAATATTAACTTTGTACATGAGTAACAGCACGCTTTCACTGTACTGGCTGTGGCTGGCACTTTCAGATTGAACCAGCATGTCTTCTCAACAAAGGTAGACACAAAAAGCTGGAGTAACTGCCTTACTGTTGCCTTACGGACGGACCCGGGTTTGATCCTGACTTGGAGTGCTGTCTGCACGGAGTTTGCACGTTCTCCCCGTGACCTACATGGGTTTTTTCCGAGATCTTCGGTTTCCTTCCACACTCCAAAAGACGTACAGGTTTGAAGGTTAATTGGCTTGATATAAATGTAAATTGTCCCTAGTGTGTGTTGGGTAGTGTTAATGTGGATCGCTGGTCAGTTCGGACTCGGTGGGCCGAAGGGCCTTTCTCCGCACTGTATCTCTAGAAAAAAACAGCAGGTCAGACAGCATCTCTGGAGAAAAAGGAATAGGTGACGTTTCGGGTCGAGACCCTTTTTCAGTCAGGGGAAAGGGGAACGAGGGAAATGTCTTCTCAGCATTCAGCTACGTCCCAGTAAGTCACTGACCCCAGGAGGGGTCTGAAGAAGGGTTTCGACCTGAAATGTCACCTATCCATGTCCTCTGGAGATGCTGCCTGACCTGCTGTGTTACTCCAGCACTTTGTGTCCCTTTGCCTATTCTGTCACTACACTCCATGCCTGGACTTCATATGGACTTCATATGGAACTGATGCTGCTGTGGTTCCTCAACATTCTGCTGGGGCAGTTGCCTTTCCCATCTTATGCCAGTCAGACCCATGTAGGAGCAGAGACAAAAGGGTTTTGTGGTCTTCTTGTCAATGGGGAAAAAAGGTCAGTTATTTTGTTTTACTTATATGATTGTTTTGGCGATTTATTTGTGTTTTTAATTCATTTAATTCGTTCACTTTTAAATAATTTCCATTATTTCAACATGTTTAACAGTTTTGTAAATATCTCCAAATATAAGCATTCCAGGGGCAGAGACAATGCACTGAGGCATTGCTGCATCTTGCAGAGTGCTTCTAAGCACCCTTGTGTCCTTATAATGCAAGTACAAGATGCTGAAACCATAGGCATGGAGTCTACAACTTGGATATAAATGTAGATGATTTGGTTCGTACGATTGCGAACAACACAATAACTAGTGGAGTTGTGGACAGTGAGGAAGGTTGTCAAAGGATACAGCGGGGTGCAGATCAGCTATGGAAACGGATGGAGAAATGGCAGATGGAGCTTAATCTAAACATCCGTGAGGTTTGGGGAGGTCAAATGTAAGTGAATAGTATGTAGTTAGTGGCAAGATGTCTAACACCATTGATGTACAGTGGGAGAGTCTAGGACCAGAGATCATAGCCTCAGAATTAAAGGACGCTCTTTTAGGAAGGAGATGAGGAGGAATTTCTTGAGTCGGAGGTTGATGAATCTGTGGAATTCTTTGCCACAGCAGGCTGTGGAGGCCAAGTCAGAGGAAAATTTTAAGGCAGAGATAGATAGATTCTTGATTAGTACGGGTGTCAGAAGTCATGGGGATGGCAGGAGATGGGGTTCAGAAGGAGAGATAAATCAGCCATGATGGCAGAGTAGACGATGGGCTGAATGGCCTAATTCTACTATCACTTATGATCTTATGATCTTATGATCTTACAGAGGGATCTTGGAGTCCAAGCCCACAATTGCCAATTGATCAGGGGATTGATTATAAGATTCAGGAAGTCAAAAAGGGGAGTGGCTGTGTTCTGCAGCTGCGGCTCACCGGCAGTCTCTCTGTTTTTTGTTGTTGTTTTTTTGTCATTGTCGTCGTTAAATGTACGTTTTGTTTTATTTTTAACTCTGTGTATGTGGGGGGGTGGTGGGGGGGTTGGGGGAAACCTTTTTTCAAATCTCCTCCTCAACGGAGATGCGACCTTTACCGTGTCGTATCTCCGTTCGCGCTACGGCCTAACATCGTGGAGTCGGCGGCCTCCAGCTGGGATCGACCTCAAAGACTCCGGTCGCAGGGCCTGGACTTACCATCTCGGAGGCTTCGGCCGTGGGCCCTGCAGACCGCAACATCGGGAGCTCGCAGGTCCCTGGCTGGCGACCGGTTTTTGGGAGCTCCAGCCGTAGCAGCTTCGACCGCCCCGAAGCGCGAGGTACGATCGACCCGCCCGCAGGCCCTTCATCGCCCTGCGTGGCCTGGCCGCAGCACTTTCCATCGCCCGGTGGGGGCTCAGGACTTTCATCGGCCTGCTCGGCTCGGCCCCGGGACTTTCCATCGCCCGGTGGGGGCTTCAAAAAGTTGGGAGCCTCGATCACCTCGTGGCACCACGGGAGAAGAATGAGGAGGAGATAAGACTTTGCCTTCCATCACAGTGAGGGTATGCCTAGAGCAATCACTGTGATGGCTGTTTTGTGTAAAAAATTATATCTGTGTGTCTTGTGCTTTTTAATGTCTACTGCCGGACCCTGACGTGAGAGGACGCTGGCGTTGTTTATTCGCCGCTTTTCCATCAGGATAGTTTGTCTGTTTGTTTCTATGTTAATTGTTTTTGTAAAGCGCTTTGAGCATGTGATAAGGCGCTATATAAAATAAATGAATTATTATTATTATTATTATGTTGCAGCTTTATAGGAGGCTGCCTTTGGAGTATTGTGTGCAGTTCTGGTCACCTCATTACAGGGAGCTTTGGAGAGGGTGCCAAACAAGTTTACCAGAACGTTGCCTGAATTGGTATTGGCTTTAATGAGAGTTTGGACAAATTTGTTTTTTTTTCTCTCTGGAGGCTGAGAGGAGACCATAGAAGTTTATGAAACTGAGAGGCATAGATCGTTTGCCTCTCAAGCTATCAATCAGGACCTTTTTCCCAAGGTGGAAATGTCAAGGGCTACAGGGCACAGCTTTAAGGGGAGAGGGACAAAGTTTAAAGGAGATGTGCGGAGCAGGTTTTTTTACATAAGTAGTGCTGGGTACCTGGAACATGCTGCCAGGGATGGTGATGGAGGCAGATACAACAGTGCCATTTAAGGGACTTTGGATAAACACATGAATATACAGGGAGTAGAGGGATTTGGATCATGTGCACTCAGGAGAGATTAGTTTAACTCGGCATCATGTTCGGCATGGACATTGTGGGCCAAAGGGCCTGTTCCTGTGCTGTACTGTTCTATGTTCGACGTTTAGTAAAAAGGAGAGTTGCAGCTCGATTTGGTCTGTTCAATCAATCAATACTTTATTACAGACTCAAGGTCCAGATAAAAGCCAAGACATTACATATAATAAACATACAGAAGCACAATAAGTTACATACAAAAGCACAGTAAGTTAGTAACAAATTATTAACAAAAGCACAATAAATTACATACAAGCACAATGCATGGTTTAAAGCATCAGCCATCAGTGATCAACAACGAGACAACTATACCAATGTCTCCACGACTGATTGGTAGTGTGTAGTACTAAACCTTATTAGTGATAATGCCAAGATGATCTCATTTTCAGAGTCATTAATTTGGCAAATAAATTTATACATTACATTTCTTAACACGGCTTGTAGTGTATTAACTCCTGCAGCCACAAGCATTTCACTTCCACTACACCATCTAAGTAATATCCTCATGGCATCATTAAAAGCTACCTGAAGACTCTGTAAGCTAGCTTTTTTATAGTTTGACCACAAGTGTGCAGTGTAGAGTGGTGTACAGTATGCTCTGAACAGAGACATCTTCACCCCATCTGTACATGCACCAAACGTGCGCAGGAGAATGTTAGCTTGTGCATACATCATGCATCTGTTGTCTGTGCTCTTGTGACTTTGCAGGCTGGTTCTTATGCAGCATGCCTTTTAGAGTTGAAAGTAGATACAAAATGCTGGAGTACCTCAGCGGGATAGGCAGCTTCTCTGGAGAGAAGGAATGGGTAACGTTTCGTGTCGAGACACCTCTTATTGCCTTTTAGAGTTATGTGTTCAGAAAGGAATAGATCGTTTCATTGCTCCCATTAGTACTAATGCTCCACTATAGGCGTACTGTCACAGAAAATCAAGAGAAAGAAAACATAGAACTCACCAGAGCTGAACAATGCTTGACATCATTGATCAACCTGGCACCAGTGTCTCTGTTAATTGATGCAAATTGAAAAAATAATTTCCTCTTCAATATCTTGATGTCATGCAGCATATAGCTCATCTCAGCATCAACAATCTGTCTAATTATATTTCTTTACAGTTAAACTAAAATCCAATACTATCTATGATGGTAGCACAGAAATAAATTTGGCATGATGCTTCATTTTTTAAAATCTTGGATCGTATTCCAATTTAATGAAGAAACTCTAGTGTTTCTTTTGAGGAAATTAAGTTTTGAGCTTTGAATAAATGTTTTAAGTAATTGTAATCGAGTTTTAAATCCCTCTTGCTAATTTCTTCCCCCACAATACCTTAACCATATGTTCATTATCTTAACATTACATAACCTACAATTCCATTTATGCAGTGTTAAGCTCTACTGAAGTATAGCTGATATTTGCACAAATGGTAAAACATTGCTTTTATTTCTGAAGTTTTCTTAAAACTTTATATAATTTTAATATTTTGGTGTCCATTCTACTGGAAGCTAATTATTTAAATATGACCAATATTCAGACCAGATTAATTCTTCAATTTAGCAGTTGGTCAGCATTGGATTATTATAGCAGAAACGCCATATTAAAAATAACCAATCAAATTTTTTTTCTAATTAACCCATTCAACTTACTTTGCCATATTTTTACGGCCGTCCGTTGCAGTTATTTTGCAACACATTGTTTCCTTGGTCAGAAGTTGGATTTGCATTTGTTAATTCAAGAGTCGGCAATGGGTCAATAAAATTCTTACTTGCAGTGGCCTAACAGGCCTATAAATGGAACACTCATCGATTATGTATATCTGCATTTATTTGGGAAGGAACTGCAGATGCTGGTTTAAACCGAAGATAGACACAAAATGCTGGAGTAACTCAGCGGGACAGGCAGCATCTCTGGAGAGAAAGGGTAACATTTCGGGTTGAAGAAGGGTCTCAACCCGAAACGTCACCCATTCCTTCACTCCAGATATATGTAGATGTAGATATATGTATACGTATAGATACTTTGATTATATACATACATATAATCTACGTGTGTTCCATTTATAGGCCTGTTCAATATATATCTATAACAATATATATATAGCTTTTGCTTTGACTATACCTTTAGTTGCATTACTGACTTCAGTTTTTGCACTATTATGATTGTCTAGTATTACTGTTAAATTTTTGATATGTATATTAAAAGGCACGGTAGCGCAGCGGTAGAGTTGCTGCTTTACAGCGAATGCAGCGCCGGAGACTCAGGTTCGATCCTGACTACGGGTGCTGCACTGTAAGGAGTTTGTTGTAAATAAATTTTTTATTGGAGATAGGTACATCTTTACAGTCATACATTTTTAAATTGATACTATTGTCAATTATTATTATATTGTCTCCAATACCTTTTACCCCCTTTTTTTTTTTAAACTAGATAGAGCTAAAGAAATAGATGAAGTAGAGAAGGGAAAGAGAGAGAAACAAAATAAAAACAAAAACAAAAACAAATTATAAAGATAAGGACAAAGTTAGTTAAGGAAGAGTGGAGAAATTTATTAAAATAACAACAACTTCATTCGAGATATATTCGTACATTTCAAAGTATAGTATTTCATCCATTCTTTCGTCCGAGTGCTAGTCAGGCTCCTGTACTGAACCATTCTGACCCTTTAAGTAATCAATAAAAGGAGACCATGTTCCAATAAATAGTTCCTGTTTATCCAACAGGGAAAATCTGATTCTTTCCACGTTTAAGGTCTCCGTCATTTCACCAATCCACATTTTGATTGTGGGGACCGTAGGGCCTTTCCAAAATTTTAGAATTAATTTTTTTCCTGTTATTAAACTGTAATCCATAAAGTTTCTTTGTATTGTTCTAAATGTTTGATTTAATTCTAATATTCCGAGTATAATTAATTTTGGATCTGGGTCCAATTGTGTGCTGGTTACTTTAGATATTATGCTAAAAATATTTACCCAGAATTTTTAAATTTTTATACAGTTTACATACATATGAGATAATGTAGCTTCTAAATGTTGACATTTATCACATTTAGGTGAGATATTTTGGAAAATTTTATGTAGTTTTGTTTTTGAGTAGTGTAACCTATGTATTACTTTAAATTGTATTAGAGAATGTCTGGCGTTTAGTGAACACTGATATATCTGTTGCAAACTTTCTTCCCAAGTATCTTTCGTAATTACTTGGTTTAATTCTTTTTCCCATTTTTGTCTGTATAAGTCCGTGGAGGGAATGTCACTGTCTAATAAGATATTATATATATAAGATATTAATTTTTCTGTATTAGGATGTTTGTTCCAACATTCATCAAGAATTTCTGAATTTCTAATTCGAAAATTTTGGGAGTTCGATTTTACATAATCTCTAAGTTGAAGATATCTGAAATAATCATTTCCACGAAGACCATAAGTCTGTTGCAACTCCTGAAATGTCAGAAAGGTGCCTTCTTTATAAAGCTGTCCCATATTTTTAATTCCATAATCCTTCCATTGTGTAAAACCCCCGTCTACCCATGAAGGCCTAAACAAAGGATTATTCACAATTGGAAGAGAAAGTGATAAATTATCTAATTTTAATGTCTTTTTTAATTGTTTCCAAATTCGTGTAGCACTAAATATTATAGGGTTTCCCCTATAAATTTTTTTATTTAATTTAGACGTGGCGAATAATATCGAACCAATATCAAAAGGTAAACAATCTTCCTTTTCCATTTTTAACCAGTCTGGTTGATGATCTATTTCTTCCAACCAGAAATTCATATTTTTAATATTAACTGCCCAGAAATAAAACAAAAAATTGGGTAAAGCCAGGCCTCCATTTATTTTTGATTTACACAAGTGTCTTTTGTTTATCCTATGATTCTTATAATCCCAGATAAAATCATTAACAATAGAGTCCAATTTTTTAAAAAAGTTTTTTGTCAGATATATCGGAATTGTCTGAAAAAGGTATAATATTTGCGGTAAAAAAATCATTTTTATGGCATTAATTTTCCCAACCATTGAGATAGGGAGTGTTTTCCAATATTGAATATTCTTATGTAATTTGTCCAGTAATGGGTGGAAATTTGCTTTAAATAATGATGTGTATATCTTAGTTACATAGATACCTAGATATTTAAATTTTTCATTTACTATTTTAAATGGAAATTGTTGTATTATCTGTTTATTATGTTCTCTTATTGGCATAATTTCACTTTTTTCCCAATTTATTCTGTATCCTGAAAATGAACCAAATTGGGTTATTAGCTTTAATAAGTTTGGGATACTAATTTCTGGTTTTGTAATGTAAATTAATACGTCATCTGCATATAGAGAAATTTTATTCACTGTGTCCTTTGTGTTATATCCATATATTTCCGGATGCCCCCTAACTCTTTCTGCCAGTGGCTCAATAGCAAGCGCAAATAATAATGGGGATAGCGGGCATCCTTGTCTACAACCTCTAGATAGGCTAAATTTCGATGACAACCTTTGGTTTGTAAATATTCTGGCCGTGGGATTTGTATATAACAGTTTTATCCATGTACAGAATTTCTCCCCTAGCTGCATATTTTCCATCACCGAAAATAAATAAGACCATTCAACCTGATCAAATGCTTTTTCAGCATCAAGTGAGATTATTGCTAGATCTTCATTAATAATTCTCTTGGAATATATAATATTGAATAATCTTCTTAGATTATAGTATGAGTATCGTTTCTGAATGAAGCCTGTTTGGTCAGGGTGTATTAATTTATTCATCACTGTACTTAATCTATACGCTAGTATTTTAGTTAAAATTTTTTGATCTGTATTTAAAAGTGCAATTGCTCTGTATGATCCCGGATCTTCCGGATCTTTATCAGCTTTAGGAATGAGTGTTATTATAGATTCATTTAGAGTGTCCGGAAGTTTCTGTTGAGTATATATATACTCATACAGTCTATGTAAACGTGGGCTAAGCAAATCATGAAATTTTTTATAAAATTCGGAGCCTAAACCATCTGGTCCTACTGCTTTACCATTTTTTAAAGAACCAATAGACTCCTCAATATCCTTTGTCGTAATCTCCCTTTCTAATACTTCTCTATCGTTTGAATCTAAACCTTTTAAATTACATTTTTTTAAAAAGTCTGCTATTCCTTCTGATTGTGCTACGGTTTTAGTTGAATAAAGGCTCTGATAATATTGGAGAAATCTATCATTTATGTCCTTGGGCATTTTTAATAATTCTCCTGTCTCTGTTCTAATTTTATAAATTATTTTTTCCCCTTCCATTTTTCGTAACTGACGTGCTAATAGTTTTTGTGGTTTGTCTCCAAATTCAAAATGTAATTGTTTTGTTTTTTGATATAGTTTTATTACTTGTTCTGAATACATTTTATTTAATTTATATTTCAATACCGCAATTTTATTATATTTTAGAGTAGATGGCATTCTCGCATTTTCTATATCTAGTTGTTTGATTTCACTTTCCAATGTTTGTTGCTTAATCCTGTTCTCTTTATTATAAAAAGCTTGAGCAGAAATTAATGTACCTCGAACATACGCTTTAAACGTTTCCCACATAAGAGAAATAGGTGTGTCAGGGTTGTCATTTACCTCAAAAAATATTTGAATCTGATTAATAATATATTCCTGGCATGACTTTTCGTTCACAATTTGTGGGTTAAATCTCCAATATGCTTGTTTCTCGGACCTTCCATTTAATTTAATCATGAATGTTAAAGGTGCATGATCTGAGATTATAATATTATGGTATTTTGAATTATAAGTGAGTGAGATAAGTTTAGCGTCGACCAAAAAATAATCTATTCTTGAATAGGTTTTATGTACAGGTGAATAAAATGAGTATTCTCGTCCAGTTGGGTTTTCCACTCTCCAAACATCTTTAATATTACTAGTATCCATATATGCATTTAATAAATCACTGGAATGTGATTTGGTTTTCCTTTGTCTTGTTGATCTGTCTAAATATGAATCTAAAGTACAATTTAAATCTCCTCCAATTACTAAATTATGTTGTGCCATTTCCGGAATGCAGTTAAATATTTTCTTGAAGAACAGTGGACTATCAAAGTTTGGTCCATATACATTAACAAAAATCATTTTTTGTGCATTTAATTCTCCTATTACAATAACGTATCTGCCATCCTTATCAGTTATAGTTGATGTATGTTTGAACAAAGTACCTTTCCGAAATAATATTGCTACGCCTCTTGATTTATGTGTAAAAGAAGAATGATATGTTTTATCTATCCATTTAGCTTTCAGCCTATGCTCGGCATCTTTTTTTAAATGTGTTTCTTGGATGAAAATCACGTCCGCTTTAATTTCTTTTAAATGTGCTAATACTTTGCCTCTCTTAATTGGTTCATTAATACCTTTAACGTTCCAACTACAAAACGTTATTCCTTCATTCCCCGTATTCCTTTTTAAATCTTGCATTTTTTTGTCTATGGGGGTCTATAATAGAGCCAATGGTTCAGTTTGGCAGACCCGACCCCGCACCCGACCACTGAATAGATGAACTCTAAGACTCTTAAATGCCTCTCACATATATATCTCCTTTGCTCCAATTTATAACTCCATTCAAACTGAAAATAATAATGATAGTTTATAATAGCAAAAAAAAGAGAATAGATTAGAAAATTAGTATTGTGCACAAAGAAAGAAAAAACTACATCTAATGTTAGTGCAGTTAGTGCTAGCCATACTAACATGGCTACCCATCTACCGACTTCCGTAGTTGATGTTCCAAACTTATCCAGCCCCTATGTTTCTTGGAACTTGTGTTCCATAGCAATATTTTACCGGGGGTATATCAAGTTCCAATAGTCGAAAGAGTTATAATACAAATAATAAAACCCAGAGTTGAAGGAACTATAAGTAACTTTATGAGTACGTATTAGTCATTAGTAATAATTATTGATTCTAATTGTTAAAAATACCGCGGTATCATTTTAGTATTCCTTAGTTAGTTATATTAGTAGAGCAGTTGTTAGTATCCATGGCCGAATTTCCGATCCGCTTCTTTCTCAGCTTCTTTAGTCATCCATTCAATTCCATACAGTCCTGCAAAGTCATTAAATCATGATGAGGGATCAGGCATCCTCTCATGGGATAAACTTCTTGGCAAAGTCCAGTGATTTCACAGGGTCGGAGAAAAAGTATTCCTTCTTGTCATAAGTAACTCTTAAGATAGCTGGATAACTCACACCATATTTCAAGTGCTCCACTGCCCTTAGAATACTTTTGGTCTCGTTGAATGCTTTTCGTTTCCTTGCAACCTCTGTTGGATAATCTCGGTAAATGCTAATCCTGTAACCCTTAAGATCAAGCTTTCTATTTTTTGATGCTTTTTGCATTATCTCCTCCACAACATAGTCGTTTTGTACTTTTGTTATTATTTGTCTTGGGGGTGCGCCTACTCTTGTCTGGCGTCTCATCACTCTATGTGCTCGGGCTAGTTGAGGCTTTTGGTCCAGAGATAAAACTTCTTGCAGTAAATTTGCAGTGAATTCTCGGATATCTTGATCTTTCTCTTCCCCTTCTGGGATACCTGCAATTCTTAAATTCTGTCTTCTCTGGCGACCTTCCAGCTCAATACATTTCTCGTTTACTTTGACCATCATATCAGTTAGACGTTGATTTTCTGTAACGAGTTTTGCTGTAGTGTGAGCGCTTGTTTCGGCTAGCTCTTCAAGGTCTTTTATAACACCCGTCTGGTAATTCAATGCCTTTTCCACAGGATTCAGCCTTTCATCAAATTCAACTTTCCCCTTTTGAATTTTCTCATACATCTCCTTTGATAGCCCAAATATTATTTCAGAGATTTCTTTCGACAAATCATTCTTCAAATCCACTGCTATATTCTTAGTCTCAAACTTTAAGTCCATCAATTCCTCCTTAATTTTTTTTATTTCTCCAGCAACATTCATCTGCTTCATTTCTTCCCGCAAACCAGCAACATTCATCTGCTTCATTTCTTCCCTCAAACCAGCAATTTCATTTGCAATAAAGTTTTTGAGTTCCTCACCTTCCGCTTTTTTAGTCAATTTTTTCGCCGTCACATCTTCTAGGGATACCGTCCTACCTGAGGCCGAGGCTTCGGTCAGGCCTTCCCGCGGATTCTGCCTAGTAGCCCGACTTTTCGTTTTATCCGCGGGTGGGCTGTGCACCGGAAACATTATAAGTCGCGCGCCTGATAACGTCACCTATAACAATCAGTGCAATCGCTGTAGAGGCAGCAGGCAGCAGGTAGGTCGTTTTATCCCCGGTTTTTCTCCGTTTTTTACGAGGAGCTGGCTGGCGTTACCCTCTAGCCCTCCATAGCGCCACCGGAAGTCCTGTAAGGAGTTTGTACGTTCTCCCCGTGACCTGCGTGGGTTTTCTCCGAGATCTTCGGTTTCCTCCCACACTCCAAAGACGTACAGGTATGTAGGTTAATTGGCTGGGTAAATGTAAAAATTGTCCCTAGTGGGTGTAGGATAGTGTTAATGTACGGGGATCACTGGGCGGCACGGACTTGGAGGGCCGAAAAGGCCTGTTTCCGGCTGTATATATATGATATGATATGATATATATCCTCATGGCATCATTAAAAGCTACCTATATATATTTTATATATATAAAATATTTGACCTGTACGGGTTTTTTCCGTGTGCTCCGGTTTCCTCCCACACTCTAAAGATGTACAGATTTGTGAGGTTAATTGGCTTGGTAAAAATGTAAATTGTTCCTAGTGTGTGTAGGATAGTGTTAGTGTGCGGGAATCACTGGTCGGCGCGAACTCAGTTGGCCAAAGGGCCTGTTTCCGTGCTGTAACTCTAAACTAAAAAGCTAAACTAAACAGGGCCTTCATCTCACTGACAGAAGCAGAAGAATTATCTTGGATTGCTGTTTGGCTGAACCTCAGTCTGAAGAAGGGTCTCAACCCAAAACGTCACCTATCCATATTCTCCACAGATGCTGCCTAACCCACTGAGTTACTCCAGCACTTTGTGTCCGTTTGTGTAAACCAGCATCTGCAGTTCTTTGTTTCTACATTATGGCTGAATGTGCCAGTGGGTTTTTGTCAGAGGTCACCTCGTACCCTGACCATTCCCTTTTCTCTCTTCTACCTTCATGGCGAAGGTGCAGGAGCTTAAAAGGCCAGACTCCAGACTAAGAACATATTGTTCCCAAGAGCTATCAGACTTCTTAAACAATCGCTTCTTTCACATCCCCTTCCTGAAGGTGGCACCACATACTCTTAACTCTCTCTCATATGGTTATTCTGTTAGTTTGTTTTTGTTAACGCTATTTGAGTTTGTATTACAATGTTTGCACCATTCCACCATTTTGCTTTCATTGTCGTATTAACTGTTTACTCTATGAGTTCCAGAAGATCAAGGAATTTCATTGCGCCCTGCTCTTTATGACAACAAACTAATCGAAATCTTTATTAATTGTCTGGCTTCACCTGGCTCCAAATTCAATTTCATCTGTCAAATGTACCTGTCTAAGAGTGTAGTAGACAATAGCCCACAAGCAGGGAATGAAGCCCCTGAGGGCAACTGATGGGAAGCTGGAGCCTATTTCAAACCCGTCAAAGAGCGTAAAAATTGAAGAGGGAAAGAATGAAAGTAATGGAAAAATGAAAACCACGCTCCCTATGATGCCCAAGAGAAAAGCATAGCCTGATATGTATCAATGTACCAGACGTTGATGTCTCCTGAATGCAATGTTGAAATACGGGGACTCCAAATTCATGGGAGAGATGAGAATTACTAGTTCATATGTTCTCAGGAACCATATGTCTAAAGCTCTCATGTGAATCCTGCAGATACATAATGAACAGGAACAGCACCTTATATTTCACGTGGGCGGCTTACAACCCAGCGGTATGAAAATTGATTTCTCTAACTTCAAATAACACTTGCTTCCCCTCTCTCACCATCCCTCACCCAACCTTGTTCTCACTGTCCTTCTGATTCATTTCACTGTTTGTATGCCTTGTTGTCACCCTCCCCTCATCCAACACTAAATCTTATTTCCTTATCATCGTCTGCTTTGATCTGTTCTTTTCACACCTTGCATGTTCTTCGTACCCTTCCATATCTCATTTGCCTCTCCCCTGACTCTCAGTGTGAGGATGGGTCTTGACCCGAAACGTCACCCATTCCTTTTCTCCAGAGATGCTATCTTCCCCGCTGAGTTACTCCAGCATTTTGTGTCTATCTTCTGTGTAAACCAGCATCAGCAGCTACTTCGTACACAGATAGATAATGAACTGTTTTCTGACATAAATCCACTGATGGCCAAGCACAATATTGGATTAATGTTGTTGAAAATCATCTGTCGTCTGTAATATAGTTCAGCGTGCACCAGGAGGCAAAATGAACATACAGAGATCAAACATTACAGCCCGCAGTGTAGCCTCAGAAAGATTTAAGTCACGTGCGATTTAGTCATTGCAGAGTAAAACAGTGTTTACAAAAGAAAATTGATTTTATTTTAGTTTAGAGATACACAGCGGATCAGGCCCCTTGGCCCACTGAGTCTACGCCAACCAGCAGCCTCCGTACACCAGCACTATCCTATTTTTGGAGCAGAAATGTGTAGGGAAACCCAGTCTGGGGATCAGGTTACTGGTTATTAATTGCTACTTGATACCATAACAAAGTTATGTTGATGGCATTTTCCATAACTTTCGTGATCAATGCGAATCGGCTGGTTAGACAGAGGTCAAACAGATTGAATTAGTCCTGGTAAAAGTTGGCTCTGGAAATAACAAAGGCAAGAAGAGTCAGCAGCAGATGGATTGAGGTACGAACCTAGACTGACGATGTTACAGGCTGGGTTCTTTATCATGAGGCACTTTGGATTGGAAACTCAACCTGTCAAATGGAATGAATTAGTTCTAGATTGTTGGCTTTCAGTTAAACTGGTAGCTTGGGGGTTTAAATTGATGGCAAGAGAACAGAGCCTGTCAAGATGAGGAAATAAAAGGGCTGTGAACATAAAGAGTTTATGGTGAAATAGCTCCTATGAGCATTCTGATTGCCACGTATTGGATGAACTTTTATACAACAATTTGGTGCTAGTTCTGAGTCATTAATAACAGGGAAATTACGTTACTTTTCAAGAATTGTTAATATATGAAGAATATCAGCCATGACACAAGATGAAAGATTGATTTGCACTTAATTCAGCTGCAGAGCCACTAGAGGATTAACAACAGAAATCAATAGCCCTCGACAAGGTGAGGAAAATCAGTTACGTTTCACTCTCCTGATTCTTCTCCAATAACTCCTAGGGAAGCTCATTTGTGTAGTTATCAAGTGAAGATGTGGTAATCAGTTCACCTGTGATGCAGCATCCAACCCACTAACATCCAGTGACTATTATCAGAATGAAGGAACTGCAGATGCTGGAATCTTGAGTGAATCACATAGTGCTGGAGTAACTCAACTTGCCAGCCAGCATCTGTAAAGGATATGGATAGGCGATGTTTTGGGTTGGGACACTTCTTCAGACCCTTCTGCAGAATGAAAGCTGGCTTCAGGCACTCCCTATGACATTGTATTCATGAGCAGGTTTAGTTTGGTTTAGAGATACAGCGCGAAGGCAAGCCCTTCGGCCCACTGAGTTGACGTCAACCAACAATCCCTGTATAATAGCACCATCGTACTCACTAGGGACGATTCATAATTCTTCCCGAAGCCAACCAAGCTACACACCTGTACGTCTTTGGAGTGTGGGAGGAAATCCGAGATATTTAATTTCTCTTTAAATTCCAATCTGTCCTGCACATGTAAAGGTACATGCATGCAAACCATCGAATGGTTCCCATTTCCACATGCAGCCCTGTGCCTACTATTGCTTTACACCCCTTGTTGTCTATCCTGGCCGTCTTTAGACAATGCAGAATGGTGATTTATTCATTGTGAATTAAGAATAAATGGCACGGTATTTCCAAACAAAATGCAAAAGTGCTCTGTGGGCCACAGACGTATTGCAATTCCCTTGTATTTATAATGGAGAAACTGCCTACTGAAGCTCAACCAGGTTAGACACTGTTTATTTCAATTGAAGAACATGACTGTGAAATAACTGACAAACAGCAGGCGATCAACAGTTTTATATTGGGAGGAGTTGGCTGCGCCTAACGGCTGCGGCTCTCTGGCAGTCTGTTGTCTTTTTTTCTTTTTTTTTTGTTTGTGTCGGTGTTGGGATGGTTTTTGTTTCTGTTTTTGGCTGTGTATGTGTGGTGGGGGTGTGGGGTGGGGTGGGGGGGTGGGGCGGGGGGAAACCTTTATTTTATTAGGTCTCTTCCCCGGGGCGCGGCTCGGCTGCGGGCCTTAACATTGCCGGCGCAGCTCGGCTGCGGGACGTTTCAGTGCCCGGTGCGGCTGCGGGCCTTAACATTGCCGGCGCAGCTCGGCTGCGGGACGTTTCAGTGCCCGGTGCGGCTCGGCTGCGGGCCTTAACATTGCCGGCGCAGCTCGGCTGCGGGACGTTTCAGTGCCCGGTGCGGCTCGGCTGCGGGCCTTAACATTGCCGGCGCAGCTCGGCCGCGGGACGTTTCAGTGCCCGGTGCGGCCGCGGGACGTTTCAGTGCCCGGTGCGGCTTGGCCGCTGGACTTAACATCGCCCGGTGTGGCCGCGGGACGTTTCAGTGCCCGGTGTGGCCGCGGGACGTTTCAGTGCCCGGTGCGGCTCGGCCGCGGGACGTTTCAATGCCCGGTGCGGCTTGGCCGCTGGACTTAACATCGCCCGGTGTGGCCGCGGGACGTTTCAGTGCCCGGTGCGGCTTGGCCGCTGGACTTAACATCGTCAGCGCTGTTCGGCCGCGGGACGTTTCAGTGCCCGGTGCGGCTCGGCCGTTGGACTTAACATCGCCCGGTGTGGCCGCGGGACGTTTCGGTGCCCGGGGCGGCTCGGCCGGGGGGCCTTCCATCCCCTTGCGGGGGCTGTGCGTGTCGTTTGCCTCGGTAGGGGTCGAGCTGCCTGTCCGTGGGTGCGGGGGGAAGAGAGGGGAAGTTTTGTTGCCTCCATCACAGTGAGGGGGTGTTTGGAGTCACTGTGATGGATGTTTGTGTTGCGGTCGGGTGTCCTGTGTTCTTTTCTTTTTTGCTGTATTTTGTGTGACTGCTGAAATTTCGCTCGGTGTTGTGCCGAGTGACAATAAAGTGTTGTTATGTTATGTTATGTTATGTTATGTACTTAAACTAATTTACGTGCTTTAAGCATTTCAATTAAAAGCCTGATTAATTTTAGAAAATTTCTTTTTTATTGATAATATGAATTTTTGGTGTTCGCCTTTCGTGGCTTGTGCAAGTTCAGAATCACACCGAATAGGACTTGTTCTGTCTCAGCAACATGTGGAACTTATATCCTGAAGGCATTGCTTTGCACTTGAGGAGTGTTGACCAAGTGCCGCTCCAAGGAACCTGTCTTGAGGGGCGGCTTAAGGCAAATTAAACCGATAGATGAGTGGCAAATGTGGGCAGCTCAATACTGCCAGGGACGTCTGGGCTAATCCTTTGAGAAGTCTCAGTCTGGCAGACACTATAGGTTATATTTAAGGAGCGGAAGAGGGGGAGATTTAATGGGAACCCAATGGACAATTTTGTTTACACAAAGGGTGGTAGGTGATATGGAACGAGTTGCCAGAGTTTAGTTTAGTTTAGAGATACAGCGTGGAAACAGGCACATCGGCCCACCGAGTCCGTGCCGACCAGCAATCCCCACACACTAGCACTATCCTACACACAAGGGACAATTTACAAACCTTACTGAAGCCAATTAATCTACAAGACTGTGCCTCTTTGGAATGTGGAAGGAAACCGGAGCACTTGGAAAAAACCCAGGAGGTCGCGGGGAGAACGTTCAAATTCTGTACAGGCAGAGGAGGTAGTTGAGGCAGGTACTATACCAATGTTTGCAAAACATTTGGTCAGGTACATAGAGAGGATAGGTTTAAATGGATTAGGGCCAAAAGCAGGCAGGTGGGACTAATGTAGTTGGGCCTTGTTGGTCAGCATAGGCAAGTTGGGATGAAGGGCCTGTTTCCACACAGTATGACTCTATGATTGTTAAATTCATTTCTCTCAGGCACTGTGTATGCATTCTGTACTGCCATAAGTGTTTTACAAAGCTGTGCTCAGGCTGATATGTTTCTTAACATACCCCAACTCTGATTCTTAATACTAGTGGTTGATTGATTTTAAATTGATGAACCACGTCACAAACTGATCACTGGGAGGAACATTGCATCTTTACCCAGCAGTCCCTGGTTATCCTTATTGACGATTCAGCATCTAGATAAATAACTATGTGAATCTCGCTCATAAAATGCTCACAGCAAACGTTGAGTAATGAATCTAGTTGATATCTTATTGTACCATTTAGTTATTGATTATTCATTAAGTAATGTTATTTGTCTGCATAATTAGTTTGGGTTATTTTAATAAACCTCTGGTGAAATAATATCAGCATTCTATTTAGTACTAACTCAACATTCAGGCACAGACAGGAAGATTATCCATCATCCATTTACATTAATCTTGTATTAATCCTATTTCCTTTTATTCTCCCTACATTATCATCAACTCCATGACTCCTCCCAGATTCTACCGCTCATCATTGCGAGAGAGGCAATGTTTTTGTTTAGTTTATTGCCACATACAAAGAGATATAGTGAAAGGCATTTGTTGCATGCCGACCAGTCAGCGGAGGGCAGCACGGTGGCGCAGCGGTAGAGTTGCTGCCTTACAGCACTTGCAGCGCTGGAGACCCGGGTTCGATCCCGACTACGGGTTCTGTCTGTACGGAGTTTGTACGTTCTCCCCGTGACCGCGTAGGTTTTCTCCGAGATCCTTGGTTTCCTCCCACACTCCAAAGACGTACAGGTATGCAAGTTAATTGGCTTGGTGTATGTGTAAATTGTCCCTAGTGTGTGTAGGATAGTGTTAATATGCGGGGATCGCTGGTCGGCGCGGACTTGGTGGGCAAAGGGCCTGTTTCCGCGCTGCATCTCTGAACTAAACGAAACAATACATGATTGCAATCTAGCCGCCCACAGAGTACAGATGCATGATGAAGGGAATAACGTGGATAACGTTCAGTGCAAGATAAGGCCAGTAACGTCCAAACAAAGATAGATCATTTACAGAGGCCAATTAAACTATCAGCCTGCACATTGTTGCGATGTGAGAGGAAACTAGAATAAACTTGCAAATTCCAAGCTGACAATGCCCGCGGTCAGGACTGAACCTGCTTCTGCAAGATGCTCCACTGGTTCACCCATTATTGCGCTTCAGTAGAACAGTGGGAAATCGCACTCCAACTCCAGAAACATAGAGGCAATGATCAAAGCACAACATGCCGGCAACTCTCACCATGCCAGGCATTTCCATTTTCATTTCCTGGTCAACAGCTTCTAGGCATTGTTGTGGAGCATCGGGAAGAAATTCTTTACTTGCAGCATAATGGCTCAAGGCTTTAAATTATATTCACCTTCAGCAATAGCAAGAATAGACACTTTTATATGTCTTCCATTCAATTTACGGTTCATCAGATTTGAGTCCCATAGTCAGGATTGAACCTGAGTCTCTGAAGGCAGATTATTATCTAAATTGTGTCAGATTAGGAAAAGGAATGGTGCAACGATCCCTGGGTGCCCTTGTACATCAGTCACTCAAGGTAAGCATACAGGTGCAGCAGGCAGTGAAGAAAGCAAATGGCATGTTGGCCTTCATAGCGAGAGGGTTTGAGTACAAGAGCAAGGAGGTCTTGCACAGGGCCCTGGTGAGACCGCACCTGGAGTATTGTGTACAGTTTTGGTCTCCTAATTTGAGGAAGGACATTCTTGCTATTGAGGAAAAATGTTCCCGATTTTGGGGGAGTCCAGAACCAGGGGTTACGGCTTAAGAATAAGGGGTAGGCCATTTAGGACTGAGATGAGGAAAAACTTTTTCACCCAGAGTTGTGAATTTGTGGAACTCTCTGCCACAAAAGGCAGTGGAGGTCAATTCACTGGATGTTTTTCAAGGGAGAGTTAGATATAGCTCCTAGGGCTAATGGAAGCAAGGAATATGGGGAGAAAACAGGAATGGGGTACTGATTTAGGATGATCAGCCATGATCATATTGAATGGCGGTCCTGGCTCAAAGGGCCAAATGGCCTACTCCTGCACCTATTTTCTATGTTTCTATGTTTCTGCCACTGTAAGGCCGCAGCTCTACCGCTGCGCCAAGATGCCACCTCTGGTGGAATACCACTGAATTGGATGGAAGTGGAATCAAGGTGAAAAGGTTTCATTGATTAATGTTAGCAATTTAATTAGCTCCCAGAAAGACCATCTGTCCCAGTAATTTCTATTACATTGATGGTTGCAGATAAATAATGATCACAATTTACATGGTTGAAGCTAATGTTTGGTACTTGCACAGTGGCCATTTTATACTGAGTAAATAGACTGTATATACCTACCAAATAACGATAGAGTAGACGTGGAAAGGATGTTTCCAGTAGTGGGAGAGTCTAGAACCAGAGGGCACAGCCTCACAATAAAAGGACGTATGTTTAGAATGGAGCTGAGGAGGAACTTCTTTAGCCTAAGGGCGGGGAATCTGTGGCATTCATTGCCATGGACAGATGTGGAGGCCAAGCATTGGGTATTTTTAACGTGGAGATTGACAGATTCTTGATTAGTAAGGGTGTCAACATTAGAGGGAGAAGGCAGGAGAATGGGGTTGAGAGGGAAAAATAAATCAGCCATGAACGAATGGCGGAGTAGACTCGATGGGCCAAATGGCCTGATTCTACTACTGTGTCTCATGGTCTTATGCAATGAACCACAGAATAAATGCTAATTTTAGAAACATAGAAACATAGAAAATAGGTGCCCTTTGAGCCAGCACTGCCATTCAATATGATCATGGCTGATCATTCAAAATCAGTACCCCGTTCCTGCTTTATCCCCATACCCCTTGATTCCGTTAGCACTCGGAGCTATATCTAACTCTCCCTTGAATACATCCAGTGAATTGACCTCCACTGCCTGCGGCAGAAAATTTCACAGATTCACAACTCTCTGGGGGAAAAAGATTTTCCTCATCTCAGTCCTAAAAGGCCTACCCCTTACTCTTAAACTGTGACCCCTGGTTCTGGACTCCCCCAACATCGGGAACATTTTTCTTGCATCTAGCCTGTCCAATCCCTTAAGAATTATATATGTTTCTATAAGATCCCCTCTTATCCTTCTAAATTCCAGTGAATTTAAGCCCAGTCGATCCATTCTTTCATCATACATCAGTCCTGCCATCCCGGGAATTAACCTGGTGAACCTACGCTGCACTCCCTCAATAGCAAGAATGTCCTTCATCAAATTAGGAGACCAAAACTGCACACAATACTCCAGGTCTCACCAGGGCCTTGTACAACTGCAGTGGGACCCCCTTGCTCCTATACTCAAATCCTCTCGCTGTGAAGGCCAACATGCCATTTGTTTTCTTTCACTGCGTGCTGTACTTGCATGCTTACTTTATAATGCTTCACAAGCAAAACTGGGCTTTTTGTTTAACTTTGCTTTTCTGCTGTTAGGTCACCCAGCAACCAAAGGTAATTCAGTGTGGCAGCATTGATCCAGAGAGAGGCTGGCACTATTGACTGTGCAAAGAATCTTAAGATTTCATGATTGAGCTGATCTATATTCACATGTGAACCCACTGACGAATCAGTCATGCCGCCCGGGAAGCTAAACACCTACTTAAGTCTGCAGCTACGATTATATGCAGTGGCCCTGAATTACTCTTGGGCGTTCGTATCTTGCTCCAGATAAGTGGCCTACATTGAAGCCAGTGACACCAAAAACGTAAAGTATTTC
Organism: Rhinoraja longicauda; assembly: GCF_053455715.1. Classification (NCBI taxonomy): domain Eukaryota; kingdom Metazoa; phylum Chordata; class Chondrichthyes; order Rajiformes; family Arhynchobatidae; genus Rhinoraja; species Rhinoraja longicauda. Next base: position 14,328,130 of record NC_135976.1, read on the forward strand.
TATATCTAGTCATGATTATTAACGGAGCTAGCAGCCTTGCTTCCTAATATAAGTAAAAGGATTCACGGGAAACTATTAAATGTGCCCTTTGGTGTTCAAAGAGTAGTTCTGCATCTAATCAGAAAAGTGAAGATTGTATTGGCATCATGCCATTAACGCATGCCTCAATAAGAATTTCGTTGTTCCGTTTTCAGTACATATAGTTAGTCTTTGCTTTTGACTCTTGACTTTTGATACAAAGGACTGCCGAGGGAGAGCACAGTAGCGCAGCAGTAGAGTTGCTGCCTTACAGCGCCAGACACTCGGATTCAATCCACACTATGAGTGCTGTCTGTACGGAGTTTGTACGTTCTCCCTGTGACCACATGGCTTATCTCCGGGTGCTCCGGTTTCCTCCCACACTCCAAAGATGCACAGGTTTGTATGTTAATTGTTTTTGGTAGAATTGTAATTTGCCGCCAGTGTGTAGGAGGGTGTGAGTGTGTGGGGTGATCGCTGGTCGGCATGGACTTGGTGGGCCGAAGTGCCTGTTTCCACGCAGTATCTCTGAAGTCTAAAGTCTTAGAGAATTAAAAGTAGTTTAATAACGCAACTTTAAAAATCACTTTAAACTTCAGCACATCAAGGAAATAAAAACCTTGCATAATTGTCCAGGTAATTCATCATCCACATATCCACTTCACAAAACAATGAGCGTTACAAAAGGAAATGATAAAAGCAATGAATTGAAAGGGTAGATGAAAGTGAGGACACTTTTATACTAATTATGATTTGTCAAATTTATCTCCTCTTCTTTAAAGAAATTTGTACGGGCCCAACTAGTATTTATTATTGTGGTGACAACCTGTAATTTTCATCAAGCAGTGAGTTTTTGAAGTGACAATTCTGGGATGAGAATTACAGGTATAAATCCACAAAGTTAATAAATCCAAAAAGTTAATTTTTAAGGGTAGTCAAGGGGTTTAGACATCATCGAACAGATGTATTAACTGGGGAGAACACATTCATTTTGTTCAGACATTTTCATGGAAGCATGAAGGGAGCAAACTGCGTCATTAAGCACAATTTTCTCTTTTGAAATCACCGATAGCAAGTAACAATGTCCTAAACCCATCGCATATTACGTGGTTGACAAGTCACAATGCTGACGTAATGCTGAGGCATTTGGAGTTTTGTGAGCAGTTTTGGGCCCCATACCTGAGAAAGAATTTATTGGCTTTGGAGTGGGTCCAAAGGAGGTTTACAAGAATGATCCCAGAAATGTTTAGGTTAACATACCATGAGCATTTAATAGCACTGGGCCTGTACTCACTGATTGTAATCAAGAGCCTATCTCACCTTTAAAATAAACAATGTCTTTGCCTCCAATGCTGTCTGTGGCAATGAATTCCACAGATTCACCAACTTTTGGCTAAATAAATTCCTCCTTACCTCAATTCTAAAGGTACGTCCTTTTATTCTGAGGTTGTGCCCTCTTGTTCTAGACTTTCCCATTACTGGTAACAGCCTTTCCACGTCCACTCTATCCAGGTCTTTCATTATCCGGTTTGTTTCAATGAGACCCCCCTCTTATTCAAACTCCAAAAAATACAGGCCTAGAGCCTCATAAGTTAACTAAATCATCCCCGGGATCATTCTCATAAATCTCCTCTGAACCCTCTCTAAAACCAACACATCCTTCCTCGGATATGGGGCCCACAAGCAGCTCACAATACTCCAAATGTGGCCTCAGCAGCACCTTGTAAAGCCTCAGCATTACATCCTTGCTTTTATACTCTAGTCTCCTTGAAATTAATGCTAGCATTTTATTTGCCTTCCTTACAACTGACTCAACCTGCAAACTAATCTTTCGGGAATCCTGCACCAGAATTCCCAAGTCCCTTTGCACCTCCAATCTCTAAATAAGAATGCTCTTTCATTTATAACCAACATCCACCCTCTGTCCACTTTAAAACATTGAAAATTCTAGTGCATCCAATACTGCTCTCAGACCATTTTAAAGAAAAAAAGTGTTTTTGTACCATCTGGCAGGATGCTGCTTAAATTACTTCCATAAAAATCCACCACAGTATTTTTAAAATGTCCATAAACAGGTTAACAATTGTAGTAAAATATTGTGGGAAGCAATTCAATTTTCACAAATTGAATTGTGGCTGAACCCAAGTTAATGATGTCCCATGTATTAATGGGTGGTATCCCTTGTGGGGAAAAGAGACTACTTGACAAAAAAGCATAATTATATCAGGACACATCCTCTCAATATTTTTCATCGTCATCTTGGACTTACAAATTATTTTAACTTAATGGCCATTCAATACTTGCAGGTTGCTCTGGCATTGTGTTTATTTGCTTCTAAATCCACCTCTGTTGAACTAAGACAATTAATTAACAGCTTATCGCCTAACAACAACACTTCGCAACAGTCTTTTTCTACAGCAACTGCTTTTCTTTCTGCTGTGTTTGCCGTTTTCAAACTAAGTTTTATTGTTATGGTTTGATCCGGGGCTAATAATGCAGCAAAAACACTTACATGGAAAGTCAATTTTGTTTTAACATTGGAAACAGAATACTTACAGGAATAGATATAGATATTAATTATACATGGCGGCTTAGCTTATTAAGAAAGTTCTGCTGCTGTGACCTGAGGATTATAAATATCTATAATAGTATCCATAGTGCCGGGGTAGCATTGACTGGAATTAAAAAAAGAAAGTGCGAGCGGAACTCAGAAGGCCAGTGAGTATCTTTGATCAGAGGTGGAAGAAAATAGAGATATGGCAAGTGCAGGCACATGGAAGGTGAGAAGTGAGACGAGGGGTTGGGGGGAGGGAGTAGAGGAGGAAAAAGCAAAAGGAGCTTGTGGGAAATTATGGAATAAATGACTAGATGATAAAAGGAGCTGGCGAGAGGATGAGAAAAGAAGCAATCAATGAAAACTTGCAAACCTATTAATAACGGCACGGTGGCGCAGCTGTAGAGTTGCTGCTTCACAGCGCCCGAGACTCTGGTTCGATCCTGACCATGTCTGCTGACTATAAGGGGTTTGTACATTCTCCCTGTGACTGTGTGGGGTTTCTCCGGTTTCCTCTCACACTCCAAAGACGACAGGTTTCTAGGTTAACACAAAAAGCTGGAGTAACTCCACGAGTCAGGCAGCAACTCTGGAGAAAAGGAATAGGTGACGTTTCAGGAGGAGTCAGAAACACAAGATATAGATGGCGATTTAGAGAGAGATGTAGAACAAATGAATGAAAGATATGCAAAAAAGTAATGATGATCAAGGAAACGGACCGTTTGACTATGATTCTGATACTGTATGACTATAAAACTACTCAGCCATTCGATCATGGCTGATCTATTTTTCACGCTCTAACCCCATTCTCCTGCCTTTTCCACATTACCTTTGACGTCCTTACTAATCAAGAACTTATCAATCTCCTCTTTAAAAAATATCCAATTACTTGAATACATTGAAGGTGTTTATACAATGACAATGTCAGTGCTTTATTAACATTGCAACTGGCAAAGTGATGAAACCTGGAACCACTGTAACAAATCACTCTGCAACCTACTCTTGCACTCTCATTGATTGCACACAGTAGCCCTTGCAGGCAAGAATAACAATTTTATAAATTGGGTGCAGCAGTTTGTAGGGGGCAATCAGCTGAAGCCAGCCCTCTAATTTGTAAAGCCAACAGGTATGGAAGTGTAGACAGACAAAATGCTGGAGTAACTCAGCAGGACAGGCAGCATCTCTGGAGAGAAGGAATGGGTGAGGTTACAGGTCGAGACCCTTCTTCAGGGTCACATCTCGACCCGAAACATCACTCATTCCTTCTCTCCAGAGATGCTGCTTGTCCTGCTGAGTTACTCCAGCATTTTGTGTGTATCTTCAGTTTAAAGCAGCATCTGCTGTTCCTCCCTACACAGATGTGTGATGGATGAGTCCAGAAACTAGTAAAACTGAGGGCTTAAGTAATTGGAAATATTCGTTCAGTGCATTTAATCTGTAAATAAAGCCCAGTGTGAATAAAAATGGCTAAAAATCTGGCACCGTTTTACGAACTGTACACATAAAAAATTTTTAAAAAGCTGGTTTACAAAAAAAGAGACACAAACTGCTGGAGTAACCCAGTGGGGCAGGCAGCATCTCTGGAGAACAAGGGCAGGCAATGTGTCTGGTCGGGTCCCTTATTCAGACTGATTGTCGTGTGGAGAGAAAGCTGGAAGATAGGTGGGGGTGGGACAAAGCCTGGGAAGTGATAGGTGGATGCAGGTGGGTGGGGGTTGCTAAATACCTCACAGCTCAAATTATGAAAAAAAAATCAAGTTATGTTCAGGCTTAAACCCCTCTATACATTTCCACCTTGGGGAAAAAGGTTCTGACTGTCTACCCTATCTATGTACTTCTATCAAATCTCCCCTCAACCTCTGACGTTTCAGAGAAGGCGATCCAAGTCTCTCCAACCTGTCCCTGTAGCTTAAACCCTCTAATCCAGGCAGCATTCTGGTAAACCTCCTTTGCACCCTCTCTTAAACATCCAGATCTTTCCTGAAGTTATCTTCTCATTGGTTCCTTATTAAAGATATGGTCAAATAGTTAAGGATGGTACAGTTAGTACATTACAACATGATAATTAATAATTGCCATGAAATTAACTACCTGGTCCAAAAGATTATTTTTTACAGTCTCTTTTCTTTAAAATTTAATTAATACTAGAATTAGTATCTCTCCCATTTTTATTTGCATTTCTGTATATGGTTTGAATCTAATTTACATCTCATAATTCACGCTTTCTGATTTACTCAATGTGATTCAGTGGGGACTCTTCAAACCGATTAGGTAACAAAACTTACTTCCTTATTAGTTTAGTTTAGTTTAGTTTAGAGATACAGCACAGAAACGGGCCCTTCGGCCCACCGAGTCCGCGCCGACCAGTGATCCCCGCACAGTAACACTATCCTACACACACAAGGGACAATTTACATTTATACCACGCCAATTAACCTACAAACCTGTACGTCTTTGGAGTGTGGGAGGAAACCAAAGATCTCGGAGAAAACCCACGCAGATCACAGGGAGAACGTACAAACTCCGTACAGACAGCACCCGTAGTCAGGATCGAACCCAGTTCTCTGGTGCTGTAAGGCAGTAGCTCTACCGCTGCACCACAGTGCTGATCTGCTCACAGACATCACACGTGCCCAGTAGATGATTCCACACAGGATCGAGTTGACATTTGAAAGAAGTACATAAAATCATGGGAGACACATGTAGGGTGGACAGTCAGAATCTTTTTTCCTAGTGTGTAAAGGTCAAAGACTGGAGAGCATTGCTTTAAGGTCAGATGGGGAAAGTTTTTTTTTACACAGAGTGTGGAGGGGGTCTGGAACGCACTGCCAGGGGTGGTGGTAGAGGCAGATATACTAGTGTGGGAAACAACTTCAGATGCTGGTATAAATCGAAGGTAGACACAAAATGTTGGAGTAAGTCAGTGGGTCAGGCAGCATCTCGGGAGAGAAGGAATGAGTAACGTTTCGGGTCTGATCACTAGCAGATATGCTAGAATGATCACTAGCATGCTAGCGTCGTTTAAGAGGGGGCGGCATGGTGGTGCAATGGTGGAGTTGCTGCCTTATTAGTTTAGTTAAGTTTAAAGATACAGCACAGAAACAGGCCCTTCGGCCCACCGAGTCTGCGGGATCGAACCTGACTACTAAGGGGGTTGGCTGTACAGAGTTTGTACATTCTCCCCGTGACCATGTGGGTTTACTATGGGCTAAAGTGCCTGTTTCCACACTGTATTACTAAACTAAACTAAAAGAGGATTTTATATAGGCAGATGGATAGACAATAGACAATAGACAATAGACAATAGGTGCAGGAGTAGGCCATTCAGCCCTTCGAGCCAGCACCGCCATTCAATGCGTTCATGGCTGATCACTCTCAATCAGTACCCCGTTCCTGCCTTCTCCCCATACCCCCTCACTCCGCTATCCTTAAGAGCTCTATCCAGCTCTCTCTTGAAAGCATCCAACGAACTGGCCTCCACTGCCTTCTGAGGCAGAGAATTCCACACTTTCACCACTCTCTGACTGAAAAAGTTCTTCCTCATCTCCCACACAAATATGCATCAACATATCTTGGAACCAATCAATAATACACAGGGGATGAAGGTATATGGATCATGTGCTGGCAGAGGAGCTTAGCTTAACCTGGCATCCTGTTCAGCATGGATATTGTGGGCTGAAGGGGCTGTCCCTATACTGTACTGTTGCATGTAATTAAACATAATTCTGCATAAAACCTTGCTGCATTTCTCAGGCATCCTTCAGCAAGATGAGTGCAAAGTCAGGTTGATGTATTGATGGCAATTCACCCATCACAAACACAGGGGTCATTTTCAAAGACAAAACGTTGGATGAATATATGGCATGTGGTCTATGCAAAGGAGCTTTTGAGGAAACTTTAGCCTGACGATTTACTTGTCATAGGCAGGAGAATGGGGATGAGAGGGAAAAATAGATCAGCCATGATCGAATGGGCCGAATGGCCTAACTCTGCTCCTATGTCTTAAGATATTATTTGACATGCACAGCAAAAAGATGAGTCCCATCTTGATTTAGCCTGATGCCCATATAAGCACATTTCAAATAGATTAACAGGAAAAGCAGTGGTGGGAGCCCAGGTCTTAGTGGCACAGTGGCGCAATGGATCCGGTTTGATCCTGACTATGGGTGCTGTTGGTATGGAATTTGTATGTTATAGACAATAGACAATAGGTGCAGGAGTAGGCCATTCGGCCCTTCAAGCCAGCACCGCCATTCAATGTGATCATGGCTGATCATTCTCAATCAGTACCCCGTTCCTGCCTTCTCCCCATACCCCCTGACTCCGCTATCCTTAAGAGCTCTATCCAGCTCTCTCTTGAATGCATTCAGAGAATTGGCCTCCACTGCCTTCTGAGGCAGAGAATTCCACAGATTCACAACTCTCTGACTGAAAAAGTTTTTCCTCATCTCCGTTCTAAATGGCCTACCCCTATTCTTAAACTGTGGCCCCTTGTTCTGGACTCCCCCAACATTGGGAACATGTTTCCTGCCTCTAACATGTCCAACCCCGTAATAATCATATACGTTTCGATAAGATCCCCTCTCATCCTGTTCTCCCTTTGTTCTCCCTTTGACCGCATGGATTTTCTTTGGGTGCTCCGGTTTCCTCTCACATTCCAAAGGCGTACAGGTTTGTAGGTTAATTGGCTTTGGTAAGTTGTAAAATTGTCCCTAGTGTGTGTAGATGAGTGTACGGCGTGATCGCTCGTCGGCGAGGACTCTACGAGCCGAAGAGTGTCTCAAGCCGAAACGTCACCTATTCCTTTTCTCCAGAGATGCTGCCTGACCCGCTAAGTTACTCCAGTATTTTGTGTCCATCTTCGGTGTAAACCAGCATCTGCAGTTCCTTCCTACACATTGATAACCAGCAGTTGGCAGGAAAAATATTTGTCATCTTGTCCTAATTAGTCATGATAAATAATTCATCCAAATTTGCATCAAAGGTGGACACAAAATGTTAGAGTAACACAGTGGGACAGGCCGCATCTCTGGAGAGAAGGAATGGACGATGTTTCAGGTCGAGACCCTTCATCAGACTCTTCTTCAGACAGAAATGTTGCCTGTCCCGTTGAGTAACTCCAGGATTTTGTGTCTACCTTCGATTTAAACCAACATCTGCAGTTCTTACCCACACAAATATGCATCAACATATCTTGGAACCAATCAATAATTATTTTTAATTGTGAGGCAACTACATATTAATAAGACTTAGACAGAGAAAGTCTTTAGTACTCTAAGGTATTAAACTATTCTCTCTTCACTACTTTGATGTTTGCATTTGTAAATCTACGCAGATGCTAAGTGGGAAATATATTCCAGGGCCTTTCCAGTAATGTTATTGTGACTGGCAGGTTTCAAAGCATAAAGACTTAGAAACCAATTTCCGTTTGCCTGGTGCACCATGTGTATCAGCCTCGGTGAGTTTGTGAGAAGAAATTGGAGGCAGGTGTCACATTATCCGCACGAAATGGTTGTTGGAAATTGCTGCACTGTTCCTTCAAATGAGAGGATCTTTGAAATGTGGCCAGCAATCCTCAGTTAGGATGAATGGGTGCCATGCAACAAATTATTCAGAAATATCAGGAGACTAAAGTGCGGATAGGTCAGAAAGATCAGCCCAATATCAAAGATTTAATACCACTTCACATTACCATGGTCCCGCAGAGCACTCACATGCGATGTTGTTCCCATTTTGTTCCATTTTGTTTGCACATATGCTGAGAAACTGGTCGGACATTTCACAAGCCCAACACAAAGCAATTCGTTGCAAACTAGCCTGGGTGAGAAAGACTGGAGCGACTAGGCTTGTATACACTGGAATTTAGAAGGATGAGAGGAGATCTTATCGAAACGTATAAGATTATTAAGGGGTTGGACACGTTAGAGGCAGGAAACATGTTCCCAATGTTGGGGGAGTCCAGAACAAGGGGCCACAGTTTACGAAATAAGGGGTAGGCCATTTAGAACTGAGACGAGGAAAAACTTTTTCAGTCAGAGAGTTGTGAATCTGTGGAATTCTCTGCCTCAGAAGGCAGTGGAGGCCAATTCTCTGAATGCATTCAAGAGAGAGCTAGATAGAGCTCTTAAGGATAGCGGAGTCAGGGGGTATGGGGAGAAGGCAGGAACGGGGTACTGATTGAGAATGATCAGCCATGATCACATTGAATGGCGGTGCTGGCTCGAAGGGCCGAATGGCCTCCTCCTGCACCTATTGTCTATTGTCTATTCAAATTCGAGATATGCAAAGAGCTCACGGGCGGACTTGAGAAGCAGAACTACAAGATGAAGCCGTAAATCTATCCTGTTTTGCTCTATATTTTCTGGAGAATTGGCAAAGAATGCGAGAGAACTTTAAAGGAGATACGAGGAAAGCAGGCGTTGGTTTACAAAAATAAGTCGGGGAAAGGGAAACTAGAGGGATGAAAAGCACCGATGGTCAAGGAGCCCACAATGGTCCATTGTGGAGGAGGTGAGAACAAAGGGATACAAACAGTGAAACTAGTAGGATGACTAGGGTGGAAGAGGGACGGAGAGAGAGAGGGAATGCAAGGGTTACTTGAAATTAGAGAAATTAATATTCATACCGCTGAGTTGTAAACTGCCCAAGTGAAATATGAGGTGCTGTTACTCCAACTTGCATGTGGCCTCACTCTGACAGTGGAGGAGGCACAGGACAGAAAGGTCAGTGTGAGAATGGAAAGGGGAGTTAAAATGTTTGGCAAACGAGAGATCGCGTAGGCCAAGGTGGACTGAGCGTAGGTGTTCAGCGAAACAATCGCCCAGTCTGCTTGGTTTCGCTGATATACAGGAGTCCACACCTGGAACAGCGGATACAGTAAATTGCTAGCTGTTCTGATTTTTTCCTTGCATATTTACAGGGCACAGTTGTGCAGCTGGTAGAGCTGCTTCATCACAGAACAAGAGGCCCGGGTTCAATCCTGATCTCGGGTGCTCTCTGTGGAGTTTGCATGTTCCCCCTGTGACCCCGTGGGTTTCATCCAGATGTCCCGGTTTTCTCACATTTCCCAAAGATGTGTGGGTTGATAGGATAATTATCCTCTGTAAATTGCCCCTCGTGTGTAGGGAGAGGTTATGCAAGTGGAATAACATAGAACTAGTGTTAGCAAGTGATCGAATGTCAGTATAGACTCGGTGGGCCGAAGGGCCTGTTTCCATACTGTATCTTTCAATCAATCACTATAATGAAGGGTTTCATGTGCAGATAATGAGGCATGGTGCATAGTTATGCAAAGGTATTAAAACAATATAATACTTAAAAGAAGCGAACATTTACTGTGTTTAATTTAAAAAGAGATATGGAAACTGTTTACGAGACATCAAATGCAGTGCAATCCAATCTTATAAATTACAAATCCATATTTATCATAAAAATGCATTATCATATTTTCTAACAGAATCTAGTTTGCCAGCCTCCATAATTCTAAAAGCATTTGTCAGGACTGACACATTTTGATTATTTGCCCAGAGTTGTATTAGATTTTTAAAGGACCACCTTTCAGTAACAGATTTATTTATTTCACTGAGCAGACTTAATTCTCAATGCAAAAACAATGACTAATATGTAGGAAGGAACTGCAGATGCTGGTTTACATCGAAGATTGACACTGGATGATACCACGACTAGCATAATGCTGGAGTAACTCAGCAGGACAGGCATCATCTCTGGAGAGAAGGAATGGGTGACGTTTTGGGTCAAGACCCTTCTTCAGACAATAGTTAATGCCACATTTTCATTAAGAAAAAGGCTGAGGATGGGGAAACATTGAAATGTCCTTAGAAAATGCTTGGAAAGTAGACACAAAATGCGGGAGTAACTCAGCGGGTCAGGCAACATCTCAGGAGAGAAGGAATGGTTGACGTTTTGGGTCGAGACCCTTCTTCAGACTGAAGGAGAATGCTTTGGTGTTTCACTGCTTTCCCTTTAGTGAACTGCTCCTTATCCTATCTGAATATTTATTTTTTATTACAATAACTTGACAGGAACTTCCTCTTTATATTCCGAATAATTTGTGTGTCCTTCAGACTGAAAATTTTGGATAAAAACATTATTGACAATCAGTTGTCATAGAACTGTTCCACATAGAACTCAAGAGCGACTATGATTATTTTTACTAAGTAGCATCTGAAAGGATATGCCACAATAATATAGTTTAGTTTAGTATAGTATAGTTTAGTTTAGTTGCGAGGCCCAGCATGAAAACAGGTCATTTTGCATGATCTGATCTGTTTGGATAGCATGTGAACCAAATCTTTTCACTGTACCTCGATGCACATGTCAGTAATAAACCTAAACCTAAATCTACAATCAAGCCAAACACATACAATAGGTAGAGTGAAGGGAAAGATACAGAGGTCAGAACATAGTTTTCATCATTATGTTGCTATAGTTCCATTGGACATTGGACCTGCTATTTAATTTATCTTTGACCTCTAAGTCTTCATAATAACAGGAAGAAAGTGTAAGCAGAGTTTGACCAGGACTCATCATACTTTGAAAAACAATCATGATTCAATTATACTTTTTTGTCACGTGTACCAAGGTAAAGTGCAATGCTTTGTTTAGTATTCAATATCATATAACACACCTCACCTAGGCAGTACACGTGTCGCCATAGTTTTGTCGCCGACAAAGTTACAAAAGTTCACTGAACAGTCCTATCTTCTACCTGCTGCCGTACATGGAGTTTGACTCGCCTTTGGAGGCTTCGAAGCCTTCGGAGGCCGCCAGCCGGGTCCCCACTTTGTTTTCGGTGGCCCCCTTCCATGTCCTCCGTTTGTTCTCGGTGGTCAGGTCACCCCTTCGTTCTTGGCGGCCTCCCGCCAGGTAGTTCTCGCAGGGGCCCACCTCGATCTCAACGGTCCCCTCATTCCTGGCGGTTGCTCTCGGGTCCCTCCTCGCTCTCGGCACCGCGGTTCCCATCGACACCGATGGCTCGGAGCTGGGTTCGGAGTCCACGGTGGGCGGGCCGGGCCTACTGGGTGGCTCCTCTATCCTCGATGAGCGAGTCCACGGTCTGCGGCGGGCGGGACGAGCCGGGCCTGATGGAAGGCTTCGCCCCGGTCGTCAGGACACGCCCGACACCTGGCTTGCAAGGATACAAAGAAATAGATTTGAGAGACACAAGGAACTGCAGATGCTGGTTTACCAATAAATCACCCGGGCCCCACACAGGAGGCCGAAAGTGTATTTAACATCATATTTTGAGATCTTTAAAAACTTTGTATATCTGGTCATATGGCTGATTCTGAAAAAGATAATTTTGGATTTCTGTTCTCTTTTATTGATGTTTACTGATTTCTTCTTTAAGTAACCTCGTTATAAAAGCAGTGTTTTTTTCTCTGATTAAGTTATTGGTGTGAAATGGATATTTGTTGCAGTGACATGACTGGATGTTACATTTCTGATGCAAGGTGTTTCGATGCGATCTTTTCCGAGAATTACATTACCAAGGCGACTTTGAAATTTCTCAGTGGTTTGAATTTAATGCAGGGGGGATTGAATCTACCGCATAATGAAAGGCTGGAGATGTATGAAGAAGGGAAGAATTTGAAGGGAAGAATTTGAACAAATATATTCAGAGTTATGTAAGGAGCTGAATGTGGTGTGCAGTCTCTTAAATCATTTGGAACAATTATCTATCAGTGCAGTGCATGAAAGAAACATGAGATCATTCTGTTCTTCAACAAATCTGTTTTACGAAGCTGCTGTTTTTGGTTTAGTGTGTGGGTGCGATTGTTCATAAATAAGCTCTTGATAGTTGTTACATTTCTAAATTCGGCCCCCACAACCTGACAAAAGATATGTGGAATGGCAGAAATATATGAGTTGGTGGTAGGATAAGTGGGCATGACGTGGAAGCGTGGTTAACAGTGTTCACCAAGGTGGACCCATGGAACTGCAGATGCTGGTTTCCAAGAAAAAGACACAAAGCGCTGAAGTAACTCAGCGGGTCAGAATAGAAGAATAGAATAGAATAGAATGGCCTTTATTGCCATCCAAAAACAGGTTTTTGGACGAAATTCCGTTACCCACAGTCAACAATGAGAAGCAATAAAAAGAAAGCAATAAAACCCACAATCACAAAACCAACATAAAACGACAAAAACACCCATCACAGTGAGTCTCCTCCAATCACCTCCTCACTGTGATGAAAGGCCAGAATGTCTTTCTCTTCCCTGCCATCTTCTCCCGCGGTCAGGCAGTCGAAATTGCCACGTTGGGGCTGTCGGGGCTCCCGACATTGGAGCCCACGCCGGGCGGTGGTAAATCCCGCGGCCTATTGCAAGCCGCGCCAGACGGTGAAAGGTCCGCAGTGGGCCGACCCAAGCACCGCGATTCGGGGCGGGCGAAGACGCTGCCGCTCCCGAAGTCGGCCCCCACCCAGGGACCTGCGAGCTTCCGACGTCCACGCGGCCCGCGGCCGAAGCCTCCAAAGGCGAGTCGCAGCCGCACTCGCAGCGCCACCACAGCCTCCGAAGGCAGCCAGCTCCGCAGGTGGTAAGTACAGTCCGGTCCGCGGGCTCTGCGAACCAGAGCCCAAGGTGGTCCCAGCTGGAGGCCGCAGCTCCAGGCGGCATCTCTGGAGAACATGGAGAGGTGACGTTTCGGGTCGGGACCCTGCTTCAGGCCATTGGATTTATTTGGAGTATTGTGTGCAGTCCATTGCAGGAAAGATGTGGAAGTTTTGGGGAGGGTGCAAAGTCCTGACCCGGAACGGCAACCATCCTTTTTCTTCAGAGATGCTGCCTGACCTGCTGAGTTACTCCAGCATTTTGTGAATAAATCGAGTTACTCCAGAACTGGATCAGTTTTTTGGGGGAACTGCAGTTACTTGTACCTCCGTGTACTCTTTTTCCAGTTTAGTTTGGTTTAGAGATACAGCATGGAAACAGGCCCTTCAGCCCACTGAATCCATGATGACCGCCGATCACCTGTCCCTCCGGATTAATTTTACTGATTGTATGCCTCATTGTCACCTTCCCCTCAGCTAACAATGAACCATTCTACATTGCCTTGATCATCGTCTGATCTGTCGTTTTCACAACTTACCCTTCCATGTCTCTAGTGGGGAAATGAGACTAGCTTAGAATGGGCCCCTTGGTCAGCATGGATAAGTTGGGCCAAAGGGTCAGTTTCCCTGCTGTATGACTATGACTCTGTGGAACATTACCCAGGCATGTCCTGTTCCCAACATACTGTAAGCACAAATCCAATCCAAGTAATTCAAATTCAGTCACTCCACTCATCATCTTTCTGAGAGGTTGCTTTAGAGACTTCTAAAACCACTTTGGGTCATTAGCTGACCAGTGGAGACTAGAGTTGGCAGCATCTGAGAAGATAATGTTGTCTTCAAATGGAAATATCTTTCATTCTTCAACAATGACATTCCTTATCCTTTGTGTGAACAGGTGAAAAGAGATAAATATTCTCAAATGTCTAAAATTTACCATTGTCACCTCAGGTAGCATGCTTGAATAGTACATTTAGCTGCCATGACAGACTGCTGTGTGAAAAATTGAGGGGAAAGCTAGCCGTATCATCCATTGTCATTTAATTCTATAGTTTGTATGATTACAAAGTTGTTTTAAAATGGGAATAAAATGTCTTTCCAACTTGTCTTACTGGGACGATGATGCATCTCGTGGCCTGTGCGTTTACCCCAATAAATCATGCTATGCATTGTTCAGGCACAATAGCGTACTTACTGTAGGACCTGCCTGACTGATTATATCAATGCGCTTACAAGATCTGTGCAACACAGTTTTCTACAGGGAACAGTGCATCACATCAATAATCAGAAAATGGATTCACACCATCAGGTTAGAATTAAATCATAGCAATAGGCAGCACTGTGGCACAACAGTAGAGTTGCTGACTGACAATGTCCTGTTGTAGAGACCCAGGTTCAATCCTGACCATGGGTTCTATCTGTACAGAGTGTGTACGATCTCCCCATGGCTGCGTGGGTTTTCTCCGGGTGCTCTGGTTTCCTCCCACGCTCCAAAAACAAACAAGTTTTTTAGATTCATTGGCTTCAGTAAAAATGGTAAATTATCCCAAGTGTAGAGGATAGTGCTAGTGTATGAGGATCGCTGGTCAGTGCGGACTCGGTGGGCCGAAGGGCCTGATTCCACATTGTATCTCTAAACTAAACTAAAACTAATATGCGAAAGAATAGTAACAAGTTGAGTACAAGTTATATTCATGGTATAGTACAGCACAGGAACAGGCTCTTCGGCCCTCAATGTCTGTGCTGAACATAATGCCAGGAGAAACTCTTATCTACTTGCACATAATCTATATCTCTCCATTCCCTGTATTACCATGTGTCGATCCAAAAGCTTCTTAAATGCCACTATCCTCGTAATATTAATAATATTACTTTCTAATTTTTAATAGTTTCAGCAGTTTTACTGAGCACGTTGGTCAAGTGATCATGGCCAAGTTTAAAGTCTACTACTGCTTTAATTATCCTATGAACTAATACGTTTCTTATTCATTGTAGGAAGGTACTGCAGATGCTGGTTTATACCGAAGAAAGACACAAAGTGCTGGAGTAATTCAGCAGGTCAGGCAGCATCTCTGGAGGAAAAGAATAGGTGATATTTCAGGTCAGAACTCCTCTTCAGACAGAAATTAGGGGTGGAATATAGAAATTCTTATTATATTTCATGCATGGCATGCCCAATTAAAAAAAAAATAAAGTCCAGTCACATAATATTGCTCTTTCAATAAAATGTAAAGTTTGCACCTTTTCAAGGTAGAATTTGAAAACAACTACACACCATCAGATTACAGGTTATAAGTTTTCTAATGCCGTAGACACATGATGAATACATTTGGATGTATTTCTTGGGAAACTGGTGCTTGTGGATTATATGTTTCCTAGATATCTGGATAGTCACCAGGAAATAAAGTTAAATGGACTGAACCGTAATATATATTTTATGGGGCATTTTACAATAAGACCATAACCATAACCATAAGACATATGAGCAGAACTAGGCATTCAGCCCATCAAGTCTGCTCTGCCATGCAATCATGGTTGATCTAGTTTTGCCTTTCAACCCCATTCTCCTGCCTTCACATAACCTTTGACACACTCACTCATCAAGAGCTATCAAGCTCCACTTTAGAAATACCCAATGACTTGACCTCCTCACCGTCTGTTGCAATAGAGCCCACAGATTCACCACCCTCTAAGACATTTCCCCGCGTCTCTTTTCTAAAGGTATGTTCTTTCTTTCTGAGTAATGTGTAAGAAGGAACTGCACATGCTTGTTTAAACTGGATAGACACAAAAAGCTGGAGTAACTCAGCGGGACAGGCATCATCTCTGGAGAGAAGGAATGGGGTCACGTTTCGGGTCGAGGAGAAGAGTCTCAACTGAAAACGTCACCCATTCCTTCGCTCCAGAGATATTGCCTGTCCCGCTGAGTTACTCCATCTTTTTATGTCTATCCTTTCTTTCTGAGTTCGTTGTGTCTCAACAAGAATCTTTCATGATATCACATTGACAATAAATGCCAGGTATATTGATTTCATAAGTTCATAAGTTATAGGAGCAGAATTGGACCATTCCACCAATCGAGTCTGCCATTCAATCATGGCTGATCTATTTTCCCTTCTCAACTCCATTCTCCTGCCTTCTCCCCATAAACTTTGATGCCCTTACTAATCAAGAACCTATCAATCTCCACTATAAAAAAAAACAAAGATTTGGCCTCCACAGCCATCCATGTCAATGAATTACACAGTTTCACCACCATTTTATAGTACCTTTCCATTTGGAAATGTTTATTGTGAGAGTTCATCAAATCCGATGCCCTGTGGGTTAAGGATTGGAGATACAAGTAACTGCAGATGCTGGGATCTTGGACAAGGACATAAAGTGCTGGAGAAACCATTGAGTTTCTCCAGCAAATGGTGTTTTGTTATAAATGTTTCAATATTTCCACTTTCTCAGCACTTTGCTTTTTCAATTAATTTTGCATTAGATTCAACTTAAACTTAAAACTAAACATAACTTTCATTTTAATTTGTTTCTGAGCAATTTCAAAAATGATACCATAACAGGTCAGAAATATTCTTACATTTCCCAATCATTATAAATATTACTGATGCTAACTTAAGAATAAATATATTCAATGTAAAACTGTAGAACCTTTCTGAGTAAGAGTCGACGAGCCTCAAAGAATCTTTCTGTGGCAGCAATAATTCAACATTTTGGGGGGAATTACATTATGAATTCTAACCTTTATTTATCTTTCACTTACCATGCAAATGCACATTATAAAACTTTAAGATTTTGAGTCTGAGTTTAGTTTATTGTCACGTGTACCGAGGTACAGTGAAAAAAAAGCTTTTGTTGCATGCTGACTAGTCATTGGAAAGACTATACATGATTACAATCGAGCCATCCACAGTCTACAGATACACGATAATGTGAATAACCTTTAGTGCAAGATAAAGCCAGTGTAGTCCGATCAAAGATAGTCCGAGGATCTCCAATGAGATAGATAGTTGTTCAGGACTACTAGTTGGTTGGTAGGATGGTTCAGTTGCCTGATAATAGCTGGGAAGAAACTGTCCCTGAATCTGGAGTTGTGCGTTTTTGCACTTCTATACCTTTTGCCCGATGGGAGAGGGGAGAAGAGGGAATGGCTGGGGTGCGACTCTTTCTTGAATATGCTGGTGGTCTTGCCGAGGCAGCTTGAGGTGTAAATGGAGTCAATGGAATGGAGGTTTGGTTTGTGTGATGGTCTGCGTTGCGTCCACAATTCCCTGTAATTTCTTGCGGTCTTGGATGGAGTTGTTCCCAAAACGTGCTGTGATGCAACCGGATAAAATGGTTTCTGCAGTGCATCTGTAGAAGTTGGTGAGAATTGTTGGGGACATTCTTTTCATGTATTTGATTTTTAGGCTATTATTTGCATATCGGTGATTTGCCTTACAATTGAACGTAGTTTTTGATCATTAAAATGGGAGTGGAGAAAATACAATTAGGTAGGAGCACTGAATGGTCAAGGCGTCTATTAAGGTCAGTGCTGCCAACATTGCCTCTTTATACCGGTATTATAGTTTTGTTGAAAAACATTTTTCTTCCTTCAGATTAATGCAAATCTGATAATTGTGGACTCATCCTTTGCTCAAGAAAGGTTGTATTATTTTTGTGAGAATATATTGAGTATCAGATTTAGAGGTCAAATTCAATTAGTTGCCAACAATATTTTGCCGACTTCAACCTTTATCATTGGGCATAACACAAGACTAAAGCTCACAATTCCACAACTAAATCCAGATGGAAATTGTATCCACGCCCTTCGTGCCCAGTTTTACATTTCCGGGCCCTTTAGATAACAGCTGTAGGACACGGAAGATAGACACAAAATGCTGGAGTAACTCAGCGGGTCAGGTAGCATCTCTGGAGAAAAGGAAGAGGTGACGTTTCGGTTTGAGAATCTTCTTCAGACTGAGAGTCAGGGAGGAGGGAAACTAGAGGTATGAAAATGTACAACGAATAAATGAATGAAAGGTATGAAAAGAACAAATCAAAGCCCCATTTCCTTAAATCCATTTATTTTATATTCAGGAATTGAACTCTCAGTCCCCAGTAATCCGTTAATTATTATTCTATCATCCAAGCTGCCCAGATCTTTGTGGGTATTGATCAATTAATTGGCTGGAGAAGCTCTACATTTTAGCTGTATATTATTATAACCAAACAGCTTGTTTAGAGACACTTTGCAAACCTTGCCATTTGTGTGAGTTAATCGACATAGAGATAAGATCGACTACAGTATTTATTCTAAGAGGAACACATCACTGACCAATAGCCTGAAGAAGGGTTCAGATTCAAAATGTTGCCTTTCCATGTTCTCCAGAGATGCTGCCTGACCCGCTATGTTACTCCAGCATTTTGTGACTATCTTTGGTATGAGCCAGCATCTGCAGTTCCTTGTTATTACAGAGCAACAGACTGCAGATTAGCATTTGTCTTGTTTTCTTGGAAATTGCAACATGATCAATATACCTCATTTACATCACCTCTAGGATAGAACTGACCTTCTTATTCATTGCTGCTTTGTACCTTCAGCTGAACAATTAATCAGCTCCTGCAATAATTGAATTCCACTGAGGATTTTTTTTTAAATTATCATTTTATTTGCATTTCGAATACACCCCATTTAAATTCTGTATCTGTCCAACTGTCGTTTAGAAATACTTATTCGAAGTAAGTTTGACAGGAATATTGTTATAAGTTCATCTTCATTGTTATTCTTTCTAAGGGTGGCACGGTGGCGCAGCGGTAGAGTTGCTGCCTTAGAGCGCCAGAGACCTAGGTTAGATCCTGACTACAGGTGCTGTCTGTACGAACTTTGTACATTCTCCTGTGACCTGCGTGGGTTTTCTCAGGGAGCTCCGTTTTCCTCCCACGCTCCAAAGATGTATAGATCTGTAGGTTAATAGGCTTGGTAAAATTGTAAATTGTCCCTCCTGTGTAGGATTGTGTTAGTGTATGGGGATCGCTGGTCCTGCGTAATCGATGGGCAGAAGGGCCTGTTTCCATGCTGTATCTCTAAACTGAAGTAAGCTTGACAAGTGGGTGAGAATCTTTTTTTTTTCTGTAAAAAAAGGTAACCATGTAGGGACACAGGGATTGGTCCAGGCCATCGAACCCTCTGATTGGTAGAAGGGGTGAGGTGGTGCGCAGGTAAAGGAACGGTTCAGTCTCGTTTAGTCCTCCAGCGGAGACAGTAAGATTTATGGTTATCTGTCGTTTGATGCGTTGATTGTCACGGTTGTTAATGTTATAATAAACGTCTACCTCAACGTACTTCGCCTACGACTCGCCATAACTTGGTATTCCTCTTTCAAATGATAAGTTTTCAGTGAATTAGAATTATATTATATGACAAGTTCTGTCAAGGTAATGTGCTTACTTGAAAAAGTCAATACATTTATTCCACCAACACTATTAAGTCAGGTGCCTCCATCCATCAAACTCTAAGTCATTGCTGCTATTTATATTATGTAAGTCACTGGACTGGCAATAATGGGTCAAAACCGAGTGTTTAGCTTTCCTTCACTTCACATCGGGGAATTTGGTAGTCGGTTGCCGGAAATATTAACAGATGGAAGATCGATGCAAAATGCTGGAGTAACTCAGGACGGTGGAGCAGCGGTAGAGTTGCATGGGTTTTCTCCCGGTGCTCCGGTTTCCCACTACTCCAAAGACGTACAGGTTTGTAGGTTAGTTGGCTTCTATAAATTGTCCCTAGTGTGTGTAAGATAGTGTTCGTGCGCGGCGGTCACAGGTTGGCATGAACTCGGTGGGCTGAAGGGTCTTTTGCCACGCTGTATCTCTAAACTAAATTCAACTAAACAGCGAGTGAGGCAGCATCTCTGGAGAACAGAAATAGGTGATGTTTTGGGTCGAGACCCATCTTCAGACTGAGAGTAAGGGGAGAGGGAAACTAGAGAGGGAAACTGAAGTAAACTGAAATAAATGAAAACGTACAAAGAACAAACGAATGAATGGTATGAAAAGAACAATTCAAAGCCAGCAACAATGATCAAGGAATGGTCCTTTGTTGGGCGTGGAAAAGGTGATAACGAGGGGATACAAACAGTGAAACTAAGCAGGATGACAGTGAAACTAGTAGGATGACTAGGGTGGGGGAGGTATGGAAAGAGAGGGTACGCAAGGATTACTTGAAATTAGAGAATGCAGTACCCTCCGGCATATTTAATTAACAGATGGAGTTATATGTTAAGTAATCAACCATCCACCAATTAAAGTCAACAACCACAGTGTACAATGAAATTGTAGTCATGATGCTGCATAATAGTTTTATTATCTAATTCTCTTTATTTTACTCTAGTGCCTTGCCATTACAAAAACAAACATATCAACCAAGGAAAATAACATCCAGAGCTAGAAAATAGATCAAGGGCAACACAGTGCTGCAGCTGGTAGAGCTACTACCTCGAAACACCAGAGACCCGGGTTGGATCCTGGCCACGGGTGCTATCGTTGTTGAGTTTGCACATTCTCCCTGTGATGCTGTGGGTTTCTTCTGGGAGCTCCGGTTTCGTCCCACATTTCGAAAACTTGCGGGATTTGTAGGTGAATTGGCCTCTGTAAATTGCCCCTAGCGTAGATGAGAAATTGGGATAACATAGAACTAGTGCGAATGGGTAGGCACAAAATGTTTGAGTAACTCAGCAGGTCAGGCTGCATCTCTGGAGAAAATGGACAGGTGATGTTTTGGGTCGGGACCATTCTTCAGACGTCTGAAGAAAGATCCAGACCCAAAATGTCACCTATTCATTTTCTCCAGAATTGCTGCCTGACCCGCTGAGTTACTCCAGCATTTTGTGTCTTTCCTTTGTAAATTAGCATTTGTAGTTCCTTTGTTACTCGGTAGGCCGAAAAGCCTGCCTCCATGTTGTGCCTCTAAACTGAGCTAAACAAATAGTGTTACTGTCATCTTTTGAATGGAACAATTACTATCTTAAGAGGAGAAAATGTTAAAGCATTTTTAATAGAAAATGAAGATAGAAGGAGGAAATGTTTTCAGTAGGAACGGTGTTTGCATTAGTTGCGGAGAGAAAGGCAATGGATTTTTCTATTTCACAGTTTTTATGTAAGTTAAACTTATTTTCAGCTTGATATATCTCAGTGCTGTAACTTGCTATAAATGTAAGCTGATAACAGAGTGACAGAAACAACGGCCTTAGACAACATCAGGACCAACAGTTAATCATTTTAACCAGAGGTTTGAGAAGGAACTCAAATGACAAATAGGACCCAGTGGAAAATCAAATCGGATATCGATTGGGAAGAAAAACTGTGTTGAAAAAGAGACAAAACAAAATTGAAATAAAATTAAATGTAAAGTTTTGATTAAAAAAAAAATAGTCTGCACAAACAATTCAAAAACTGTAGACAGTTTAGTTTACTTTAGAAAGCTGATAACAGAGTCATAGCGTGGAAACAGGCCCTTCGGCGCACAGAGACACTGCGTAGAAAAATCAGGCCCTTCGGCGCACCAATTCGGCACCGACCAGCGATCACCCCTTTACACTAGTTCTATCCCACACACTAGGGGCAATTTACAGAAGCCAATTGGCCTACAAACCTGCAGGTTTTTGGACTGTGGAAGGAAACCTGAGCACCCAGAAATCCACGCGGTCACAGGGAGAACGTAGAAAATCCATAAGAACAGCACCCATAGTCAGGATTGAACCTGGGTCTCTGACGGTGTGAGGCAGCAGCTCTGCCACTACACCACTGTGCCGCAGTTACATGGATGGCAAACGTTTAGAGGAATATGGGCCAAACGTGGGCAGGTGGGATCAGTGTAGATGGGGCATTGTGGTCGGCATGGGCAAGTTGTATGTCCTTCATGTTGTTTGACTCTGTACAACGCACCCGCTTCAAACTGCCCTTTCTAGGTATAATTGGTTAACTAACAATTAGTAATTAAATAGTTAAATATTTCCTAATCTATTTTAACTAAACGATTTAGCTATTGGCCTTGAGTTTGATGGGTGATTATTCAGCAATTAAGGTAGGTACATTAATGCTGAGGGAAGCCATTTTTAAGGAAGTGTATCACAAGGTTGCAGGTCAATTAAAGGTATATTGCTACAGGTGAAGTCTGTGCTCAGATGAAGCCTCATGTCCAGGTGAGTCACAATGAAATGTGCTCTGGGATATGGTTTGAAAGAACCTATAAATATTATGCTGGCAGTGACGAGAATAAAATGGAATAATGTCAGAGCACTGAAGTTAGGAAGCACTGAAACCAGAATAAAAGCCCAAATACCATCGTTAATCTGTATTCTTTTTAATAGCTTTCTGGGTTTATGTATTGTTTGTTGGATGTAAAGAAATTTGACTGACGTCCAAAACCATTCATTTTTAATCACGTGTTGAAAATTAGTAATGACATTAAAATTAACCAGTTGACTCCTAGCCTGTATAAAATCTAAAGAAAATGGCTTGCAGAGGTCATTCACTGTACACTCTCCTCTTGCATTCAACCTCACAGAGTGCAGTAGCTCACACTTTGTTCAGATTAAACTCCATCTGCCATTTCTCCACCTGTTTCTGTAATTGATCTAAATCCTACTGTATCTTCTTCAGATAGCCTTCCTCGCTATCTACAGCTCTTCCAATTTTGGTGTCATCAACAAACTTGCTTGCCAACCCATCAGCATTTTTGTTTAAAAAGAAAAAAAAAAATATATATATATATATATATATATATAAACATAGCACAAAAAGTAAGGAAATTTGTGTTTGGTAGATTATTTCTTTGTTGTAACAATGCTGCTTGGCAATAAATCTTATACCGTTGGAAAGCCTGTTTATTTCCCATTTAAATGGTGCCACATTTGTAAGGAACATGCATTTGTGGGATGAGCAGCAGAGCTGAGTATGTGGGTTGCGCCCATGAAAAATCTGCCAAATCTTCTCTGCCAATGCCAAACAGCTTATTCTGCCATTGACTCTTGTTCGGTGTTGTTTGGTGGATTGGATGATTGAAGTCTGAAGAAACAAGACATATTGGCAATTTAACAATTTATTCATTTAATAAACAGGAGCCTCAGTAGCGTGTGGAAGAACCATATACAGCCACAACAGCCTGGCACCTCCTCCTCATGCTGGTCACCAGCCTGGTCACACACTGTTGTGGGATGGCATCCCATTCTTCAACCAGCATTTGTCGCAAGTTAGCCAACGTGGTTGTGTTGGTCACTCTGGCACGAACAGCACGCCCAAGCTGATCCCACAAGTGTTCAATGGGGTTGAGGTCAGGACTGCTGGCAGGCCATTCCATCCTCTCCACTCCCAAATTCTGGAGGTAGTCTCTGAGAAACCCTGCTCTGTGGAGGCGAGCATTGTCATCTTGGAGGATACAGTTCGGTCCCAGACTGTGGAGATATGGGATTGCCACTGGTTGCAGAATCTCATCTCGATATCTCTCTGCATTGAGATTGCCTCCAATGATGACAAGCCTCATTTTTCCAGTGAGGGAGATGCCGCCCCACACCATCACACTCCCTCCACCAAAAGATGTTACTCTATCGGTGCAGCAATCAGCATAGCGTTCTCCGCGTCTTCTCCACACTTTGACCCTATGATCCAACTGCCGTAGGCAGAATCTGGACTCATTGCTGAACATGTTCAGGTTCCAGTGCACGTGTTGCCGACACCAGCGCAAACGGGCCTGACGGTGAAGGGCAGTCATGGCAGGCCTCCTGGCAGCCCTATGAGACCGGAGATCGGCTGCGTGCTGTCTATTCCGAATTGTCTGGGCAGAGAGCCATCGGCCATATCGTCCTGCAAACCTTGACTGCAAATCTGTAGAAGACAGCCTACGGTTCCTAAGTGCTGACAGGGTGAGGAAACGGTCTTCTTCGGGTGTCGTCTTCTTGGGACGCCCACTTCGCGGCCTGTCTCTGACATCCCCCGTTATATGGAACTTGGCCTTCACTTTGGAGATGGTACTAGGGCTCACTCCAAATAATGCCGCAACTTGGTTTTGTGGAACACCAGCTTGAAGTTGCCCTATCGCACGGGCCCTATCCAGGTCAGTCAAACGTGGCATGCCGATTCTTGGAGCAGACACCTACTGACCACTGTAGCAGAGCCCATGCTCACAGATGCTGCCAATCAGGTGCCAATCAGGCACCTGATTGTCAGCACCTGGGGGTACCAGAAGCTCAAAACAAGAGTCAATAGCAACAGCAGAATAAGCTGTTTGGCATTGGCAGAGAAGATTTGGCAATTTTTTCATGGGCGCAACCCATATACTCAGCTCTGCTGCTCATCCCACAAATGCATGTTCCTTACAAATGTGGCACCATTTAAAAGGGAAATAAACAGGCTTTCCAACGGTATAAGATTTATTGCCAAGAAGCATTGTTACAACAAAGAAATAATCTACCAAACACAAATGTCCTTACTTTTTGTGCTATGTTTATATATATACATCTATTACAAACAGCAGAGGTCAAAGCGTAGATCCCTGTGGAACTCTACTGATCACAAGAATATCTTTCTTCCACCACAACCCATTGTCTTCTATGAATAAGCATGTTCTGAATCCCTATGACCAACTCACTGTGAATCTCATAGAATTAATCTTCTGGATCAGCCTACCATGAAGGACCTTATCAAAAGTCTTACTAAAATACATGTATACAACATCCTTTGTCACCTCCTCAAAAAAAAACAACTCAATCAAGTCAGTAGGCCTTGTGTGGAATGCTGAGTTTGACTTACTTCAAATCGTGATGCAATCTTTCATACAAATTCATGATTCAGTTGTTTTGCCTTTTTAATTGAGGTATTATCACATATCAAGATATGATGAAAAGCTTTTTTGCACGATATCCAATCAGATTATACTATACATAAATTGCCCTAGAGAGACATAATGTGGAAACAGGCCCTTTGGCCCACCGAGTCCGTGCCGACCAGCGATCACCCCGTAAACTAGCACTATCCTACACACTAAGGACAACATACAATTTTATCGAAGTCAATTAACATTTAAACCTGTACATCTTTGGAGTGTGGGAGGATACCGGAGCTCCCGGAGTAAACCCAAGCGGTCACAGGGAGAAAGTAAAAACTTTGTACAGACAGCACCTGTAGTCAGGATTGAAACCTGGTCTCTGGGGCTGTAAGGCAGTAACTCTATCACTACGCCACTGTGCCACCTAAGTAAAACTCGAGTACTATAGATAGAGCAAAGGGGCAGATGTAAAGTGCAGAATATAATTCTCAGTAGTGTCGCACACCAGTTCCAGAGACAATGTCCAATGTTGGCAATGTGAGAGCTTGCACTATACTTCATTCCCTTTAACCTGTATCTGTACACTGTGGACGGCTTTGATTGTAATCATGTATTGTCTTTCTGCTGACTGGTTGGCATGCCACAATAAGCTTTTCACTGTATCTCAGTACACCTGACAATAAACTAACTCAATATTTGAATATTACCATCTTGAAGTTGATATTAAATAGTTTACCACAAACCTTAAATATAAAATGTGAATTTGCAAACATGCATAGTAAATTTGCTCATGTAAACGTGTTGCTTGTCTGCAAGTGCCTTTTTTTAAATTTAAAGGGGAACTGGTATGTTGCTTTTTGCGTGCAGTGGTGGGGCCACTGTTACTTTAAGAATCTGTGACACATGGTAGTGACTTGGTCCATTGTACAATGCTTGCAAATCAAATGCCGGTTTGAAGCCCCAGGTCGAAGTGAATGCGTGTGTAACATTCTGCTCCAGAAGAATAGACAATATGCAAATCCTGAAAACTACTTAAAAATAAAATGGATTATGGATAGAATATGGTTCATATGAAGGAAATGGATTTTCTTTTAAAACAGATGAATGCATTCTGGAGATTTGCAAAATATCCCTTAATTCATGGAACTTGCTGCCTAAATTTCACTCTTAATAAATGTATGTATTAACATCTTTTTATTTTGCCAATGTTATCAGGCCCATTGCACTGAATTGGTTTAATCCTACCCTTCATGCGTGAAGTAAAATGTTAGTTTTGATTGCATTCACTGAGAGCTATTGGCAAAGGAAACTTTTCTCCTGATCAGTTTGTCTTGGACACTTCTGAATTTCCTGTCGGTGTCATAATGGAGAGTGCAGGGAGATGGATGTACGGGGTGGAGGAGGTGCTATTCTTCCGTCCACATTGGGCAGCTAGATTGGGATGATTCTCAAATAATAATAGTTCTGGATCGCATTATGTGATCTGTTCTTGGACGATACGCACACACAACCTGCGGTGTAATGTTAATTTTGCTTTTCCAATTTGATTTGCGAGTCTTGTGTTGTCGACTCTCACTAAGTTAAGCACAATTTAAAGACCGAGAAGTTGGGGGAGTTACCCCCTCCCCCCTCCCCCCTCCCTCCTCCCCCCTCCTCCTCCCCCAACACTTTACGCAGTGAATGGGTTTTGAACCATCTTCTCAGATTAGAGTCTTCCTACAATAGTATGATTTTAACTGCTCGCTGAACTTGGCTGCTCGCTGAACTTGGGGGTGGATGGCAGAGAATCAATATTGCAAATTGTGTAGACTAGTCTAACAGGGCTACAATATCAGATAATTAAACTGAGATCTTGCATTGCATGGATGGGGGGCATTAAGGATACAAGCACTGCCGAACTCGAGTTAGTCTGAATGGTGTGCCTCTGTCTTGGCGCCTCAATGGAAATCAAATTCAGGATAACTTGTGTCATTGAGTTTCAAGGGACCTGCTTATATTGCTGTTCTCGTTATATTGTTAAAACTTATTTTATACCATATGCAATAATGAGATTTTTTTTCTGGATGATTACTAATTAATCCGGTGACCTTTCCAGTAAGTCCCAGATGAATCTGAGATTTTCTTTGCATTCCCAGGTTGACTTGCTGACTTTTGTTTAAACCTTGCAGATAATAAGGGCACTGCACTCGTCATATTCACACCATCTTCATCTAATTAAAGTGACAATTTCTCCATTGGTTCCCTTTGGAGTTGCCAGCTATCAGTCGTCATGGTTTTGCTGATTAAGTATGATTCTGGTATTTATAACCCGTACCATTTCGAGATAATGTACGGCAGTCTTGGGAATAGTTGTCATTGTAACATGACTATCAGTTAACTCCATATTACGTGTGATAAAGTCTGCACCAGAAAATTAACAATGTAACCATACTTGCCCTTTAGAAATATAACTCTCTTTTCAAAAGAGATTTTATTTTATTTCATTCTTGAAAGTGTATGGAATGGGAATTGGTCGCAGTTCAGTTCAAAACCTTTGCTACGTTCCCTGCCTTGTGTAAACATCTTGACCCAATCTATGAATTTCAGAATGACAGATATAATATAACTTTGACTTCAAACCGTTTTCTATTTATAAATATAATTTTTAAAATCTGTAATTTTTAAGTCGTTGGTTACCTATGCTAATTTGCCAAACTGTCTTCTGACTGACTAGTTGCCACTAGATCATACTGTTTCTTTATCAATGATCCAAGGTGTTACCTTGCCCTGATAAACTAGTACTCTGCTGTTCAACAAAGCCTAACACAGCGCACCAGAGTGCTCCATTCCCAAGTCTGATAACGGCGGAGAAGAATCTGTTCTTGGTGTACAGTACATGTTTTCAAGTTATCTTTTGTCTAAAGGGAGAGGTGTTAAGAGGTGTGAGTAGTCCTTGATTATGTGGACTGCTTTCCCAAGACATTGTGAAGTGTGGATGGAGTCAATGGGCAGGAGGCTGGTCTGTGTGTTGGACTGGGTTGAACAAACAAAAGATGCCAATGGCTCAGCCATACTGTTAAAAGGTTCAAAGGTCAGTTTATTGTCACGTGTACCAATTAAGGTACAGTTAAACTCGAATTACCATACAGCCATATTAAAAAAAGCAACAAGACACACAACTACATAAAGGTTAACATAAACATCCACCACAGCAGATTCCCCACATTCCTCACTGTGATGGAAGGCAATAAAGTCCAACCTTCTTCTTCTTTATTCTCCCGCAGTCGGGGTGATCGAAGCCCCCGCGGTCAGGGCGGTCAAAGCCCCCGTGGCTTGGAGCTCCCGAAGTCTGTCTCTAACCAGGGACCGCGAGCTCCACGATGTTAAGTCCGCAGGCTCCCGTGGTTGGGTTCCCGAAGTTGGTCTCCAGCAAAGGCCGCCAGCTCCTCGATGTTAGGCCGCAGTGCAGACGGAGATACGATACAAAAAAATTAGCATCTCCGTCGAGGTAAGAGATTTAAAAAATGTTTCCCCTAACCCCACCCCCCACATATAACAAGCTAAAACATACACGGCACGGTAGCGCAGCGGTAGAGTTGCTGCTTTACAGCGAATGCAGCACCGGAGACTCAGGTTCGATCCTGACTACGGGTGCTGCACTGTAAGGAGTTTGTACGTTCTCCCCGTGACCTGCGTGGGTTTTCTCCGAGATCTTCGGTTTCCTCCCACACTCCAAAGACGTACAGGTATGTAGGTTAATTGGCTGGGTAAATGTAAAAAAATTAATTAAAAAAAATAAAAAAATAAAAAAAATTGTCCCTAGTGGGTGTAGGATAGTGTTAATGTACGGGGATCACTGGGCGGCACGGACTTGGAGGGCCGCAAAGGCCTGTTTCCGGCTGTATATATATATGATATATGATATATGATATATATGATATATATATATATGATACATACAACACATACTAAAAAACAACAACGAAGGCAGAGATGCGACAGACTGTTGGTGAGGCGGCCATTGTGGGCGCCACCCAGTGATATATGATACAGATAGGTGCTGATCCAATATTTCCATGTTTGGCTCTGACAGTATCCGATTACACTCCTCAGAACAGTTTTGGGCTGATTGTCTACATTACAGGCTCTGCTTAAATGAATTGAGTTCTATTCCCACTGAACACACAGTACAAATTTGCGTTAATTCATAACAACATATGAATAGCTCAAGCATTTTCTTTAAATAAGTTATTTTGTAATCATTCTTTACACAATTTTTGTGCTAGATTTCCAGCTCATATCCAGAAATTACTTTTAGATTTTCAAACAAACTTGATTTGAACTGTTTAGACATAGACATAGAAAATAGGTGCAGGAGGAGGCCATTCGGCCCTTCGAGCCAGCACCACCATTCATTGTGATCATGGCTGATCGTCCCCAATCAGTAACCCGTGCCTGCCTTCTCCCCATATCCCTTGATTCCACTAGCCCCTAGAGCTTTATCTAACTCTCTCTTAAATCCATCCAGTGATTTGGCCTCTGCCCTCTGTGGCAGAGAATTCCACAAATTCACAACTCTCTGGGTGAAAAAGTTTTTTCTCACCTCAGTTTTAAATGGCCTCCCCTTTATTCTAAGATTGTGGCTCCTGGTTCTGGACTCGCCCAACATTGGGAACATTTTTCCTGCATCTAGCTTGCCCAGTCCTTTTATAATTTTATGTGTTTCTATAAGATCCCCTCTCATCCTTCTAAACTCCAGTGAATACAAGCCTAGTCTTTTCAATCTTTCCTCATATGTCAGTCCCGCCATCTCAGTGATCAATCTCGTGAACCTACACTGCCTCAATTACAAGGATGTCCTTCCTCAAATTAGGAGACCAAAACTGTACACAATACTCCAGATGTGGTCTTACCAGGGCCCTATACAACTGCAGAAGAACCTCTTTACTCCTATACTGAAATCCTCTTGTTGTGAAGGCCAACATTCCATTAACTTTCTTCACTGCCTGCTGTACCTGCACGCCAACTTTCAGTGACTGGTGTACAAGGACACCCAGGTCTCGCTGCACCTCCCCCTTACCTAACCTGTTTGTATTGCATTGTAAAATATGTGGAATTCTGCAAGATTCATTACAAATAAAAGGGTTTTGTTTAGTTTTTGATGATCCAATCAGATGTCTCAAGCTGAACATTAAAATATATGTCCTGCAATTAAACAATTGTACGGAGTTTGTACGTTCTACCTGTGACTGCGTGGGTTTTCTCCAGGCGCTCCGGTTGCCTCCCTCACTCCAAAGACGTGCAGGCTTGTAGGTCAATTGGCTTCGGTAAAATTGTAAGTTGTCCCTAGTGTGTAGGATTGTACTAGTGTATGGGGTGATCGCTGGTCAGCATGGACTCGCTGGGCCGAAGGGCCTGTATCTCTAAAGTCTAAAATTCAATCAACACTATAAATACAATGCATTCAAACAATTTACCAACATTTTAAATCAGGGAATCAACTTAATTTATTTCAAAATAGTAACCTGTGGGAATATTTAGTAATGGTTGATATACTCACATGCACATTAATGTGTACAATGTTTGTATATGTCTTTTAACAGTATCTTGTTTTTAAATCTTAACTTTACACTGGGAATTCAAGAGGTATGTTAACCTACGGCGATCCGGGAATAAGCATAGATTATCTTTTGAATTATTCACAAAATGCTGGAGTAACTCAGCAGGTCAGGCAGCATCTCGGGAGAGAAGGAATGGGTGACGTTTCGGGTCGAGACCCTTCTTCAGACTGATGTCAGGGGGGCGGGACAAAGGAAGGATATGGGTGGAGACAGGAAGATAGAGGGAGATCTGGGAAGGAGGAGGGGAAGGGAGGGACAGAGGAGCTATCTAAAGTTGGAGAAGTCGACGTTCATACCACTGGGCTGCAAACTGCCCAGGCGAAATATGAGGTGCTGTTCCTCCAATTTCCAGTGGGCCTCACTATGGCACTGGAGGAGGCCCAACACTTACAGAAGTTAATTTTATATTTAGTTTCTGCTGCATAAGTACCATCAATATCAACTGCAATAATTAAACTGTCAATGTAATAAAGAATGTTCCTGATGTGAACTCCTTTACATCGTTGAGACCAAGCATAGACCAGGCGACTGTTATACCAAACACTTGCTCTCGGTCGGCCTAGTGAGTAGGATAGAACGTAAGGGCGATCATGGGTCGGCAGGGACTTGGTGGGCTGAAGGGCCTGTTTCCATGCTGTACCTCAGTTTGCTGCCTGACTTGCTGAGTTACTCGAGCACTTTGTGTCCCTTTTCAACGAGAAACAAATGCATGAAAACATGTTGGTCCTCACCATTTCACCTCCTGCCCCACCCTCCCTACACGAACACTACTTGACTCTAATCATTCACCATCTTGACTTGAAGATATATCCTCAGTTCTTGATCATGCTTGAAGCACCTAAACCTCAACACATGCACAGTGTATCTTTATCAGAACCATTACACCACTTCATTAATTGGCTCACTACTGCCTTCCTCAGCGACAATTAAGGGAATGCAATGAACGCTGTTAAAAAAAAAGAAAGAAAAACAAATCAAGGAAGTAAAATGTAATAAAAAGGAACTACACATGCTGATTTATAACAAAGATAGCCACAAAATGCAGGCAGATGCAGTTTAATGTAGATAAGTGTGAGGTTATTCACTTTGGAAGTAAGAATAGAAAGGCAGATTATTATCTGAATGGTGTCAAGTTAGGAAGAGGGGATGTTCAACGAGATCTGGGTGCCCTAGTGCATCAGTCACTGAAAGGAAGCATGCAGGTACAGCAGGCAGTGAAGAAAGGCAATGGAATGTTGGCCTTCATAACAAGAGGAGTTGAGTATAGGAGCAAAGAGGTCCTTCTACAGTTGTACCGGGCCCTGGTGAGACCGCACCTGGAGTACTGTGTGCAGTTTTGGTCTCCAAATTTGAGGAAGGATATTCTTGCTATTGAGGGCGTGCAGCGTAGGTTCACTAGGTTAATTCCCGAAATGGCGGGACTGTCGTATGTTGAAAGGCTGGAGCAATTAGGCTTGTATACACTGGAATTTAGAAGGATGAGGGGGGATCTTATTGAAACATATAAGATAATTAGTGGATTGGACACATTAGAGGCAGGAAACATGTTCCCAATGTTGGGGGAGTCCAGAACAAGGGGCCACAGTTTAAGAATAAGGGGTAGGCCATTTAGAACTGAGATGAGGAAAAACTTTTTCAGTCAGAGTTGTGAATCTGTGGAATTCTCTGCCTCAGAAGGCAGTGGAGGCCAATTCTCTGAATGCATTCAAGAGAGAGCTGGATAGAGCTCTTAAGGATAGCGGAGTCAGGGGGTATGGGGAGAAGGCAGGAACGGGGTACTGATTGAGAATGATCAGCCATGATCACATTGAATGGCGGTGCAGGCTCGAAGGGCCGAATGGCCTCCTCCTGCACCTATTGTCTATTGTCTATTTCACCTCCTGCCCCACCCTCCCTACATGTACACTACTTAACTCTAATCATTCACCATCTTGACTTGAAGATATATCCTCAGTTCTTGATCATGCTTGAAGCACCTTACCTCAACATATGCAAAGTGTATCTTGATCAGAAGCACTACACCACTTCATTAATTGGCTCACCACCGCCTTCCTTAACGGCAATTAAGGGAATGCAATGAATGCTGTTAAAAAAAGAAAGAAAAACAAATCAAGGAAGTAAAATGTAATAAAAAGGAACTACAAATGCTGATTTATAACAAAGATAGCCACAAAATGCTGGAGTAACTCAGTAAGTCAGGCAGCATCTCTGGATAAAATGGACAGGTGACGCTTCGAGTTGGAACACTTCTTCAGTCTGAAGTCATGAAACTTCACCTATCCATTGAGAGGAAACTGGAGCACCCGGAGAAAACCCACGTGATCACAGGGAGAATGTACAAACACCATACAGCAGCACCCGTAGTCAAGATCGAACCCTGGTCTCTGGCGCTGTGAGGCACAACTCTATTGCTGTGCCACTGTGCCGCCCACACAAAGAATAGACCAAGTAATCCAAATCAGGGCATCAGCAACAGCAGAATTATATTCCACCTATAACCACATGGCTAGGCATACTCCTCTCTCTACTCGTACCTTCAAGCCAGAAGATTGTTCCACATTTAAGCAAGACTATCAAAGAAGATGCCAACAGTAGCACTAGACATAGCTAATCTGATGAAATTACTGCAAAGGGCTACCTACCGCATTGGAAACTGAGTGACTTCACATCACGTGGCTCAGATAAAAGCTCTGTGATCTTCTACATCCAGGGGAGAAGAGTTGTTAATAATTAAACAACTCCTGGAGAATGAGGATCTAGGAACATCTGCATCCTCCGCTCACACCCCAGTCAGTCCTTCTCCCCGCTGTTGTTGGGCAGAAGATACCGATGCTTGAAAGTGAGGACCACAAGTCCTGGGAATAGCTTCTTCCCCTCTGTTACCAGGCTTCTGAATAATCCCTCCATATGCTAGGGCACTGTCAGATTCTCCTCTAAGGACATTGGTTATTGTCTATAGAACTGATGCATTACAATGTTGAGAACTGTATTTTGCCCTCTGTACCTTTCCCTTTGCTCTATTTATTGTGCTTGGGTTTGGCTTGATTGTATGCATAGTATTGTCTGATTTTGTTAGATGGCATGCAAAACAAAGAATTTCACTGTATCTTGGTACATGTGAAAATAATAAACCTAAACCTAAAGGAGAATCCAGGACAGAAGGCAAAACTGAAACACTTACAATCTACAGCCAGAAGTGTGAAGCTAAAGATCCATTTCAACTTCCGCCTGAGTTTGCCACAATAATAAAAGGTACTTTTCCCCCAATTTAATTCACACCACATGGCTTCATGAACCAGCTGAGTGCACTGGATAAGTCTATGATGATGAGCCTGACAACGTTCTTGAATTTTAATGAAGATTTGTGCTTCAGATCATGCTGTGCCTCTATCAAAGTGTTTGCTGTAGAAGGCATTGACTTATATGTTTAGAAAAATGGAAAACTACCAAGTTATATTCTGCCTGCATAAAGTTGGAAAAACTAAGAGACCACCTGCTGCCCTATGAGGCTACTCAGTTATCTCTCACTGTTCTGAGGCTAATCAATTATCCATAAGGTAAAGGAAATGGCAATTATCCACCTGCCACAGAGAGCTAGTTTCAAGCCTGCCATGTGTACAGTGTTTCAGACTTCATTCCACCTCTGGTCAGCAAAAAGAAGCAGAACTTGAATGTTAGGTGGAAATGACTTTAGAGATACAGCGTGGAAACAGGCCCTTCAGCCTACCGACTCCATGCTGACCAGTGATCACTCCATACATTAATGCTATCCTACACACTGGGGACAATTTACAATTCTTACCAAAGCCCATTAATCCACAAACCTGTATGTCTTTGGACTGTGGGAGAAACCCAGAGCACCCAGAGTAAACCCACGTGGTCACAGGGAGAATGTACAAACTCTGCGCAGACAGCACCTGTAGTCAAGATCGGACCGGGGTCTCTGGCGCTGTAAGGCAGTAACTCCATCACCGCCCCTGGTTTTGACGTTATGGCAACATTTGATGGAGTGTAGCATTAAAAAAGAACAACTTTAATAATAGAACAGAAATTCAGTGTTTTGATGGTGGATCTATTATCTTTGCATTTTAATCAAATTTAAAACTTCTGGCTCTTTTTCTGCACCCACTAACGTCTATCTAAATCTTCACCTAAATCAGTGCACACCTTCATTTGAGCCAGATTTGCTCTGAAAGGAAAATTATTTCAGTCGTAAAGAATTTTAAAAATAAAAACTGCATATGGCTGGGTTTTATGGAATGGGTCAAGAGTGTTTAATTGTAATTTGTACCAAAACGGAATAATGAAATTCTTTCATGCAGAAGCATAACAGGTCTGTAAATCCAGCACTCTAATAACATAATAAAATCAAACACAAAAGTTCAATAAATTAAGAAAAAATGAATATTAGCACAAAGCAAAAACAAAAGCCTTAAGTCCCTAGTACAACCAAGATAGTTTGCAGTTCAGTGAAATGAGAGGAGGCCAGGGTTGATGTGGGTCTTTGTTGATGCTGGCTGCCTTTTTGAGGCAACATTTCCTATGGATCCCATCGATTGTGGGGAGATCACTACCCATGATGGACCGGGTGATGCCTTCCACTTTTTGTAATCTCCTTTGTTCCTGGGCATTTGAGTTCAGATTGGATATTTAGAAATTTTAAGAGAAAGGACAAGGTGGTAATGGTTCAATTATTTCTCTTGCACACAGTCCAGTACGGTATTCCCATACCTAAGCACATCCTATATTAGCAAATGTACAAAAATAGTCCGCATGCAAGAGGTGCCATGTTTTGGCGCCATTTTCAAAGTCCAGTCCGCACTCGTTCTTATGAGCGGTGCCCGATCCAGGCAGGCCCCAGGCTGCCGTCGGCCTCCAGCCTTTGCCTTCCTTGGACATGGCATCCCTCTCCTCGCCCGTCCACATTTGCGCCCCAGGGGCACCTCCCACAGCTATCCTACGCACTAGGGACAACTTACAATTTTTACTGAAGACACTGCAAGCCTGCACGTCTTTGGATTGTTGGCGGAAACCGGAGCACCCGTGCAAAACCCACGCAGGTCACGGGAAGAACGTATTCTGGTATTTTATTATTCTTATGATATACATTCTAGAACAGAGTCCAGTATAATTGGGGTCACTGAATTGTACTAAGATGTTCTAAGCTGCAGTGAGTAAGTGGCTACAGCACATTGGAATATCTAACTTTAATGCATCATGATATGCCATATTATTCAGCATGTCCCCAACAACTCTCACCAACTTCTACAGATGCACCGTAGAAATTGGGCTGCATCACAACATGGTTTGGGAACAGCTCCATCCAAGACCGCAATAAATTGCAGAGTTGTAGATGTAGCCCAGACCCAGGGCCATCTTAACGCATGGGCCTGATGGGCACTTGCCCGGAGCCCCACGAGCTTATATGTTTAATTTTATCGGCCATTTACATTTTTATTCCTGTGAGTAGTTGTCGTAGGGGCCCCAGTACACTGCTTTGCCCGGGGCCCATAAAGCTGTAAAGACGGCCCTGCCCAGACCATCACACAAACCAACCTCCCTTCCATTGACTCAGTCTACACATCAAGCTGCTTTGGCAAGGCTACCAGTTCAGTTGAGTTTATTGTCACATGTACCGAGATACAGTGAAAAGCTTTTGTTGCCTTCTAATCAGTCAGCAGAAAGACACTACATGATTACAATCAGTCCATTTACATGATACGGGAAAAGTAAGTGCAAGGTAAAGTGCAAATGCAAGGTAAAGCCAGCAACGTCTGATCAAGGATAGTCTGAGGGTCATCAAAGAGGTAGATAGTAGTTCAGCACTGCTCTCTGGTTGTGGTAGGATGATTCAGTTTCCTGATAACAGGTGGGAAGAAACTGTCCCCGAATCTGGTGGTGTGTATTTTCACACCTATACTTTTGCCCGATGGGAGCATAATCAAAGACTAGTTTCATCCCAGTCACTCAACAACAGTCAACAGAGCTTTATTTGTCATTCGGTACCAAGGTACCGAACGAAACTACATAGCAGTCACACAAAAAAGAAAAAGAACACAAGACACATGACCCCAACACAAACATCCATCACAGTGACTCCAAACACTGTGATGGAGGCAACAAAACTTCCACTCTCCTCCCCACGCCCACGGACAGACAGCTCGTCCCCAACCGACCCGCACAGTCCCCGCAAGGGGATGGCCCGCGGCTGAGCCGCACCGGGCGCTGAAACGTCTCGCGGCCGAGCCGGGCGATGGAAGGCCCCGCGGCCGAGCCGTGCGCAGCTAAGTCCCGCGGCCGTGCCGCGCCGGGCGATGGAAGGCCCCGCGGCCGAGCCGCGCCGGGCGATGTTAAGTCCCACGGCCGAGCTGCACCGGGCACTGTTAAGTCCAGCGGCCGAGCCGCACCGGGCGATGTTAGGCCCCGCGGCCGAGCCGCACCGGGCGATGTTAGGTCCCGCGGCCGAGCCGCACCGGGCGATGGAAGGCCCCGCGGCCAAGCCGCACCGGGCACTGTTAAGTCCAGCGGCCGAGCCGCACCGGGCGATGTTAGGTCCCGCGGCCGAGCCGCGCCGGGCGATGGAAGGCCCCGCGGCCTAGCCGCACCCCGCGCCGTGAGGAAGAGACCTAAAAGAGAAAGGTTTCCCCCACACACCCCACCCACACCACCACCCCCCCACCCACACCACCACCCCCCACACATACACAACCAAAAAAAAAAAAAAACCATCCCAACACCGACACACACCAACAAAAAAAGGAAAAAAGACGAACAGACTGCTAGCGAGCCGCAGCCGTTAGGTGCCGCCACTTCCGCTCCCTCTTACTTCTCCCATCAGGCAAAAGTTTGAAAACGCATACCTCCAGATTCAGGGACAGTTTCTTCCCATCTGTTATCAGGCAACTAAACCATCCAATCACTAACTAGAGAGTGGTCCTAACTATTAGAGACCTACCTCATTAGAGACCTTCAGACTACCTTTAATTGGACTTTATTGGACTCTATCTTGCACTAAACATTATTCCCTTTATCCTGTATTGGCACAAAGAGGAATATTTGACGGTAATTAAATCTAATCATGTTGCTGACTGGATAGTGTGCAACAAAATAGCTTGTCACTGCACCTCTGCACATATGACAACAATAAACTAAACAAAATTATTATATTGAATTGCTGGCAATTGCAATGAATGGCATTCTGTTTTTAAGCATCAATTTTCCCCTTAAATCCTTTGCCGTCCAGTTATCAGAATAATAAGTATTTGGATTTGGTGCTTTTAGAAAAAATGCACGAGTATATATCAGGAATTAATGGTATATTTAAGAGGATGAAGCGTCGTGCATCAAGATGTGATGATAACAGTCAAGCAATTGCACTGATGTTATCATCAGAAGTGAAAATATGCCAACATATTTTAAGAAGCAACGACCACAATTGGGCTTTTTCCCTCATGCACCTGCCAGCTGGTAATGTTTCACCTTTATTTCACTGGGGAAATTAGTAAACAACCTTTGATTTCCTACCCGACATCTCTGCGGGGCAGAATTTGCAAGCATAGCAGTTGAAAAAGAAGACCATTCTAGATGTTCTCAAACAAGGAGAGAGATAGACAGTGGGAAACAAGTTTGAGACTTGCTTGCTGTCTGGTGGGAAGAAACCTGCTGTCAATAAACAGAATCTGAATCATCAAATCTGTCAGTATCGTCATTCATCTTCCTCCTCTTACAATCTCTTACAGAATCCATTTGATAAAATCATTGGATAAAAATAGCAAAATGTGCAGAGCAACATTTGTACATAAACCATAACAATTGCCTTTGCACTACAGATATCAAATTAAAACTATATTGAGCATGTGCTCAATGCTTGACCTCATTTTGCCTTTGTCTGACCAGGTGTTCTTCAGGAATATTCATCCAGCCACTACAATCCAGCATGGTTACAGACACTTTTTGGAAGACAGTAAAAGGTCAGCATCTGACGAGACCCTCTCCTTGCCCTGAGTCCTAGCAGTCAGAAACTTTTCCACAGCATGAAAATGTCAAAGACTAGATTAGTACGGGTGTCAGGGGTTATGGTGAGAAGGCAGGAGAATGGGGTTGAGAGGGAGATTATGAGGGGCCCCTACCACCCCAGCAACGGACTGTTCCAGTTGCTACGGTCAGGCAAACGCTGTCATGCTGTGAAAACGGAGAGGATGAAACGGAGTTTCTTCCCACAGGCCATCAGGACTGTTAACTATTATAACTTCAGGGACTAAATTTTTTTTTCTGTATTAATTTTAATTTATATGCTGTAATTGTAACTTTTCTTTGCACACTGCGCAGGCATTGCCACTTTCATTTCACTGCACATCGCGTATGTGTATGTGACAAATAAACTTGACTTGACTTGACTTGATGTGCCATGATTGAATGGTGGAGTAGGGCTGAATGGCCTAATTCTGCTCCTAGAACTTATGAACATGAACAAACCTATAAATAAGAGGGACATGTGCTCGGTTAGAATTTTCTTTACATAGAACGATAGTGCCTGGAATGTGCTGTGAAGGGTTGTGGTGGCAGCAGATATAATAGTGGTGTTTCAGAGGCTTTTCGATAGGCACATGGATATGTGTGGGATGGAGGGGATATGGATCATTTACGGGCATAGATCGGTTTATCTTGGCATTATGTCCGGCACAGACCATGTGGCCTGAAGGGCCTGCTCCTTTGCTGCACTGTTTTATGTTCTGTGAATATACATTGGTTGATTTATAAGCAACAGTACTGGTAAAGTGCCATGGGTGAGATCACAGTTGCTCTGATCCTGGAAAGGTCATGGCCTATTTGTTTCCACCAGTCATGGCAAGTACCTGGACTGCATTTCAGTGATGTTTGTAATCAGATGGCACGAGCACTGCAGCCAAGTACTCGAAGCATGTTTGAACTGATATTTAAAACAAGGATAGATGCAGTCGAGCAATGTTGATCTGCTGTAAGAGAGGCCGAGACATTACACAATGCACTGATGAATGGCGGCTGGGCTTACAAGCTAAAATGGAGCAGAGTAAATTTGCAGGCTGTACAAGCATTTTATCGGGCAAAACCAGAAGCAAGACCATTATGGAACGTGTAGTGACACCAGTTGCAATATAACTTGCAATCAATATTTTTACAGCACCTATGTACAGTGAGACCCAAACACTAGTAGGGGTTTTAATCTGACCAGTGCAGTCTGTTCCATTGTTAGTTTGTTATGAAAATCGAATAAGCTGGAGATATTCAGCGCATCACACTGCAGCTGTGGGAAGGGAGCCAGTTAACAATGGAGGTGAAATACTTATTTTTCCCCCCAGGACTGGGAAGGAGACAAAAGAAGTTTGTTAAATTGCAGGAGGGTGGGGAAATGGGGCATGTCTCTGAATGAAACCAAGTTGACAACACCAGTTGAGGGTGGCACAGTGGTAGAGTTGCAGCCTGACAGCATCGGAGACCCGGGTTTGATCCTGACTATGGGTGCTGTCTGTACAGAATGTGTACGTTCTCCCTGTGACTGCATGGGTTTTCTCTGGGTGCTCCAGTTCCCTCCCACACTCCAAAGATGTACAGGTTTGTAGGTTAATTGGCTTCGGTAAAATTGTAAACTGACCCGAGTGTGTGGGATAGTATTAGTGTGCGCAAGTGTTGTGGGGTGAACACTGGTCAGCACGGATTTGGTAGGCCGAAAGGCCTGTTTCCGCGCTGTAGCTCGAAAGTCTAAAGTCAATTGGGATGTGCAGACTTTAGACTTTGGTTCTTGAAGGGGAAAAAAAGAGACAAATATAGCAAATTGTATAAATATGGAACGACAGATACAGGTTTACAAAAAGAAGACACAAAGTGCCAGAGAAACTCACCGGGTCAGGCAGCATTTGTGGAGAACATGAATGACTGAAGTTGAGGATATTGGCAAAACAAAGTGTTTCTATTTAAAAATAAATGACTTTGGAGATGTACAAAGCTTTTAGAAATGATGTGACATGCATAAAGATGACAAGACGAGAGTCATGATTGTTTAATTGTCATATGCACCGATAACGGAACAATAAAACTCTTGCTTGCTGCAGCTTCACAGGCTCGAGCACAATGCACACAGTTGAAAATATAATAATCAAACAAATTCAATAAATTAATATCCATAGAACTCAGTTGCCACAATTGTGCTAGAATAATTATGCTTAGAACAGTTGTTAGGTTTTCAAAACAGATTCAGATCATACTCTTAGGGTGGCACGGTGGCGCTGTGGTAGAATTGCTGCCTTACAGTGTTTGCAGCGCCAGGAGACCTGGATTTGATCCTGACTACAGGTAGTTGTCTGTATGGAGTTTGTACGTTCTCCCGGTGACCTGCGTGCGTTTTCTCCGAGGTCCTTGGTTTCCTCCCACATTCCAAAGACGTACAGGGTTATAGTTGAATTGGCTTGGTATAATTGTAAATTGTCCCTAGTGTGTGTAGGATAGTGTTAATGTGCGGTGATCGCTGGTCAGTACAGACTCGGTGGGCCGATGGGCCTGTTTCTCTAAACTAGATTAAACTAAAAAAACTCTTTTGTGAGAGGATAAATGGGAATCTCAATGCTAATACTCGGAGTCTCAACACCATGCAAATACAATGTTCTCATAAAAGTGAATTTGTCCCAAGATTATATTTCCCACCAACTGATCCAGGTGCTGTCAATGAGACAGTGAGTGATCTGGGTTGATAAGAAAAAAAGAAAAACCTAGATAATTACATTTACCAAAAATCTATAAAAACAGGAGACAGGAAACTAATTCTAACTAGACCAAGTGGACCCGTTGGGCCCAAACCTCTCCTACATTGGTGCAGCACCCTCTCCTCCCCCTCCCTCCCCATCCCTCCCCCTCCCTCCCTCTCCCTCCCTCCCCCTCCCTCCCCCTCCCTCCCCCCCTCCTCCCTCCCCCCTCCCTCTCCCTCCCCATCCCCTCCCTCACCTCGCCCCACCCCCCCCCTCCCTCCCTCCCTCCCCCTCCCTCCCTCCTCCCTCCCCACTCCATCCCCCTCAACCCCCCTTATCCTCCCTCCTCCCCCCTTCCTCCCTCCTTCCTCCCTCCCTCTCATGGAGATAGATTTAAACTTAAAAATGTGAATAACTTAAAAAATATAACACAGATTTCAATGAAGCTTCTTCCATTAGCACCAAAGGGACAACGGTCACTAAGGTGGGCCTAAAACTGTTGTGCTATCGTGTACCATTTGGCTGTAGTTCAGGAACAAACAAACAAACAAACGAGAGTTTTCGTATATAGATGAACAGGCCACGAATCAAGCATGAACTAGAATTACATACAAAGACCAAACAATGATAAGTGCAGACAGCTCTGATGCCAGTTTTAAATATATATATATATTTTTTAAATAGTTGATTGAATGCTAAAGAAAATTAATGAACCAAGTGTCTTTTTATTTGGTTATGTGTGGAATAGATAAAGTGCTCTATGATTCCTGAAGGGTTTTGAGACTGATATTATGAGTGATAAATTACCTGGCCAGATTTTTAAAAATTGGTTCAGCAAAAGAAAGCAGTGGGCGATGATGAATAGGCTGGCCTCTTTCTAAGCGGAATGACAATTATAGAGCTCTGCAGGGATATTTTCTGCATTCCTTGGTTCAATCTATTCATAAATGACAAGGAAGATATTGCCTTCATCATCAATATTACAACATTTTGCTGCCATGTGGCTATATCACGGGAATAAGTGTGCCAGCATTCTTCCAAAGGATAACAAATTGATTTTAATGTGGAAACATTTAAGTTCAGCCAATGATGGATCTGCAACAAATTGGTTCATTAACAAAAGCGAAAGAGGAAATGAAACTAAAATCAGTCTTATTCAAATATGAATGATTCAAAACTGTTCTCTCTGCTAGAATCGAGGAAATGCAGATGCAGGTCTACAAAAAACAGACACAAAGTGCTGGGAAAACGCAATACGTCAGGCAACCTCTCTGGGGAACATGGATAGGTGACGATTCACGTTGGAACCCTTTCGTCTGAAGACTAAAGTTTCTTTAGTTCTTTGTTCTCCAGAGGGGCTACTTGACCCGCTTGAGTTTCTGCAGCACTCTGTGCTCTGTTGTACATGCTGCTTTGTTATCTGCGAGTAAAATACTATTTAAAAGGAAATTCTTACTAGCTTTCTCTTTTAAGGTGAATTTCAAGAAGGGTTTGTGTTTAGGAATCCTTTTACAAATGAAATCAAGATATTTTTACTAACCTTTAAGTTAAACAGCATTAATAATTGTAATTGTAATTGATTTTATTAGCCAAGTATGAAAACAAAACCAGTATGTAAATCATACGAGGAATTTGATTTGCCATACAGTCATACCAAAAATTAACAAAACACCCAACCACATAGAAATTTAACATAAACATCCATCACAGCGGCTCCTCCTTTTTCTCCTGCGGTTGCGGGAGTCGAACTATTCGCAGTTGGGGCGATTGAAGCTCCCGCGTCAGGGCGATTGAAGTTCCCGCAATTGGGGCAGTCAAAGCTGCTGTGGTTGGAGCTCACAAAGCCGGTCCCTAACCAGGGATGGCATGCTCCACGATGTTAACGGGGAGGCTCCCGCAGTTGGAGCTTCCGAGGTCGATCCCCAGCAAGAGGCCGCCAGCTCCACAATGTTAGGCCGCAGTGCAAATGGAGATACGATAAGGAAAAAGTCGCATCTCCGTCGAGGAAAGAGATTTAAACAAGTTTTCCCCACCCCCTGCCCCCCAATCCCCACATAATACAAAGCTAAAGATACACTAAAACATACATTTAACAACAGACTAAAAACAACAAAGAAGGAAAAAGACGAGACAGACCATTGGCGAGGCAGCCATCGGGCCATCAGGAGAGCTGTTATGCAGTCCAAGTCCATTCAGAGTATTAAAAGGGTCCAATTATTTTCCTTTTGTAAACTTGCCTCCAATTTGCCTCATTGCACAAGACACTGATACTGGCATGAACCATGGTGGGGGAGTAGGTATCAACAATAATTTGACTTCTAGAAACAAGGATCTGCAGATATTGGCTTAAACAAGTTCACAAAGTGTTGGTGTAACTCAGCGGGTCAGGCAACATCTATGTAGAACATGGTTG
Source organism: Rhinoraja longicauda (assembly GCF_053455715.1). Lineage (NCBI taxonomy): Eukaryota > Metazoa > Chordata > Chondrichthyes > Rajiformes > Arhynchobatidae > Rhinoraja > Rhinoraja longicauda. The sequence goes on from NC_135976.1 coordinate 14,371,812, forward strand.
GGTGACGTTTTGGTTTCTGTTTCTGTTTCTGGTTTCTGTTTCAGTTTCAGTTTAGTTTATTATCAAGGGCACAGAGGTCCAGTGAAAAGCTGTTGTTGCGTGCTAGCCACTCTGTTGTTGCGTGCTAACCACTCAGCGGAAAGACAATGCATGATTACAATTGAGCCATTCACAGTGTACAGATACATAATAAGGGAATAATTAGTGCAAGGTACAGTCTGATCAAAGTTAATTCGAGTGTCACTAATGAGGTAGATAGTAGTTCAGGACTACTCTCAAGTTGTGATTGGATGGTTCAGTTGCCTGATAACAGCTGGGAAGAAACTGTCCCAGAATCTGGAGGTGTACGTTTTTACACTTCTATATCTTTTGCCCAAAGGGAGAAGAGGCCTGGGGAGCAATCTTCAGACTGATTATTAGGGTGGGGTGGAGGGAAGAAAGCTGGAGGGAAGAGAGGAGAGGCAGGCCAAAGTATGGTAGGTCACAAGCAAGGTCGGGGGGGGGTCGGGGTGTCGGGGGGGGGTCGGGGGGTCGGGGGGGGGTCGGGGGAGTGTCGGGGGGGGGTCGGGTCGGGTCGGGGGGGGGGGGGGGGGGGGGGTTCGGGGGGGGGGGGGGGGTGTTGATAGGCAGATGGTTGGAATAAAGTCCAGAGATTAAAACAGAAGGTGTAACACAGAAGGATTGAAGAATTGCAAACTGTAAAGCCAGAGGAAAGAAAGTTGGCTTGGGTGCTCAGCTTTTCAATGAAAGCCTTCACGACCCCTTAGTAGCACTTGTAATTGTTCCAACCTCGTCCATCTTAATGCAATGAGTTTCTTTCCAATCGAGCAGGGTTTCATTCGCCCAACATCTCCCAAGCTGGCAATAATTACTAGCTTCAGGATCCTGGTCGGTGAGTCTTCGATATTTCATTGCCATGTCACCAAGTCGAATTACTTCAATGTTTTGGTCTGCAGAGGTTTTCGATTTAATTGCGGTTTGTAATGTTCAGGTGCAGTGTTCTAATCACCCAGCTATGTGTTTGGTCTGGTACTGCTGCTCCCAGCCTTCAGCTTAAATGTCATGTCTCTGTTATTTACCTTCAAGACAACAGCCTACTTTTGTTAAGTCAGCCCATGTGCAATGAGCAAGGGACAGTATTACAGCGTTCACTTGCTTCCTCACGGTGGCACATTCAGTGGTGCAGTGGTAGAGCTGCTACCTCATAGCACCAGAGTTCAATTCTAACCTCAGGTGCTGTCTGTGCGGAGTTTGTCTGTTCTCCCTGTGACTGCGTGGGTTTTCTCCGGGTGCTCTGGTCTATCCCCACATTCCAAAGACGTGCAGGTTTGTGGGTTAATTTGTTAATCATCCGTACTCTGTAGGATGTGAAAGAGCGATAACATGGAACTAGTGTGCAGGTGATCAATGGTGGACTCAGTGGGCCAAAGGGCCTGTTTCCATGCTGTATCTCAAAAATAAATTCAGAAATTGAGTGTCTTTCTTATTGTTTTCTTGTTTTCATTCCATTTGTTCAACTTTACGCTTCTTCCTACAATTTGATCGTGTCCTTTTAAACCACTTGACATTTTTGTAGCCAGAAGCAATACTCAAACAACACAGGGTGCACACATTCGCACGTGTACCCACCCACATGCTCCTCCTCTCGACCAGCCTTGCTTGCAAATCCTACATGATCTTATACTGAATATCTTCCTTTTTCAGGCTTCGACCTAATGTCGGCTTTTGGTCTGAAACATCGACAATTCCCCCCCCCCCCCACGTCACAGATGCCGCTGAGTTCCTTCAGTCGATTGTTTGCTGCTCCTGTTTCAAGTCAAAACCCTACATTAGGACTAATAGACAATAGACAATAGACAATAGGTGCAGGAGGAGGCCATTCGGCCCTTCGAGCCAGCACCGCCATTCGATGTGATCATGGCTGATCATTCTCAATCAGTACCCCGTTCCTGCCTTCTCCCCATACCCCCTGACTCCGCTATCCTTAAGAGCTCTATCCAGCTCTCTCTTGAATGCATTCAGAGAATTGGCCTCCACTGCCTTCTGAGGCAGAGAATTCCACAGATTCACAACTCTCTGACTGAAAAAGTTCACTAAGACTGAAATGGGAAGATAGCCAGCATGAGATCATGTAAGATTGTCAAGCAAGGCTGGATGAGAGGAGGCGTACGATGGTACATGTTTGAGTTTCAGTGTTAGAAGTCTCTGGTGTCTCCTAAATATTCTTACCTTTGCTGATTTCACTCCTTAGATAATTCATAAGATCATAAGTGATAGGAGTAGAATTAGGCCATTCGGCCCATCAAGTCTACTCTGCCATTCAATCATGGCTGATCTATCTCTCCCTCCTAACCCATTTCTTCTGCCTTCTCTCCATAACCTCTGACACCCATACTATTCAAGAATCTATCTATGCCTTAAATATATCCACTGACTTTGGCTCCATAGCCTTCTGTGGCAAAGAATTCCACAGATTCACCACTAAAGAAATTCATCTTCATCTTCCTAAAAGAACATCCATTAATTCTGAGGCTATGACCTCTAGTCTTGGACTCTCCCACTAGTGGAAACATCCTCTCCACATCCACTCTATCCAACCCTTTCACTATTCTGAACGTTTCAATGAGGTTCCCCCATTCTTCTAAGCTCCAGCGAATATAGGCCCAGTGCCATCAAAGGCGCATCATATGTTAACCCACTCATTCTTGGGATCTTTCTTGTAAACCTTCTCTGGACCTTCTCCAGAGCCAGCACATCCTTCCTCAGATATGGTGCCCAAAACTGCTCACAATATTCCAAATGCGGCCTGACCAGCGCCTTATCGAGCCTCAGCATTACGTCCCTGTTTTTTGTATACAAGCCCTCTCGAAATAAATGCTAGCTTGTCGGTGTATTTTCAAAACTTTGATTCGTCTCCTGTGCCAATTGAACTCTGCACTGAATTTGCAGGAATTGTATTGGTCTACTTTGCACCAGTCAATAAGCAAATTAAAATTCAGTTGGGGTATTAATAAGAATAGTAGTCCGAAAAATAATCAATAGTCCGAAAGATGTTAACACACCCCACAGAACCAGAATATCAGAGTTTTATTGTACCTACCAACCACTTAGCATATGCGAGTTTGTTGGCGTAATTACAGGTTTGGAATAACTTCCTCCACATTTTATTTTAACTTTATATTTGGATGTTTATGGATATTTATTTACATTCGGATTTTCACAATTGTGGATGAAACTTAATTCTTGCCTGATCTCATTTAATTTCAGGTTAAATTGAATCTTCAACAAATGTTGCTCATTCCTGAGACATCGTATTACCAGTGTTCTTAAGGCTCAGTAGGTTTCTCATTAAGCTAAACATTATGATGCTGTTTATTTTCTTCATCAATTTAATTTGCAGCAGACAGTACAAAGATACCATGTACCATTGCTCCTGTGTTTGGTTTGAGAGCCAAATTAGTTTAGTTTAGAAATACAGTGGGGAAACAGGCCTTTCGGCCCACTGAGTCCATGCCGACCAGCGTTTCCTGTACACCAGCACTATCCTACACACTAGGGACAATTTACAATTAAGATGGCACCTAAAACAAGGCAACTTTTGTGTACTGATTCAGAGTGGTCCACTATCTTGCACTCTTCTACTTAGTCTGATTGTGCCTAATGTGCAGCAGAAGGTAGACACACAATGCTGGAGTAACTCAGCGGGACAAGCAGCATCTAGGGAGAGAAGGAAAGGGTGGCGTTTCGGGTCGAGACCCTTCTTACACACTAATGTGTATAGCAGGATTGTCACTGAGCTGATTGCAAAAAAAGAATTTATCTTTACTTGGGCACACGTGACAATAAAGTACCATTGAATAATGGTGTAATGCACAGATATTTGTTTAATATCTCACTCACTTTCTCTGGCTCCAAGCATAACACTCCCACCTTAATCTTTGTGGTTCTATTCTCTCCTTAGTTATCTAGCTACCACCTTGTTTTTCAAGCGTGTATGAAATGCCCTGGGATTTTTCTTAATGCTACTCACCAAGGACATAATTAGACAACAGAACAGAAAAGCAAGCTAAGCAAGCCTGACTAGACCGTTAGAGTCCCAGCCTGATATTAATCTTCCATGATTGCTTGCTGCCTTCCTCGATATTATCATGAAGTCTCTCATTCAGTAATGGTACTTTTGGACCAGCTTTCGGGTTCTTTGTAATCAAAGATTGGATAATAAAGAAATAACACAATTAAAGATTTTGAATTGTTGCTGCATAGTCTATGTAGAGCAGCTGGAGCTGTCTGCACTGTAAATTAGTTACCTAACTGACACATTTTCCACAAAAAAAAAATCCTAAGTGAATGTCTGTCAGCCTCATAACAAACTGAAATGAAACATTGACATTTAGCTGAAGGTCAGGAAGCTGATCAAAGTCTGAAGCCTTGTCTTTGGTGTCTTCACTGAACTGAAATGACAAAATTCACGGCTTTATTTGACTGACATGAAGGTGAGGGAGCCTTTGCAGTGAAGATTACCAACGACGGGCAAAGGCTGGATATTACAAAGGTCATTAGTTATCACACATCCTAAAACGACACAAAAACTTAGATGCACAGGCTCTCTTGCCCAGAGTAAGTGAATCGAGGACCGGAGGACATAGGGTTAAGGTGAAGGGGAAAAGATTTAATAGGAATCTGAGGGGTAACTTTTTCACACAAATGATGGTGGGTATATGGAACAAGCTGACAAAGGAGGTAGGTGAGGCTGGGACTATCCCAACGTTTAAGAAACAGTTAGACAGGTACATGTATATGACAGGTTTGGAGGGATATGGACCAAACACAGGCAGGTGTGACTAGTGTAGCTGGGACATGTTGGCTGGTGTGTGCAAGTTGGGCCGATGGGCCTGTTTCCACACTGTATCACTCTATGACTCTATACCAGGAAATCAAATCCATACCTCGGCCTCTCCTTATGTGCATTGAGTTATAGCAAAGGAGCACGCTCATTTTACCTGGCCTGTTCTGTTTACAATATCAAGGACTGCACAGTGAAGCAGCCAGTAGAGCTACTGCCTCAAAGCACCAGAGACCCGGATTCAATCCTGACTTCGGATGCTGTCTTTGTGGAGTTTGCACATTCTCCCTGTCACCGCGTGGGTTTCCTCCGGGTGGTCTGGTTTCCTCACCAATCCCAAAGTCGTGCAGGTTTGTGGGTTAAATTGCGTAGGGAGTGGGATAAAGTAGAAATGGTGTGAACGGGTGATCGATGGTAGGCAAGGACCCGATGGGCCAAACTCCCTGTTCCCATGCTACACCTCTAAACTAAAGTATATCACTTTGGGCAGTTGCACTCTGTACGTAGGAATGTTCTTTTATGATCAGACCAGGAACTGCAGATGCTGGTTTACCAAGGAAAGACACAGAATGCTGAAGTAACCCAGCAGAAGCAACTGAGGCACCAAATCCTGGCGACTCTTGCATGCCAACTCAGTGGGCTCTTTCTACACACGTTGTACTAATCGGGGATTGTGCTTGGGTACAGTAATACTTAAATGAACTGTATGTAAAAAAAGAATTTTGCTGTACGTCTGTACATATGATAATAAAGAACCATTGACCAATTCAGGAGAACAGTGTGGCTGATTCACGACTATGAAGATGCCATCTGTTTTGTTAACTTCCTGAATTTTATCCAACATACAGGCATAACTGATAAAGAGTGCCACCTTCTGATTACTGTAATTATGCTCCTGAAAATGTGACAGTAATAAAGTCTATTAGTTTTTTGGCAGAAAGTAGCAAGGATGGAATTTTTTTATTTTGTCTCGGTGGACTTCCTTTTGACAACGTAACATACTCTCAAACCTTGCAATCTGCAACAAAAAAAAGGTGTATTCGTGTCCATCGCTACTCTGTTTAGTTTCTTCAGATTGACTGAAGATTTTCAACGTTAGTTCAGATTTGAGTCAGCGTCTGAAATCGTTATAGCACAATGTTACAGGATGATTGTCAGTAAGCAACTTTATAACTGAACCAAGAAATAATAAAACAAATATCAAATCAAAAGTCATTTAATATTTTAATTACAAGAATACCTCAAAGGTTTAAGGTGATTGTATTCATTTTGTTGGCCTGGACAAGCAAGCAGTTCAAATTGTGTAAAAGCTTAAGATAAAAATAGGCGTTTTCCCCAGGTGATCCAATTTCCTCTCACATTCCAAAGTGGTGCAGGTTTGTAGATTAATTGGCCTCTGTAAATTGCCCTGAGTGTGTAGGGTGGGATGGCATAGAACTAGTGTACGGGTGATCAATGGTCAGCATGGACTTGGTGGGCCGAAAGGGCCTGTTTTCACACTGTATCTCTAAAGTAAATGCTGCATAAAAATTCAAAGGAAACCCTGAATTTTTAGTACAGGTAAACATAAAGAGACCACATCTACCCAAAGCTTCCACACCGGCAGCTGGGATAATCCTGTGATTAAATCTGACAGCAACCTCTTAGAATAGAGAAATACTATGACCCACTGAAAGAATGGCTGGCTGGCGCAGCGGTAGAGTTGCTGCCTCACAGCTCCAGAAACCTGGGTTCGATCCTGACTGTGGATTCGTTCTTCCTGTGTCCGTGTGGGTTTTTTTTCGGGTGGTCCGGTTTCTTCTCATGATCCAAAGACGTACAGGTTTGTACGTTAATTAGCTTTGGTAAATATTGTAAATTATCCCTAATGTATAGGATAGTGTTGATGTAAGGGGATATCGCTGCTCGGCACAGACTCGGTGGGCCGACGGGCCTGTTTCCGTGCTGTATCTCGAAGGCAAAGTCTAAAGCAATTGGATCTGCAGGAGTGAGATCTCCCTTGGTCCAATGAAGTGCAACTCTTGATCTTTGACTAATGTAGAATATTTCATTGATTACTTTTGCAGGGCATAACCCAAGCTATTTCCACAGTTGTGATCTCCATTAATTGTTATGGAGTCATACAGTGTCTAAACAGGCCCTTTAACCCACCATGTCTATGCCACCATGTTCATGTACTTATCTATATTAGCTATTAATCCACTTTTTATGGTTTAGTTTGGAGATACAGCATGGAACCAGGTCCTTCGGCCCACTGTCCACACCAACCATTGATCACCTGCACACAATAGGTCTAAGTTATCCCATTTTGTCATCACTTCTTACACACCAAGGACCATTTTACAGAGGCCAATTAGCCAAGAAACCTGCATGTCTCAACAATCTGGGGGAATCCCAACCACCTGGAAGGAAAGCCATGTGGGCGCAAGGAATGCATGCATACTCCACACAGACAGAACCAGAGGTCAGGTTTGAACCCATATCTCTGGCGCTGCGAGGCAGCAGCTCCACCAGCTGCACCACTGTCTCACCCTTTTGTTGGTTGGATCTTGAAGGTTCTAAATGCAGTTCTAATTGCATCTTGAACGTTGAAAGCAATTGCATTAAATTAGTTGTTCAAAATATCTTCCTAATTTTCAGTTTTCTTTTGCACTAATTCCCATGCAAATGCATGCTTGCAAACGCTGACTTTTCAGTAGGTGCCATGATGGGTTGTAAGTTTTAGGTGTCCCTCTCACATTACTGTAATGTCCTGGTTGTATAGAGAGAGAGAGAGAAAAGACAACTGCATACATTCTGTGTTATATCGGTATTGCATGCAGTGTCAAGCACTATTTATACAACAACTTCTTGCGTTTGAGGCAGCAGAAGTTATGAAGCTACTTCTGCTTCTGCTGTCTCTGTTTGTTGTCGTTTGCCTGACTGAGGTCAGTTGACAGTGTTGTACTTCGTGGTCCGGTACTTGTTGTACCTTTGTTGTGACTCTGGATGGACCACGAGTACACATGTTTAAAATGTTATCATGGTGGAGCTTAACTCCAGGCTGTTTATTCCAAGGCCGCCTGGATCCAGAGTGACCACCTAATCACACCCATCACTTATATACACAGCCATACAAAGTAGTTCTTGGATACACAATGTAGTCCCAGCAATATCACAACATCCCCCTTGTCTTATAGCAAAATAGACAACATCTACAGCACCTTAACCACCAACGCACCTGCTCCCCCTCAAACCACCTGCCCCCCCTTATCCTGTCAGCCCCTGCCTCAGTTCTCCCCAATCTCCACCACCGACCTCTCTGACCTCTTCACAGGAATAAAAACTGCCACCTGCTCTCTGGACCCCATCCCCTCCAGCTTTGTCAAGGCCTGCCTTCCTGCTCTCTCTCCACTTATCACTGCAACAATAAACTCCTCCCTGTCCACTGGCATCGTCCCGCCATCCCTCAAAATCGCTGCTGTCACCCCCATTCTGAAAAAACCTGGTCTAAACCCTGACACCCCAAACAACTTCAGACCAATCTCCAACCTACCCTTTCTGTCCAAAGTTTTGGAACGTGCTGTAGCTTCCCAACTCAAATACCACCTCTCTACCAATAACCTGTATGAAACTTTCCAATCCGGATTCCGCTCAAACCACTGTACTGAAACTGCACTCCTCAAAATCACAAACGACATTCTTCTCTCCTCCGACGCTGGCAACCTCAACATCCTCATCCTACTTGACCTCAGCGCCGCCTTTGACACCATAAATCACTCCATTCTCCTCACCCGACTTGAAACCTCCCTTAACATCACCGGAAAAGCCCTATCCTGGTTCAGATCTTACCTCTCTGACAGACACCAGTTCATCTCCATTAACAACTGTAAATCCCCCACCGCTCCCCTCCCCCAAGGTGTCCCCCAAGGTGTCCCCCAAGGCTCAGTCCTTGGCCCCCTCCTCTTCATCCTCTACCTGTTCCCCCTTGGTCAATTAATCCGCCGTCATGGTCTCAACTTCCACTGCTTCGCCGATGATATCCAGCTCCTCATCTCCACCAAGTCAATTTCCCCCACCACACACTCTACACTGACAAACTGCATCACTGAAATAAAATCTTGGCTTCAATCAAACTTCCTCAAACTCAATTGCAACAAATCTGAAATCATTATCATTGGTCCAAAAACGCTCACCAAATCCACCCAAAACTTCATCCTCAACATTGATGGTCTCCCAGTATCCACCTCACCTCACATCCGGAATCTTGGAATCATCCTTGATCAAACCCTCTCCTTCGACAAACACATCAAACACATCACAAAGACAGCCTTCTTCCACCTCAAAAACATTGCCCGTCTCCGTCCATCCCTCTCCTCCACAGCTGCAGAAACCCTCATCTACGCCTTCATCACCTCCCGTCTGGACTACTGCAACAGCCTCCTCTATGGCGCACCCTCAAAAATCATCAATAAACTTCAATACATTCAAAACTCCGCTGCCCGTCTACTCACACACACCTCGATCCGTGACCATATCACCCCCGTACTTTATAAACTCCACTGGCTCCCCATCCCCCAGAGAATCCAGTACAAAATCCTCTTCATAACCTACAAAGCCCTCCATAACCTGGCCCCATCCTACCTGACCGACCTCCTCCACAGGCACACTCCCACCTGCACCCTCCGCTCTGCCGCTGCCAATCTCCTATCCCCCCACATCCGGACCAAACTCAGATCCTGGGAGGACAGGGCTTTCTCCATCGCTGCTCCCACCCTATGGAACTCACTACCCCAAACCGTTAGAGACTCCTCCACACTCACCACATTCAAAACATCGCTGAAGTCTCACCTGTTCAGTACTGCCTTCAACCACTGAAGGTCACCTCACCTTCTGTCTCCTTTCTCTGTTCATTTATTTATTTACTTATTTATCTATTTATTCATTTCCCTATGTTCTCAAAATCTCTGTAAAGCGTCTTTGAGTATATGAAAAGCGCTATATAAATAAAATGCATTATTATTATTATTATTATTATTATTATATATTACAACATCCCCCTTGTCTTATATATTACAACATCCCCCTTGTCTTATATAAAATTGTTTTCTTTACCATTCGAGGGCTAAAATATATTTAACAAACAAAACCAAAACACCATTGCTTTTTGCAAACAAAACCAATAACACAACTAAACACAATTGCTTTTTTTCGCCATCATGGTGGTCACTCCTCTGCGGAATTTCACTCATCGCCGGGTGGTCACTCACTCTGTGTGGTCACTCACTCCGTGTGGTCACTCACTCCGTGTGGTCACTCACTCCGTGTGGTCACTCACTCCGTGTTGTCACTCCACAGATATATACATTTATACAAAAGCATCAAATATAATACATTAAGCTTTCATTACACAGATCACTACACAGGTCATTAAACACAAAATATTCATTTTGTTCCATATCTTCCCCTCAAGAAGACGTGCTGTGTAGATCAATCGTAGTATAGGCTCTAGATGCTCCACCACCATGATTTGCCTGCCTCTGCTGGCCTCCCACTGCTGGGCTGGCACTGCTGGGCTCCCACTGCTGGGTTGGCACTGCTGGGCTGTCACTGCTGGGCTCCCACTGCTGGGTTGGCACTGCTGGGCTCCCACTGCTGGGCTGACACTGCTGTAATCGCGGTGTGATCGCGCCTCCGCTGCAGTGCGCTCTGGCCCTGCCCACAGGTGCTCCCCGGCAGCTGTCGCTCAACTTTTCGAACGCGCTGCCGCTGGCCCCGCCCACAGGTGCTCCCCGGCTCCGCCCACAGGTGCGCAATTCTAACGCGCTGCCGCTGCCTCGGGCCCAGGGCCGTCCCGACTCTACGGTCGACGCGCCTGGGTGAGTATTTAGTGCCTCGGCCTTACCGGCCACCGCACCTCCGCGGGTGGTCGGTCCCTCCGGTCGCCGACCCCCTCCGGTCGCCGCACACCTCCGTGGGTGTCGGACTCCTCCGGGGCTCTCCCGGTTGCCGCACACCTCCGTGGGTGTCGGTCTCCTCCAGGGCCATGGGTGTCAGCCTCCCCCGGTCGCCGCACACCTCCGTGGGTGTCGGTCTTTCCGGTCGCCGCACACCTCCGTGGGTGTCGGTCTTCCCCGGTCACCGCACACCTCCGTGGGTGTCGGGTCTCCCGGTCGCCGCACACCTCCATGGGTGTCGGTCTTCCCCGGTCACCGCACATCTCCGTGTGTGTCGGGTCTCCCGGTCTCCTCCGGTTGCCGCACACCTCCATGGGTGTCGGTCTTCCCCGGTCACCGCACATCTCCGTGTGTGTCGGGTCTCCCGGTCTTCCCCGGTCACCGCACACCTCCGTGTGTGTCGGGTCTCCCGGTCGCCTCCGGTCTCTCCCCCGCGAAGCAGTCACAGGCTCCCAATCTCGGGCCTGCATAGGTGCTGGGGTGCGATGTGGGACTTCACACACCGCCCTCAGCAGCTTGCAGCGTCACGTCGGCAGCTCGCCGCTGACTACTGAGCAGGTAAGTATACCTACATATATTGTCCCCTTACCGAGCGGGAAACTTTTTTCGTTCTTCAGGGCTCTATCTTTTCTTCCTGTTAACCTTTGTGCTGGGTTCCTGTTTGTTAACCTTCTTTTTTGTTTGTTTTTACACACTTGTTAACTTTTTTTCTTGGGGTTTTTCTTGTTTTCCTTTTCTAGGCGAAACACCCAAACCGCTGCCACCATGTTGTACTTTGTGGTCCGGTACTTGTTGTACCTTTGTTGTGACTCTGGATGGACTACGAGTACACATGTTTAAGATGTTATCATGGTGGAGCTTAACTCCAGGCTGTTTATTCCAAGGCCGCCTGGATCCAGAGTGACCGCCTAATCACACCCATCACTTATATACACAGCCATACAAAGTAGTTCTTGGATACACAAAGTAGTCCCAGCAATATCACAACATCCCCCTTGTCTTATATATTACAACAGACAGGGCTCACCACGGGGAGGTCGACAACGTGAGCCCCTTTATACAACCAAACCATTGGTTGTATAAAGATGTACAGTAACATAAGGTCAAAATGACTCCACATTTTTAGGGATACTGCAAAAACAGGCACTTCGGCCCACCAAGTCTGCACCAACCAGCGATCACCCCGTTCACTAGTACTACGCACTAGGGACAATACTCAAATTACAGAAGCTAATTAACTTACATACAAACGTATATATCATTGGAGTGTGGGAGAGAAATGGGAGCACCCAGAGAAAACCTACATGGTCACAGGGAGAATGTACAAACTCTGTAAAGAAGCTTTTGAGTCATAAAACTTCTCCTGAAACTATAACTTGCTCCATTTTGTTAATATCAAATTCATAAGCTATGCAGCTGCAGGTCTTGTCAACTCCCACTAAAAATACGCCTATTATTTCTCAATAGAAGAAATTGCTGGCTTGTATGAGAGTTAATCAGTAAATTAGAATCTGAATTATCATACATTCTTTTTGCACAATTTGATATATAAGATTGCCAATGTTCATATTGGCTCAATGGCTTGGAAGCTGCTTTTGATATCTGATGATAATTATTGCAGGTGTATGAACTAACTACCAGTTACTCATTACCATGATACATACAAAGAAAACAGAGTTTCCAAAAACATGCTAATTATGATTTTAATGAAAGCAGACATTTGATCTATTTTCCAATCAGTGGAATTTTAAACCCAGACAATTAAGTATCCCACCAGCAATGTAAACAGCAATTATATATTTTTATGTATATCTGTGATATTTGCACCTCGTCCAACCTCATCTATGGTATCCGATGTTCCAGGTGTGGACTCCTATATATCGGCGAGACCAAGCGCGGACTGGGCGATCGTTTCGCTGAACACAATCGCTCAGACCGTCTTGGCCTATGCAATCTCCCGGTTGCCAAACACTTTAACTCCCCTTCGCATTCCCATACTGACTTTTCTGTCCTGGCCCTCCTCCACTGTCAGAGTGAGGCCGCACGCAAATTGGAGGAACGGGACCTTGTATTTCACTTGGGCAGCTTACAACCCAGCGGTATGTATATTGATTTCTCTAACTTCAAGCAACCCTTGCATCCCCTCCCTCTCTCTCTCTCTCTCTGCTATCCTCGTCATTGTATTAGTTTCACTGTTGTCTTGTTGAGTGTTTGTATAACTCGTTATCGCCTACCCCTCAGTCAACAATAGACCATTATATGCTCCACCTAGCCTTGAGCATTTTCGTTTTTGCATATCTTTCATTCATTTGTTCTATGTGCCATCTGTATCTCTCGTTTTCCTTTCCCCTGACTCTCAGTCTGAAGAAGGGTCTCGACCTGCAACATCACCTATTCCTTTTCTCCAGAGATGCTGCCTGACCCGTTGTGTACTCCAGCTTTTTGTTCTATCCGTAGAAATCAATTGTTAATTTCTCTTAACATAGAAAGTAGGTGCAGGAGTAGGCCTGCACCGCCATTCAATATGATTATGGCTGATCATCCAACTCAGTATCCCGTACCTGCCTTCTCTCCATACCCCCAGATCCCTTTAGCCACAAGGGCCACATCTAACTCCCTCTTAAATATAGTCAATGAACTGGCCTCAACTACCTTCTGTGGCAGAGAATTCCACAGATTCACCACTCTCTGTGTGGAAAAAAAACGTTCTCATCTCGGTCCTAAAAGACTTCCTCCTTATCCTTAAACAATTAAAAGCAGCCTAATGGTTTGTTTTGATTGAAAGTGTCTATACTAATCGTGGATGATCAGCCATGATCACATTGAATGGCGGTGCTGGATCGAAGGGCCGAATGGCCTATTCCTGCACATATTGTCTATGTATCCATGTATCTATGACAGGCACAGCATGGAAGCAGTATCTTCAGCACACCAAGTCCACATCAACTATCGATCACTCATTCACACTCATACTATTTTATCTCACTTTCTTATCCGTTCCCAACAGACTGGGAGCAATTTACAGAGGCCAATTAACTTGCACAAGTTTGAGATATGGGAGGAAACCAGAGCACCTGGAGGAAACCCTCTTGGTCGCAGGGAGACCATGTAAACTTCACACAGAAACAGCGCCCGAGATCGGGATCGAAGCTGGGTCTCTGGCGCTGTGAGGCAGCAGCTCTATTGCAGCACCACTGTGGCATCTCATTTTATGGAGCTGGTAGTCCCATTTTGTTTTGCTTTAATTGTGAGCTGTCTTTTTTGTTGTTGTCTTTTTTATACATCTAAAGTAGTCACACACACACACACACAGTTTAATTACAGAACCTCTTATTCTGCTTAAGAGGTTCATGAACATTGAATTTTCCAGTTTTCATCTCTCCCCTTTATCTCCATTCTTTCCCGTCTCCTCCATCCCAATGCGTGCCTAATTCTCCCACTATGCCAACCCCCTCTCTTTTCTCCCCCCTATTTCCCTATCCCTACTATATTTCCCTTCTCTCCTTTTCTGACACTCTTTTGTCTCCTTTTCTGACACTCTTTTGTCTCCTTTTCATCTCTACTCTTTGCCCACCCATTTGCCAATTGAAACTCCTTTTCCTACCTCCAGTCCCTCCCCCTCTACTTATAGTCCAAAGAAGGGTCCCGACCCAAAATATCACCCCTCCTTTTTCTCCAGAGATGCTGCCGCCTGACCCGCTGAGTTACTCCAGCGCTTTGTGTATATCCTCACACCTGTACCCACCTATCACTTGCCCAGCTTTGTCCCACCACCATCTCTTTTCCAGTTTTCCTCCCACTCCCCCACTACAATTAGTCTCAACCTGCAACGGCACCTCTCCATGTCCTCAAGAGATGCCGTCTGACCCGCTGAGTTATAGAATCATAGAGTGATATAGTGTGGAAACAGGCCCTTCGGCCCAACTTGCCCATGCCAGCCTACATGTCCCAACTACACTAGTCCCACCTGACCGTGCTTGGACCATATCCCACCAAACCTGACCTGTCCATGTACCTGCCTAACTGTTTCTTAAATGTTGGGATAGTCAACATTCACTCCAGCATTTTGTGTTGCTGTGGAGCTGTCTTACTAACTTCAACCAGCAGGGGGAGTTGGGAGGGAAAAGTTAAATTGGCTGGATATCTCCTTTATTATTACACAAAGCTTATTAGTTAGGTGATATAATGCTTGCACCATTTCCATTTCCCCCTTCTAATATTTTGGACATAATGCCAATTCACAAGGCAGCTATCAACTAGAAGACACTTAGATAGTTGTGTAAGAAGGAACTGCAGATGCTGGTTTACACCGAAGATAGACACAAAATGCTGGAGTAACTCAGCGGGACAGGCAGCATCTCTGGAGAGAAGGAATGGGTGACATTTCGGGTCAAGACCCTTCTTCAGACGATGAAAGCAGACGATAATCAAGGAAATGTACAATGTGAATGGTGTCCTGGTGAGTATCATTGTCTGTATAACTCGTTTACACCTAACACACAGCAAACAATGGACCATTTCCTTGATCATTGTTACTTCTTTGCACATCTTTCATTTCATTGTTCTATATCACCGTCTATATCTCTTGTTTCCCCTTCCCCTGACTCTCTTTGATAGCTTGACGTAGATTTTAAAATATTTTTGCTATCTAATTAATTAATGAACCAATCATCGAATCTACATTTCAACTTCTTTCTCTTAGAGTGCTCATATTTTCTGACTTCTAAGCCACTGAATCCACCTTCCAGTTTCTCTAAGGCAGTCAGATACAGTAGATGTCAAATGCTTTTGACATCGCCCCTCTTTATTTCCCCAGTGAGTTTTCAATTTCGTAATTTAAACTACAATGTTAATAATCATATCAAATGATATAAAGCAAGTAAAACATTTTCCTTTTTGCCATTAAGTTCATACAATATCATGATATCTTATTTAATCTACCATAATAAATACAGTATTTATTTGAGAAACTTTTTAAAAATGGTGATGGAGTCTCATAAATGGTCCTACTTTCCCAATTACCATATCATCCAGGATGACCTTCAGTTTCCTTACTTGATCTTTATCACCTTTCATCTTATATCATCGTTTTTGCCAATTTTCACCCAACTAATCTGCTCTATCTCAAATCTTTGCTTTGTTCTTTCCTTTCCTCCTCTGCTGTCCCCGTATCCTAAAATGTCCTTCAGCCCAACTTTCCCATGCTGACCAAGATATCCCATCTAAGCTAGTCCCACCTGCCCACATTTAGCCCTATTCCCAAAAGCTTTTCCATCCATGTACTTGTCCAAGTGTCTTTTAAATGCTGTTATTGTACTTGTCTCAGTCCACCTCCTCCAACATCTCATTCCAAATACTTACCGCCCTCTTTGTGAAAAATTTGCCCCTCACGTTCTCATTAAATCTTCCCCCTCCCCCTCATCTTAAACTTATGTCCTCTGGTTCTTGATTCCCCAACTCTGGGTAAAAGACTGTGCATTTACCGTACCTATTTTTCTCATGATCTCTAAAAGATCATCCCTCATCCTCCTGTGCAATAAGGAATGAAGTCCTAGCCTGCTCAACCTCTCCCCGTACCTTAGGCCCTCGAGTTCTGGCAACATCCTCTTCAATCTTCTTTCCAACCTCTCCCTATAGCTCAGGCCCTCTCGTCCTGATTTGGGTATTGATTAAACAAGCTCGTTATTTCAAAAACGCATGAATGAAACATGCATAAAAACTGTCTGTACTTAACGTAAAGGAGTCTGTACTTAGCTTTCCCAGTAAAAAGCAAACTGAGAAACAGTCCTGTGCTCACTATTAAGTCTACATATGTACGCAACAGCACTACCAGACACATAATGAGATGTTTCTACTCTCTGGTTGCTGATATCATCTAAGTATTTTTGGAAAATTACTTTCAGTATCAGAGAATAGATAGAGGTGCTTACAGGCAAACTAATATGGAAGTCAAATGTCAAACCCAACTGGATTAGAAACCACTAAACTAGAATTAATTAACATTTCTTCCACTAATTATCATGTAACAATTTGACTGAGGGCTCAAATGCATGAATTTGTGCCATGTTTTAAAAAGGAAAATGTTCATAAGTTATAGGACCAGAATTATTTTACAGTGGACAATCGGCAACAACGGATACCATCCTCACAAGGTCATAGGTGACGGAAGCAGAATTAGGCCATCCAGCCCATCAAGTCTACTCCACTATTAAATCATAGCTGATCTATCGTTCCCCCTTAACCTCATTCTCCTGCCTTCTCCCCATAACCCCTGACACCCATAATGATCAAGAATCTGTCAATCTGTGCCTTAAAAATACCCAATGACGACCTCCACAGCTGTCTGTGGCAATAGATTTCACAGATTCACCACCCTCCGACTAAAGAAATTCCTCCTCATTTCCTTTCTGGCGGAAGTGGCGGCGCCTAACGGCTGCGGCTCGCTAGCAGTCTGTTCGTCTTCTTTCCTTTTTTTGTTGTTGTGTGTTGGTGTTGGGATGTTTTTTTTTGTTTTTTTGGTTGTGTATGTGTGGGGGGTGGTGGTGTGGGTGGGGGGGGTGTGTGGGGGGGGGGGTGGGGTGGGGGAAACCTTTCTCTTTTAGGTCTCTTCCTCACGGCGCGGGGCGCGGCTCGGCCGCGGGGCCTTCCATCGCCCGGTGCGGCTCGGCCGCTGGACTTAACATCGTCCGGTGCAGCTCGGCCGCTGGACTTAACATCGTCCGGTGCGGCTCGGCCGCTGGACTTAACAGTGCCCGGTGCGGCTCGGCCGCGGGGCGCAACATCGTCCGGAGCGGCTCGGCCGCGGGGCCTAACATCGCCCGGTGCGGCTCGGCCACGGGACTTTACATCGCCCGGCGTGGCTCGGCCGCGGGACTTTTCATCGCTGGTGCGGCTCGGCCGCTGGATTTAACATCGCCCGGTGCGGCTTGGCCGCGGGGCCTAACATCGCCCGGTGCGACTCGGCCGCTGGACTTAACAGTGCCCGGTGCGGCTCGGCCGCGGGGCCTAACATCGCACGGCTCGGCTCGGCCGCGGGACTTTTCATCGCTGGTGCGGCTCGGCCGCTGGATTTAACATCGCCCGGTGCGGCTTGGCCGCGGGGCCTAACATCGCCCGGCGCGGCTCGGCCGCTGGACTTAACATCGCACGGCGCGGCTCGGCCGCGGGACTTAGCTGCTCACGGCTCGGCCGCGGGGCCTTCCGTCGCTCGGCTCAGCCGCGGGATGTTTCAGCGCCCTGTGCGGCTCGGCCGCGGGGACTTCCATCCCCTTGCAGGGACTGTGCGGGTCGGTCGGGTACGAGCTGTCTGTCCGTGGGCGTGGGGAAGAGAGTGGAAGTTTTGTTGCCTCCATCACAGTGAGGGGGAGTTTGGAGTCACTGTGATGGACGTTTGGGGTCATGTGTCTTGTGTTCTTTTTTGTGTATGACTGCTATGTAATTTCGTTCGGTACCTTGGTACCGAATGACAAATAAAGCTCTGTTGAACTGTTGTTGAACTGTTGTTGAACGTCCTTTTATTCTGGGACTATGGCCTCTGATCCTGGACTCTCCCACTAACGGAAACATCCACTCTACATCTACTCTATCCAGGTTGTTCACTATTTGGTAAGTTTCAATGAGGTCCCCCCACATCCTTCTAAACTCCAGCGAGTACAGGCCCAGTGCTGTCAAACACTCATCATATGTTAACCCAATCATTCCTGCGATCATTCTCGTAAAATGCAATCTTCTTGCAAATTAATTATGGAATTCATGATGTTTCTCCAATTAATCATATGTTTGTGGTGGAACACCAAAGGGTTACCTCAAGCGACTGTGTTTAATGGGTAAAATTTTTGTGCTAAGGTTAATGTCACAACAGAATAACCAGGTCAGAAATGCTCAGAGATGAATGCACTTCTTTGTGTCAATGGTTCAGTTTATAAAATGTTGCAATTCTACCGATCGCCACGTTGGTCAAGAATTCCTAGCTGTTTCGATATTGTGACTCTGTAGATTTTGTGTTAGGTTTGCTCATTTAGCTCTTTAATCTGGAGAAGGTCAGAAGAAGGATCTTGACCCGAACCATCATCCATCGAGTCCCTCCAGAGATACTACCTCATTCACTGAGTTCCTCCAGCACTTTGTGGGTTTTTTTCAAAATTTCAGCAACTGCAGTTTCTTGCAGCTCTTTATTCCGCCTATTTTGTTTCCCTCGGTTTATGAACCCGCTTGCAGTCAATGGTTGCAGAGTCATACAGGCCCCTTCGGCCCAACTAGCCCATGCCAACCAAGATGCTGCAGACATTTTCATTGCCTGAATGTGACCCAGCATTGAGATGCAAAATGGCACAATTCAGCATCAGCAACATTTTGGGTACAGTTTCCCAGCCATGGTGCGTTTCTCATTTGGTTCTTACCCTAAAACAAATTAATAATTGCATCATTCCTTAATAATATTACTGGATGATTTCTTGTCCAGCTTTTTCCTCCCTCACCACAATTTCTTTGTGAAGGGTTCTGACCCAAAATGTCACCTATCCATGTTCTCCAGAGATGCTTCCTGATCTGTTGAGTCACTCCAGCACTTTGTGTCTCTTTTCGTAAACCGGCATCTGCAGTTCATTGCATCTACACTTTTGTTTAGTGGCCACTGGATGTCACTGCAGAGCAAAAATTTCCCAGCTTTGTTTTCCAGTTCTGATGCCATATTTATTTACAAGAAATAGTGCTGGCGTATCTCAGTAGGTGAGACACGGTCTCTGGAGGACATGGAGGGGACAAGTTTCAGACTCCCAAAGAAGTCTTCAGTCTGAAGAAGGGTGCCGGCTCGAGACATCACCTACCCATGTCCCGCAGAGACGCTGAGTTACTCCAGTACTTTGTGTTCCTTTTGTAAACCAGCATCTTCAGTTCCTTGTGGGACATCAAGTTAGTTTAGTTTAAAGATACATAGAAAGATTTTAGATTTTAAAAAAAAGATTTTTTAGATTTAGAGGTACAGCGCAGAAACAGACCCTTCGGCCCACCGGGTCCGCGCCGCCCAGCGATCCCCGCACATTAACACTATCCTACACCCACCAGGGACGATTTAAAAAAAAACATTTGCCCAGCCAATTAACCTACAAACCTGTACGTCTTTGGAGTGTGGGAGAAAACCGGAGATCCCGGAGAAAACCCACGCAGGACACGGGGAGAACGTACAAACTCCGTACAGTACAGCACCTGTGGTCAGGATCGAACCTGAGTCTCCGGCGATGCATTCGCTGTAAGGCAGCAACTCTACCGCTGCGCCACTGTGCCACCGAAATAGGCTGGAGTAACTCAACGGGCCAGGCAGCGTCTCTGGAGAAAAGGAACAGGTGACGTTTCGAGTCGTGACCTTTCTTCAAAATCTTTCTCCAGAGACCCATTCTCCAGAGATGCTCCAGGTGCCGTATATGTGGCGACCCTTTGCATACTTGTGTATTGTATGCAAAGACTTTCACTGGACCATGTACATGTGACAATAAAGTATCAATCAATCAATGGGACAATACACTAAGCTAAGCTAAAGGTACATTAACTCCTGATTCCAAGGAAGCTAAAACTGGGTTGTTTCCCCTGATAGGAATGGGACCCAAGCAAAGCACAGCAAAGAATCACTGCCTCAGGCATTTTCATATTTGCTCAGCTTTTCCCAGGCAAAACCTTCATTTTCTAGCAATATGATTTTTGCTTGAATACTTAAGCTTGGTTAAGAATAGACTGAAATAAATCTTAATACGGTCTGCGGTTTGCTCCTGGAAATAAAGATGTAAATTCCACATGAAATGTAATTATCCGTGGTACAGTCCCTAATTAATATATTCATTGGGAGAGACAGGACTGTCACCACAGTTTTAATCAGCGTTATATGTCTGTACTGATGGAGAAAAAAAAATTAAATACAATTCAAGTACAGGCACAGATTTAAATAGTGTCCATTATCATTGGCAAAGTACTATTGTGTTCATGGAAATATTCACTACTTTCGAATACCCGTGAGAATATGGGGCTCTGTTTAACCAGAAAGTGGCACTGATCTTTAAGAGAAATGAGAATGCTTACCTTCAAATAAGAGTGGGTTTTATGCAGCCGAGCAAGGAAATTTGAATATAACAAATGCAAGATTGAAAATGGCATTTGGGAATGAAAATGGCTTCACTGTCCTAAAAACGATGAGGTATTTATCCTTTGAGAAACATTTTAGTATTGAAAATAATTTGTTTATAAAGATCAGTTATGGGCATGTTGTTTCAATATCCTTATCCGCATTTAGCTAATGTCTTTCTTCATTCCTGTCATTGAGTAATAACATAGAATGCAGTTAGAACACTCTTGTGAGAAAACTTAATTATATACCTGTCTTTTATTCTTTCAGGTGTCACATTAAAAGGTAGCTCAGTGAGATTTTATTGTTCTTGAATATCACTAATTTCTGTAATAGGTTTAGGCACATCAGACAAGTACATTTCTGATGGCACATAACTCGCATTTTCTTCCATATATTAACTCTCATATATACAACCAAGATAGAATCTCCTGCATGCACAGCATAGCATATTCCGCTTGGATTGGTATGAACATTAAATTCTCCAGTTTTATTCCCTGCCACCCCGCCCCCCCCCCCCCCCCCCCCCACCGTGCGCCCCCATCATCTCCTCTCCCCTCTTAGATAGTCACAAAATGCTGGAGTTACTCAGCGGGTCAGGCAACATCTCTGGAGAAAAGGAATAGGTGACGTTTAGGGTCGAGACCCTTCAGATTGAGAGTCATGAAAGAGGGAATTTACAGATATGAAAAGGTGCAGAACAAATCAGAGCCAGCACCAATGACTAGGGAAAAGTAGAGCCTACAATGGTCCATTGTTGGCAGTGGCAGAGGTGAAAGCGAAAGGTTACAGACAGTGAAACGAGTAGGATGGCTAGTGTAGGGAAAGATGCAGAGAGAGGGAATGCACAGGTTACTTGAAATTAGAGAAATCAATATTCATACCGTTGGGTGGTAAGCTGCCCAAGCGAAATATGAGGTGCCGTTCCTCCAATTTGTGTACAGCCTCACTCTTTTTGTCCTATATAATTTGACTCCTTGGCCTGCTTTCCTGTTTGCTCCCATCCACCTGGCCTTTTCTCTCCATATCTAACAGCCTTTGTCTCCTAAATTCATTTTCATCTCTTTTTGCATCCTTTTCATCTCTAGCCTTTGTCCATTTATCTCCGAATCATCCCCCCTCCCCTGACCAGCTGAGTTACTCCAGCACTTTGTATCCTTTTTAGTAAACCGGCGCCTGCAGTTCCTTGTTTCTCCACTTATCATTTGCCAGGCTTTGTCCTGCTTCCATCACTCTTTGTGTAGAAAGGAACAACAGATGCTGGTTTATACAGAAGATGGACACAAAATGCTAGAATAACTCAGTGGGATAGGCAGCATCTGTGGAGAAAAGGAATAGGAAATGTTTCACTTTGGAAAGTGTATGAAGAAATCAAGCAATGATGCCTGACCTGCTGAGTTACTCCAGCGGTTTGTCTAACTCCATCACCCTTTTCTGGGGTTTCTCCTCCTTACCACAATTTGTCTGAAGGGGTCCGACCCAAACCATTGCCCATCTCTGTCCTCCAGGGACACTGCCTGAACCAACGAATTACTCCAGCATTTTGTGTTGCTCAAGATCCCAGCATCTGCAGTCTCTTGTGTTTCTCCAGTCTCCTTCGTTTCTCTTTGCCTTGATCATAACTCCAGCCTCCAGCAGTGAAATTTGTTTCACTCTTTATATTTTTGCTGAGGTTGCCAATCTGTGAGCCTTTTGGGCAATGTTTTTCCATCGCGAGTAAGTATTTTCAGCTGTTTGAAATTTATAAGTTCATAAGTTGTAGGAGTAGAATTAGGCCATTCGGCCCATCAAGTCTACTCTGCCATTCGATCACGGTTGATCTATCTTTCCCGCTCAACCCCATTCTTCTGCCTTCTCCCCATAACCCCTAACACCCTTACTAATGAAGAATCTATCAATCTCCACCTTAAATATCCATTGAAGGCCTCCACAGCCATCTGTGGCAATGAATTCCACAGATTCACCACCTTTTGTCTAAAGAAATTCCTCCTCGTCGCCTATCTATAGATATGTCCTTTTATTCTGAGATTAGTCCTCTGGTCCTAGACTCTCCCACTAGTGGAAACATCCTCTCCACATCCAGGACCTCTCCAGGACCTTCATTATTCGATAAGTTTCAATGAGGTCCCCCCTCATCCTTTTAAACTCCAGCAAGTACTGGCCCAGTGCCATCATAGGCTCATCAAATGTTAACACAATCATCCCTGGGATCATTGTCGTAAACCTCCTCTGGACCCTCTCCAATGTCAGCACATCCTTCCTCAGAAATGGGGCCCAAAACTCTCCCCATTTAGAAAATAGTCTACGTCTTTATTTCTATGACAAAAATGCATGACTGCACACTTTTCTATGCTGTATTCCATCTGCCACTTCTCTGCCCACTCTCCCAACATGTCCAAGTCCTTCTGCAGAGTCCCTGCTGTCTTTATGCTACCCGCCCCTCCACCCAACCATTGATATTTATTTCATGGATATGTTGATGCTAATTGAGACTGGATTAGAATCATCAGATCCAAGTGGTGAGGGCATAGCAGGCTGACTACAACACACCTCTCCCCTCAGTTAAACAGAACGCAGCTACATGAGATTTGGACCTCTTCATAGCAACCATGGTTATAGCATGGAATTGCACTGCTTAGAGTACCCGAGCAACTAAAGGCTCTATTAATAAAAAGCCACAGTCTTAAACCACATTGCAGTAGACGTATTAAGAAGCAATATTTCCATTTATTGCTAATACCATACACAAACACAGAATAGGCAAAGTTTACTTCTCTGTAATGTGGAGCTCATTTCACTGAATTCATGTTTGGGGCTGGCCAAATACAAATTGTGATGCGTAGGAAGGAATTGTAGATGCTGGTTTAAACCAAAGATAGACACACAATGCTGGAGTAACTCAGCGGGACAGTCAGCATCTCTGTAGAGAAGGAATAGGTGATGTTTTGGGTCGAGACCCTTCTTCAGACTGACGTCAGGGGGGAGGGAGATACACAGATAAGGAAGTGTGAAGGTGTGAAAACATGGCAAAGGAAATAGAGATCAAGGAAAATGTAGAATAGATCATTGTTGGCTGGGAGAAGGTAACAACAAAGCAAACAGAGACAAAATGACAAAATCTAGTCGGAGACATTAAGACTGGTCAGAGAACTCCATCTACTCTTCACGCTGCCTCAGCAAGGCCACCAGCATAATCAAGGACCAGTCCCACCCCGGTCACTTCCTCTTCTACCCTCTTCCATCAGGCAAGAGGTATAGATGTTTGAAAAAGCATACCTCCAGATTCAGGGACAGTCTCTTCCTAGTTGTTATCAAGCAACTGAACCATACTCTCACCAGACAGAGAGTGGTCCTGATCTCAAAACTACCTCATTGGAGACCTTTGAACTATCTTTAATCAGAATTTATTGGACTTTACCTTGCACTAAACTTTATATCCTTTATCTTGTATCTGTGCGCTGTGTACGGCTTGATTGTAAACATGTATAGCCGTTTCACTGACTGGAGAGTATACAACAAAAAGTTTTTCATTGTACTTTGGTACACGTGATAATAATAATCTAAATTAAACTACTGTAGATCAGCCATGATTGAATGACGAAGCAGACTCGATGGGCCAACTGGCCTAACTCTGCCCCAATGTCTTATGGACCGGTTGGAAAGAGAAAGATTAATAAGATAGTAGGAAAGAACTGCAGATGCTGGTTTAAATCGAAGGTAGACACAAACTGCTGGAGTAACTCAGTGGGTCAGGTAGCATCTCTGGAGAGAAGGAATGGATGACGTTTCGGGTCGAGACCCTTCTTGTCCCCTGACATCAGTCTGAAGAAGGGTCTCGACCCCAAACATCACCCATTCTTCTCCCCAGAGATGCTGCCTATCCCGCTGAGTTACTCCAGCAGTTTGTGTCTACCTAAGATTAATACGATGTGGGGACTATGTTAGGAAAGAAAGAAGTGAATACTAGGATTCACAACTATTATTCTTCAAGGTGAGCAATCTTTTTCCCATTCACTATGTGGAGAGATAATGCATTCTGAGTACATTGCCTGTGAGTGTTTTCTTTCATCTTGGTTTTGAAAAGCATATGGTTAGTAGAAATAAAGGATTGATCGAAGCAATACATGCTCAGTCAGTTGGAATGGATTTTATAGCGATCAATCAAGCAGACATGCGGACAGATTTAAATTTCTGCTTGGTGTCAATGCAACCAGATTCTGCTGTACACATTTTTTTCCCCATTTGGGGAAAATGTGAGCCCTGGATTTGAGTTCAACTTGTAATGGTGGTGGTAGGGGTGGGGGTGGGAGGAGAGAGAGAAAGTCACCAAACAATATTGTATTCAGATTATTATTTGGTTTTCAACCATTTTTAAATTCAAGTGAATCTCTTGAAGAGGGCGGCACGGTGGCGCAGCGGTAGAGTTGCTGCCTTACAGCGAATGCAGCACCGGAGACTCAAGTTCGATCCTGACTACGGGTGTTGTACTGTACGGAGTTTATACGTTCTCCCCGTGACCTGCGTGGGTTTTCTCCGAGATCTTCGGTTTCCTCCCACACTCCAAAGACGTACAGGTTTGTAGGTTAATTGGCTGGGCAAATGTAAAAATTGTCCCTAGTGAGTGTAGGATAGTGTTAATGTGCGGGGATCGCTGGGCGGCGCGGACCCGGTGGGCCGAAGGGCCTGTTTCTGCGCTGTATCTCTAAATCTAAATCTAAATTTATTTAGTCGGGGTGGTGAATCTGTGGAATTCTTTGCCACAGAAGACTGTGGTGGCCAAGTCAGTGGATATTATTAAGGCAGAGATAGGTAGATTCTTGATTAGTACGGGTGTCAGAGGTTGTGGGGAGAAGGCAGGAGAATGAGGTTAGGAGGGAGAGATAGATCAGCCATGATTGAATGGTGGAATAGACTTGATGGGCTGAATGGCCTAATTCTACTATTCCTTATGACCTTATGACATTGTGACCTTCTGATGAACCTGAGAGCCTAAGGTAGAGTCATAGATCATGCAGTTCTTGATTCCCTTACTCTGCGTAAAAGACTGTGCATTTACCCTATTAATTCCTCTCGTGATCTTATCCACCTCAAAAAGACCATCCCTCATCCTCCTGAACTCCAAGGAATAGAGTCCTAGACTGCTCAACCTCTCCCTACAGCTCAGACCCTCGAGTCCTGGCAGCATCCTTGTATATCTTCGTTGCATGCAATCCAGCTTAACAACATCTTTCCTTTAACAGGGTAACCAAAACTGAATGCAATACTCTAGACGTGGCCTCAGCAGTGTCTTATACATCGGAATATGTACTGGGAAAAGTTTAGAGTGATGTGGGCCAAACACAGGCAGGTTGGGCTAGCTTAGATGGGGTACCTTGGTCAGAATGGACGAGTTAGGCTGAGGAGAATATGGCTCAGTGACTCTATGGCTCTATGAATGACCAAGGTACCCCATCTAAGCTAGCCCAACCTGCCTGCGTTTGGCCCACATCACTTTAAACTTTTCCCAGTACATATTCCGATGTATAAGACACTGTTGAGGCCACGTCTAGAGTATTGCATTCAGTCTTGGTTACCCTGTTAAAGGAAAGATGTTGTTAAGCTGGATTGCATGCAACGAAGATATACAAGGATGCTGCCAGGACTCGAGGTCTTTATTTTAGCACATCCACAAGTCCAGACAGAACCCATCATTGAACTGGGACATAACTTTTCTCACTGGGTAGAAATCTCACCAATAACTCGGCCACAAAATATCAACTGCTGAGCAACCCAATTTCAGTGAGAATAAATCTTAATACTTTAATCTTGGTGAGACCAGAATTTGATATTAAATATCTGATCTCAAAAGTCTATTTCCAAGATCAGTGTAACAATGATTTTTCAGAAGCAAATAGATCTTCAGAAGTGTACATGAAATGCTACTTTAAAAGGTACAATATATTTGAAATGCAAATACAGATTCAGACACTGCATCAAACAAAAAACTGCAATTTTACAAATAATCTTAAATGCGAACATAAGTTCCTTACATGCTCCTTCATAATTATATGTGCTCCATGGGTAATTATTGTTGGATATCAAAAGTGTTAGAGATCTGAACACCATGTTTGCTTTCATTTCAATGTTCCTTTACTTGTTTCTCAATTACAGAAACTGTTGGGTTATCTTCTCCATGTGTCTCAATTCAAATTGAATTTTAAAACACCGTCTTATTCTTGTAAGTCACATCCATACTTTGTACTACTTCCAATTAACTGTGCTGTGTCAAAGACCCCATTCATCAGTCGTATATGGTCAGAGTCTCACTCCTGACGTACGCTGTCCACTTGATGGCTGAAATAAAGACAAGATGGTTGTCCCCATTTTATTGATTGCATTTGGTTTAGTTTAGTTTAGAGATACAGCGTGGAAACGGGCCCTTCGGCCACCAAATCGTTGCCAACCAGCAAACCCACACTATCCTAGGCACTATGTGGATTCAGCCTCCGTGTCTCGTGGTGGCAGGCGTTTAACAGCCTGTTGTAGCCTGCAAGTTTTTTTTTTTTTTTGACTCGACAACTAATTTTTTGTTTTTTACTCGAGCCAATTAACCTACAAACCTGCGCGTCTTTGGGGTGTGGGAAGAAACCAGAGCACCTGAGGGAAAAACCACTCGGTCACGGGGAGAATGTGCAAACTCCGTACAGACAGCACCCTTCGTCAGGATCGAACCCGGTTCTCTGGCACTGTAAGGCAGCAACTCTACCGCTGCACCACCGTGCCTCTCATTTGCCATGAATTTTTGGAGAAGATGCAAAGATCCTTGTCACGGTTCAACCTGACCAGCTGCAGATCAGATCTCTGATCACTTAAGCCACAAACGCGTCACATACATTCATCAGTAATTGTGTAGAGGACTGTGTGCCAAAGGAGTTTAGTTTAGCTTATTATTGTCACAGAGGTACATTGGAAGGCTTTTTTTATTGCATGCTATCCAGTCAGCGAAAAAAAAACTATATAGGATTACAACCAAGCCGTCCACAGTGTACAGATACAGGTTAAAGGGTATTTACTAAATCTAGTAAAGTCCAATTAAAAATAGTCCGAGGGTCTCCAAAGAGGTAGGTGGGAGGTCAGGAGCACTCTCCAGTTGGTGAGAGGATGGTTCAGTTGTCTGATAACAGCTGAGAAATAGTCCTTGTATCTGGAGGTGTGCATTTTCAAATTTCTGTACCTCTTCTTGCCTGATGGTAGAGGAGAGAAGAGAGAGTGACTAGGGTGAAACTGGTCCTTGATTATGCTGGTGGCCTTGCCGAGGCAGCGTGGTGTCAGTGGAGTCAATGGAAAGGAGGTTGGTGTGCGTGATGGAGTTGCTGATTTACAGGAAAGGAAACAAACTGCTGGAATAACTTAGTGGGACTGGCAGCATCTCTGAAGAACACGGGTGAGTGATGTTTCAGGTTAGGTTCCTTCCTTATAGTCTGAGAAAGGATCCCAACATGAAATATCACCTATCCACATCAATACCAGTGTTCCCCAACTGGAAACTGTGGGTGAGCCATGAAGCAGACTCCCTAGTAAAACCCAAACCTGAGGCGTTTAAGTAGCGTGATCATAACCAATACAGGAAATCGATATGTGACCTTTGTTAAGCCATCAGGTATGCGAGGAGTATTCTAGCCCAAGCTGGGTCCCTGACTAAGCATGGACACATGTTGATTGTGGCAAGGCTTGCAGGCTACAACAGGCTATTAAACGCCTGCCACCACGAGACACGGAGGCTGAATCCAGTGTCACAGCCCTGCAAACATCAATGGGTGGGTGTATTGTTCAGAGACCTTGTGAGTGGTTTTGTTGCTTTGTCAGTGGAATTATTAACAGGATGACCTATGAATGTAATGAAAGGCATTCAGTTTGTATCGTATTTTCTATATTTGTATGAATAACCCTTATTTTTAGAATATTAAAAAAAGTCAAAGACTTGTTCTTCAGTATAAATTCACCAAGCATTTCTGCATGCTGGTTACCTAATATATATTCAATCATACTTACAATGGTGTCCTCATTTTAAATTGGGTATCTAAATCGGGTCTGGGCGGCACTGTGGCGCAGCTGATAAGAGTTCCTGCCTCACAGCGCCGGAGACCTGGGTTCAATCCTGACCTGAGTGTTGAATGGAGCACCCGGAGGAAACGCACACAGTCACAGGGAGAATGTGCAAAATCCAGGACTTGTCACGTGTGTGCAGTTTGCACGTTCTCCCTGAGACCGCGTGGGCTTTCTCCGGGAACTCCAGTTTCCTCCCATATCCCAATGACATGTGGGTTTGTAGGTTGCATGGCCTCTGTGAATTGTGTAGGCAGTGGATGAGGAAGTGGGATAACACGGAACTAGCGTGAATGGGTGACTGATGGTCAGTTTGTACTAGGTGGGCCGAAGGGCCTGTTTCAATGCTGTGTCTCTGAACTAAACTATCTCGACCAGAAGGGATGTTTTATGGCTCTATGGCAATTTGCTGGTTTCTCTATGCTAAGCACTTCCTGCCTTTTCTACATTCAGAAGAGATGATTTGCTTGTCCGCTATGAGATAAAGTCAGGTATAAAATGACTTCTTACTGAGGGTTAAAATAAAGGACATGCTTCCCATTCACACCAATTCTGACTGGATTCAGTGACATTCTGTCATATTAAACAACAAAAGAACTAGTTAATCTCTTGCTTTAAGCTACATATTGCTTAGCTGCTACACATTTGTGCGAGGAATGCTAATCATTGAAGGGTTGGAACTTACTAAAAAAGTAATGGTGTGTGAACAATCCACTGTGATATTAATGTATAACTCGGCCAACAAACCCAGGGGATTAAGGGGTACTATGAAAATTACAAATCCCTGGAATTTGCTGCTTGATTTTTGACAGTTGCTTTGCTCAAACTGAATATTTTCTTTATTAATAATATCAGATTTAAGTATGGAAGCTGCCGACTTATGAAAGGGTTACATCCCGTGGTC
This sequence comes from Rhinoraja longicauda, assembly GCF_053455715.1. Classification (NCBI taxonomy): domain Eukaryota; kingdom Metazoa; phylum Chordata; class Chondrichthyes; order Rajiformes; family Arhynchobatidae; genus Rhinoraja; species Rhinoraja longicauda. The sequence goes on from NC_135976.1 coordinate 14,401,691, forward strand.
CATTGCGTATGTTTAGTTTACTTTCTTGTCATGTGTACTGAAGTGCAGAGAAACATTTTTGTTGTGTGTTAACCAGTCAGCAGAAAGGCAAGATTTCATTACAATTGAGCCATCCATAGGTAAAGATACATGATAAAGGGAGTGATGCAAGATAATGTCCGATTAAAGATAGTCCGATTGTCTCCAATGAGGTAGATAGTAGCTCAGGACTGCTCTCTGGTTGTTGAAAGAATGGTTCAGTTGCCTGATTAACAGTTGGGAAGAAACTGTCCTTGAATTTGGAGGTGTGCATTTTCACACTTCTGTACCTCTTGCCGAATGGGAGAGGGGAGATGAGGGAGTGACCGGGGTGAAACTGGTCCTTGATTATGCTGGTGGCCTTGCCAAGGCAGCGTGAGGTGTAAATGGAGTCAATGTTAAATGTCACCTATGTTGGAAACGGAAGTGCTACTGCGCACACACAAATTTAATGCAAGACCATGCAGAGACCATGGAGGAGCACCTAAGAGAACAGCTGATTAGCTTGTAGAAATGGCCGCGTGCACCACCAGTCTCAGGAATAGCATCTTCCCCTTTGTTATCAGGCTTCTGAACTGTCCTTCCATAAGCCAGCATACTGTCTGATTCACTGTACCCATTGTGGATATAACACCTTGCCTATGGAAGTGAGGCGCTACAATACTGAGAACTATATTTCGCACTCTGCTCTTTGCATCCTTTGCTCTACCTATTAAACTTGAGTTTGACGATTGTATTTATGTATAGTATTATCTGATCTGCTTAGCTAGCATACAAAACAAACCTTTTGATTGTTGCTTGGTACACGTGACAATAATAAACCTAAGCTTATCTATGTGTGTGTGTGTATTTGGAAACATTGTTGGATATGAAAAAAGCAGAACAACAATTTGGAATAGGTGAATCTAATAGTGGGAGTGGTAGCAAGGTAAATCTATAACCTCATCAGATCTGGATACTATGACAGTATTTTCAGATTATATTTCCTGGAGGAAGCATGCAGATAAAATAAAATTGAAGGTCTAATTTGGTCCTGAAGTGAATTGATGGTGATTTCAATAAGACCATCTTCACATTTTACAATATTTACTTACTTTTCCTTTATCTCTTTTCCTCTCCCATAACCAGGTTGGCACAGCGGTAGAGTTGCTGCCTTACAGCGCCCGAGACCAGGGTTTGATTCTGGTATGGAGTTTGCACGTTCTCACTGCGACAGTGTGCGTTTTCTCCGGGTGCTCTGATTTACTCCCACATTCCAAAGACGTGCAGGTTTTGTAGGTTAATTGGCTTCTGTAAATTGTCCCTAGTGTGTAGGATAGAACTAGTGTATTGTTTATCGCTGGTCGGTGAGGACTAGGTGGGCCAAAGGGCCTGTTTCCACCATGCATCTCTAAACTAAACTAAAACAAATCCAGACTTTCTTTTGTGTGGGAAAGAACTGCAGATGCTGGTTCAATTAAAAAAAAAAATCATGGTCCAAAGATAAGTAGGAGGAGGTGTCTGAGAGTTGTCACCTGGCCTCACTCCGGTAGAGGTCAACGCGTTTGAAGAAGGGTCTCGACCCGAAACGTCACCCATTCCTTCTCTCCAGAGATGCTGGCTGACCCGCTGAGCTACTCCAGCATTTTGTGTCTACCCCAGACTTTCTTTTGTTCTGTTCTCCTAATTTGACTCTTGCTCACATCGTCCATCTCACCCTTTTTGCTGTCGTGCCTCAGTTTATTTCAGAACATTAAGGTGATTCCACTGTATTCTGTTGCCTTGCATACAACATTATGAGGTACAAGGCTTAATTGATGACAAACAAGTTTTGACCTTTAAGTAGTTCTTATTCTAAACCAGTAAACCAATACATTCAGTGACAAGTTCAGTAACTGAAGGATAACACACATTTTACACCTCTGACTCTGCTCTTTGTGTTCATTCTGCTGTATGTATTCGACCATGTAATGCACTTACGATACGTATCCCCGTCAAATCTAATGAATCTGCCATGCTCTGTGCAAAGTCCATGGGAAACGTTAGGTAATGGAGGCCTAATGTTCACGCCAGAAGAATTCATACTTTTCCAAATAGAATTCAGTATCAGTGGACATTAAGATTCAATTGTTACTTTCAAAAGATAATGGAAGAGCTTTGTGTGAGAGAGGACCATGCTGCAGAATGGGACTGTGCATAGAGAGGAGTGCCATTGATTCAATGGGCCTAATGGTGTCCTTTGTACCATAACAATCCAATAAATTCTGATTCAGTGCAAGATGTATATTGCGAATATTGGACTTTTGCCTCCGGAACTGGCGTGCAACAATGCTACGGACTGTATTCTGCAGTCTATATCATTTCCTTTTCTCTATCTATTGCGTTCAGCTTGATTGTATTTCCGGGGTAGAAACTGCAGGTGCTGGTTTACCGAGGAAAGGCACAAAATGCTGGAGTACCTCTGGGTCAGGCAGCATCCCTGAAGAACATGGATAGGTGACGATTTGGGTCAGGCCACTTTTTTCCCAGACTCTGCATCCCTGAAGAACATTTTGGTTCGAGACCCTTCATCAGACAATAATGTATAGTAATCTGATTTGTTTGGATAGCATAGAAAGAAACCGTTGGGCCTAATGACTGCAGTACAGTCAGCAAGATTTGGCCTAGTGTTTATTATAGCTCAATTTTTGATTGATACTTTATTGTCACATGCACTGAATCTGTAGGAAGGAAAAGGGTCTCGATTCAAACGTTCACCCATTCCTTCTATAAAGAGATGCTGCCTGTCCCGCTGACTTACTTTAGTATGTAAAGAGTTGCCATGTATTGGGGAACAACAAAAGATACAAAAGTATTCAATTTAGCCCTGATGGACCCTCTTCCTTCTTGCCTCCCCCCCACGCCGGGTCCACTTTGATCTCCGTGGCACCTCCGCGACTGACTACGGGAACACCTGCAGCTTGACCGACAGACTAGCAATTTACACGGGCAACAGCGTTCCGGCGACCCTTTACTCTCACAAACATCCTCAATCACCAATGGCCCTCCTACGCAACACTGGCCCTCCTCGCTCTGTGATGGCCCTCCTCGCTCTGTGACGGCCCCCCTCGCTCTCTGACGGCCCTCCTCACCCTCCGATGCCCCGCCTCCCTCTCCGATGCCCCTCCTCACTGTGTGACAGGCCCTCCTCACTCTGTGAAGGCCCCTCCTCACTCTCCGAAGGCCCTCCTCGCACTCTGACGGGCTCTGCGATGGCCCTCCTCACGCTCTGAAGGCCCCTCCTCGCTCTCCGATGGCCCTCGCACTTTGACGGGCTCTCCGATGGCCCTCCTCACTCTCGGACGGCCCTCCTCGCTCGTCCTTGTCCCTTGTTTGCAGCAGCTGCTGGGCGAGCCCGGTCTTGATCAGCTCCGTGCTGGTGGGCGGATTCGCTCCAGCTCAGCTACGCCACGCTCGCTGGGGGCTGGCTTTAAGTTTTAAGTGAGTCTGTTAACGTGTTAGTTTAGTTTATTGTCACATGTACCAACGCACAGTGAAAACCATTTGTTGCACACTAACCAGTCAGCAGAAAGACTATCGAGCCATTCACAGCGCGCAGGTGCATGATAAAGAGAATAGTGTTTAGTGCAAGATAACGTCCAGTAAGGTCTGATTAAAGATAGTCTGAAGGTCTTCAGTGAGGTAGACAGTAGCTCAGGACTGCTCTCTCGTTGTTGATAAGATGGTTCCTCAGTTGGGGGAGAAAAAAAAAATCCTTGTTTTATTCTAATTTTTTTGTAATCTGAGGAAAATGAATAAAATGTAAGGATAAGTCCTTTTTTTTAATGTTTATTTTAAAATGTTTTAATTTATATAACAACAACAGTAAACCCCATCCCTCAACCCCATCCCTCAAATAAGTCCTTTTGATACAAAAAAATGTAATTTAAATAGAAAGATTTCCTCAAAGTATTCACTATCACGCTGTCATTTAAAATATTTTCCTGAAGAAAGATGCTTTTTGGTCAATACTCTGTACTCATCTATGAATGTGATGGATGGTCAGAGTGAGAAATGAAATGCCTTCGTACCTGAACCCAAGGTGTTAGCGTTAAGGACTACTTGATCAAGTCTATCGCTGCTTTTCAAAGCGGAACTTGGAATCCTATGCGTTGCGTGAATCTAAATCAGACTTTGCTGATATTTTTTAAATAGCTAATAACGTTTAAAATACAGCCCGTTGAGGTGAAATTCCTATCAGATCAATGGTGTTTGCGATCAATCTTATAACTACCTGATTCCCTCCAAAGGTTCTGTGCAAAACTATCTTGCTCTCTTCTGCACTGAAGCTATTAGATGTCTCACTGCCTGATGTTCCCCTCCAGTACTTCTGTCAGCTTTCTGGCTGTAGACAATCTTCCACCTGGCAGTGAACTTAACACTATTGATTTTTTTCCCTCTGAGGTATTGCCATGTTCATTTGTTGTGAGAGATTGGATTTTAGCCATTTGGCAGTTTCCTTGATGGATAAAACCATTGCTTAAGACAGGGGATGTTCAAATTGTTCAGTCACATATCCATAGAATCAATCCTGCATTCATGTTTTTAAAGTAGGAGCATATTTTTACGGCTAATAACAACCATGAGGAGAATTTTTGATCGTCATGCAGATGCAGTCAGAAATACTTAAAATTAAAAAAATTAAACGGAATATAAAGACAGAGACAAGGAACTGCTGATGCTGGTTTGCAAAGAAAAGACACAACATGCTGGAGTAATTCAACAAGATGGCAGCATCACTGGAGAAGATGGATAGGCAACGTTCAAATTATTTTTTATACTGGGTGCAGATTGCTTTATTTGATTTTGTTTTGCAACAGAAGTTGGTAATTTGCTGTAATTAGTGGGGAATTTACAAATTGATGTTATGTTTATTATGGTATGACTCTTGGCACGTTATGTATGGTCATAAGTTCATAAGTCATCGGAACAGAATTAGCAGAAGGCCAATCAAGTCTACTCCGGCACTCAATCATGGCTGATCCATCTTTCCCTCTCAACCCCATTCTCCTGCCTTCTCCCCATAACCTTCAATGGCCTGACTAATCAAGACCCTATCAATTTCCACTTTAAAAATACCAAAGATTTGGCCTCCACAGCCGCCTGTGGCAATGAATTCCACAGATTCACCACCATCAGGCTGAAGAATTTCCTCCTCATCTTCTTTCTGATGGTGCGTCCTTTTATTCTGAGGCTGTGCTCTCTGGTCCAAGACTCTCCCACTAGTGGAAACATCCTCTCCATGTTCAGGGTCGGGACCCTTCTTCTGAAAAATCACCTGATTCATGTTCTCCAGAGATGCTGCTTGTTCCGCTGAGCTACTCAGCACTTTGTTCCTCCAGAAAGTCTTTCTTTGTTGGCGCAGTGGTGCAATGGTAGAGCTGCTGCCTTACGGCACCAGAGATCCTGGGTTTGATCGTGATGGAGTTTGTACTTTCTCCCTGTGACCTGCGTGGGTTTTCTCCGGGTGATTCGGTTTCTTCCCACACTCCAAAGACATACAGGTTTGTAGGTTAATTGGCTTCAGTTTCCTCTCACACTCCATAGACATACATGTTTGTAGGTTATTGGCTTCGGTAAAAATTGTACATTGTCCCTAACGTGTAGATTTTAGATTTTAGATTTAGAGATACAGCGCGGAAACAGGCCCTTCGGCCCACCGGGTCCGCGCCGCCCAGCGATCCCCGCACATTAACACTATCCTACACACACTAGGGACAATTTTTTTTAAACATTTGCCCAGCCAATTAACCTACATACCTGTACGTCTTTGGAGTGTGGGAGGAAACCGAAGATCTCGGAGAAAACCCGCGCAGGTCACGGGGAGAACGTACAAACTCCGTACAGACGGCGCCCGTAGTCAGGATCGAACCTGAGTCTCCGGCGCTGCATTCGCTGTAAGGCAGCAACTCTACCGCTGCGCGGATAGTGCTAGTGCATGAAGATCGCTGGCGGGCGGCCGAAGGGCCTGTTTCCGCACTCTTTTTCTAAACGAAACTAAACATTTTGTGTCTTTCCTTGGATTTATATAGTACATTTCACCTTGTCCCAAGAAACTTTATAGTTCGAGGTTTCCCATTCCAACCTCTGGCCTGCTCCACCAAATTGAATCTTAAATTCCTATGAAAGATCATAGAAAACATTACAAGCAAATGATTTTGTTTCTGCACGTGTAAAACTTTCCAATTTTTTGTTCTGTCCTGGTTAATGTTAGTAAGTGAAAACCTAGCCACAATGTCTTTAATTTTCCAAAGGGTCAAGGTCTTGATTTAATCTCCTTTTTAAAAGGCAGCAATTCCAAAAAAAGCTTATTGCCTCAGTAATGCTCTGAACTGTCAGGTTGGATTATGCCGTTAACTTCTGGAGTGAAGACAGAACCAGGAGTTTTCACATCTTGACATGTGTGGAAAGTGAATCAAGCTGATAATTTATCTCCGGAGAATATCAAACACCAGAGAGGCTTAATTCAAAGAGAACACGTTTCCTAAAAATTGACTTGGGAAATGGCTCTTATGACAGGCAAGACCGCTCCACTAACATCGTCAAACGACTGTCAAAACTCACAACACCACCAAAAGACCCTCAATGAATATAATAAGAAGGAACTGCAGATGCTGGTTTATACCGCAGATAGACAGAAAGTGCAAGAGTAACTCAACGGGTCAGGCAGCATCTCTGGAGAAAATGGATAGGCGAGGTTTCTAAAACAAATGGCCTTTAAATGATAATCTGCAGTCTTGATACAAATAGCACATCAAGTAGATTAGAGTTAATTTCAATTTCACCCTAAAAATAGAACGAAAAATAGAAAAATAGGTCTGAATACCATATTAAACAATTATAATTTATCAAAAAGTCATGCTTCATTATATAAAGCATGGAACAAGCTCTTCAACCCTACTCGTTCATGCCAACCATGGTGTCATCCTGAGATATTCCCATTAGCTTTCATTTGACCCAGATCCTCCCAAGCATTTCCCATCCGTGAACATGTCCAAATGTCTTTATTAATGTATTTGTATTAATGTATAATGTATTTATTAATATTGTAACTGTACTCATCTCTGCCACTTCCTCTGGCACCTTGTTCCATCTACCCATTAACCCTATGTGTGAAAAACAATTGGGAGTGGATTAGCAAAATGTCTATTCCTGCTCCAGAAAACTGCAAAAAAATTATAATGATAAACAATGTTTATCATGGTTATAGAATCATAGAGGCATGCAGCATGCAAGCAGGTCCATCACCCCAACTTGCCCATGCTGACCATGATGACCTATCTATGTTAGTCCCACTTGCTTGCATTTCGCCCATATCTCTCTCCATCTTTCCTATCCAAATATCTGTCTAAATGTCTTTTAAATGTTGTTATCATTCCTGCCTCAACTACCTCCTCTGGCAGCTCGATCCATTTACCCACCACCCTCTGAGTGAAAAAGTTTCCCCTCAGATTCCTATTAAGGTTTTCCCCTCTCACCTTAAATCTTTGTCCCATGGTTCTTGATTCCCCTACTCTGGGTAAAAGACTTTGTGCATTCACCCTATCTATTTCCCTCATGATTTTATACAGTTCCATAAAATAACCCCTCAGCTTCCTCTGCTCCAAAGAATAAAGTCCTAACCTGCCCAACCTCTCCCTATAGCTCAGGCCTTTGAGTCATACAATAAATATCTAAAAGCCACATTATTAAGATTGCCTTCATGAAGAGCTTTGATTTGTTTTGATGTGGTGACTATTTTTGTGAATTTTATTTGATAGTTTAGTTTAGAGGCACAGCATGGAAAAAGGCCTTTCGGCTCATAGAGTCCATGCCAATCAATAATCACCCTTTCTCACTAGTCCTCCCACTTTCTCATCACTCCCTACAACCCAGGGGGAATTTACAGAGGCCAATTAAACTGCAAATCTACACATCTTAGGGAGTGGGGGGAAACCGGAACACCCAGAGGAAACCCACGTGGTCACCAGAAGAATGTGCAAACTCCACAAAGACAGCAGTCGAGGACAGGATTGAGCCCGGGTCTCTGGCGCTGTAACATCATGCTTGATATTTGAATCTGGTGTATTGTCCACATTATCTGGAATCAGTGCAATATCTCCGGGGCAGAATTTCAATGGAAAAACCAACAAGTGCTCAAGACTAATAATTATTCGGGACAATATTTCAATTGGATCAACAGCTGTAAGTTTTGAGGAAATTGTTAAAAATGCACTGAGATTGTATGGAAAATATTCTCCACAAAATCAGAGATTCTCCTTCATAACCTGGACAGTAAGATTAACTCACTGCTTCACTATTATTTATGGGATATTGTGGTTTTGTCCGTGAAAAGCTTCTAGAATTTTAATTCGGCTTCAACATGCAATTCATCCCTTTATATCTGATGTATTCATATCAAAAGCATATTTCCCCAGTGATAAACTATTGTTCAATTCTGCATAAATCCACAACATTGACACCAAAGTCATTAATCTGTTGGGCAAGTATCATAATGCATCAAGTCAATGAGCTGTTGTGTTGCTTCCTTTACTGGGAGACACTTCACGGTAAAGAAATAACACCATAAAAAAATTGCAGCTGTATATGCATTAAAACAAAAATGATTCCAATTGGGGAGTGGTTGCCTGAATATAAAATAAATGGAGTGTGGGATAACTATCATCAGCTGCGAATTCACCATTGCAGGCTAATGCATCATTTGAATTTTTCCATTACATTTTTCATTGTTCCATTGCTGTAAATCAAAGACAAAGAATAAATGTTTTTAAGAAAGTTGTAATGACATTTGAGACCAAATCTCATGAGTGGAGACAACAAGGGAAGAGCCTTGGTTAACTGAAATGCAGTTCAGAGTATTATAGTCATCAGCACACTTGAGGACGGCACGGTGGCGCAGCATTAGAGTTGCTACTTTACAGCGCCAGAGACCCGGGTTCAATCCTGACTACGGGTGCTGTCTGTGCGCAGTTTGTACGTTCTCTCTGTGACCACGTGGGCTTTCTCCGGGTGCTTGGGTTTCCTCCCATACTCTAAGAACATATAAATTTGTAGGTTAAATAGCTTTGGTTAAAATTAAAATTGTAAATTGTCCCCAGTATGTACGGGGTAATATCTGGTCAGTGCGCTGAAGGGCTTGTTTCCACGGTGTATCTTTAAAGTAAAAGCACACCTGATCTGTGAAGTTCCCCAAATTTTGATCTTTAAGAGGAATGCCTGCAGAAACTGGAACATTGTGGACCTTATAACCCTTGGATTTTAACCCATGGTTGCATTAAATACAAATCAATGCTGGAGCTTCACATCACAATGATCCCTTTTAATACAAATATGATATGCTGCGCTAATACGTTGTGTGGGAAGGATCCGTGTGTTTGGCCTGCACCCTGAATCGTACGTTCACCTGGGGCCCAATTACCGTCTTAATTATGGGTCAGATTGTGAAAACACTGAGAAAATCTCCTACAGCAGGAACAAGTTTCTCGAACAGGTCAGTTAATTCTGGCCTTATTACAGTATGTACTGGGGAAGCACTTTGAGAGAGACCTTAAATATAGTTTTCCAACCAAAAATATGCCAGCAATCTATAGCAATGGCAATATAATAGAATATGCAAATTTTACATTTTCATGTTAATTCATCAGTAACATACTTTTCTATGTGATACTTACAGCAATTCCCTCTCTCTGCCTGGTGGACATTTCCCCATTCCATCTGTGACTGGCTCTAACTTATGATCTGTTCATCTATTGTGACTCTGCTTATCGATTGATTGTAAGATACTGTACAGCATGGAATCATGCCCTTCGGCCCACTGGGCCTAGGGTGACCATTGATCATCCGTTCACACTAGCTGTATGTGATCCCACTTTCGCATCCACTCCCGACACATTAGCGGCACTTTACAGCGGCCGATAAATCTACAAACCAGCATGTGTTTGGGATGTGGGAGTAAACCGGAAACTAGCCCTTCGGCCCACCGAGTCCACACCAACTCAGGGGGGGCACGGTGGCGCAGCGGTAGAGTTGCTGCCTTACAGCGAATACAGCGCCAGAGACTCAGGTTCGATCCTGACTCCGGGCGCCGTCTGTACGGAGTTTGTACGTTCTCCCCGTGACCTGCGTGGGTTTTCTCCGAGATCTTCGGTTTCCTCCCACACTCCAAAGACGTACAGGTTTGTAGGTTAATTGACTAGGTAAATGTAAAAATTGCCCCTAGTGTGTGTAGGATAGTGTTAATGTGCGGGGATCGCTGGGCGGCGCGGACTCAATGGGCCGAAGGGCCCGTTTCCGCACTGTATCTCTAAATGTAAATCTAAACCCTAAAATCTAAATCCAACCAGCGATCCCCGCACACTGGTACTATCCTTCACACACTTGGGACAATTTACAATTTTATCGAAATCAATTAACCATCTTTGGAGTGTGGGAGGTAACTGGAGCATCCGGAGAAAACCCACGCAGGTCACGGGGAGAACGTATAAACTCCGTACAGACAGGATTGAACCGGGGTCTCTGGCGCTGTAAGGCAGCAACTCTACCATTGTGCCACTGTGCCCCCATCTGTGGAAAAGCAAAACATGTCATATGATATTAAACCTAACTTGTGAGGAGTGATTCCATGTATTAAGGGTGTCTTCCCTGCACTCCAACTGATAAGGCAAGAGATCAGTGAAGAGGTTGGAATAGATAAGAAGATGCCATCTTCTCTCACAGGCGAACACAGAGCAAAGGCTCAAAAATTATCTCCCAACTGTTTGGAGTTCAGATAACATCTCCCAATGAAGAAACCAGAGATAACCAGGTAGTCTCTTCTTAAAAGCTCCTGGGGCAAGATCAATTGAACATTTTGAGATGAAGATTGTTTAATATTTTAGCGTTTGAGCAGCCTCAGCATTTTCCTCTTTTTCTCCACTGATGTGATTGATGATTTGGCATTGCAGCTCACATCTTTGTCACTGTTAATTAAAACGTCATCAGCCTGACTTTTCCACTGTTGGGGGAAAGGAGGGGGAGAGGGGGGGAGAGAGAGAGAAAGAGAGAGAGTGTGAGAGAGAGAGAGAGAGAGAGTGTGTGTGAGAGAGAGAGAGTGTTTTTATGTGCGTGTGAGAGAGAGAGTGTTTTTATGTGTGTGTGAGAGAGAGACGGAGAGGGGGAGAGACAGTGTGTGTGAGAGAGAGAGAGTGTTTTTATGTGTGTGTGAGAGAGAGACGGAGAGGGGGAGAGACAGTGTGTGTGAGAGAGAGAGTGTTTTTATGTGTGTGTGTGTGAGAGAGAGAGAGAGAGAGAGAGTGTTTTTATGTGTGTGTGAGAGAGAGACGGAGAGGGGGAGAGACAGTGTGTGTGAGAGAGAGAGAGAGAGTGTTTTTATGTGTGTGTGAGAGAGAGACGGAGAGGGGGAGAGACAGTGTGTGTGAGAGAGAGAGTGTTTTTATGTGTGTGTGTGTGAGAGAGAGAGAGAGAGAGAGAGTGTTTTTATGTGTGTGTGTGAGAGAGAGAGGGGGAGAGACAGTGTGTGAGAGAGAGGGAAGGAGGAGAGTGTGTGTGTGAGAGTGTTTTTGTGTGTGTGTGAGAGAGAGACGGAGAGGGGGAGAGACAGTGTGTGTGAGAGAGAGAGTGTTTTTATGTGTGTGTGTGTGAGAGAGAGAGAGAGAGAGAGTGTTTTTATGTGTGTGTGTGAGAGAGATGGAGAGGAGGAGAGACAATATGTGAGAGAGAGAGAGAGAGAGAGAGAGAGAGAGGGAAGGAGAGTGTGTGTGAGAGAAAGAGAGAGAAAAAAAACCACACACAATCACTGGGAGAATCTCTAAACCTCATGCAGACAGCACCCGAGGCCAGAAACAAACCTGGATCTCTGGCGCTGTGAGGCAGCAGCTGTGCCACTGTGCTGCCCTTAATCTACACATCATCTATTTTCCTTTTTGTTCTTCCTTTGCTATAAATGCTGCATTAATGTTCACAGAAGCTCAGCTTCCATCTACTCTTTGTATGAATTTAATTCGCTGCACTCCACCCCCAGGCTGTGCTGTCATGACACCACAGTGAGGAACGGTCCTGCCTTTCAAAGGACTATAAACCCCTCTCTCAGCAGTTCAATGTGCTCACGTTCCACTTGCACAGCACTTCCTCCTTTTAGATACTTTTATTAAAGTTTTAATCTTTTCTAATAAAATATTTTGCCAACACCTTTCTGACCCTTTTTTATTTAATGAATTTATCTTCACATATTCTTTTTACTGATATATGGATCTTCATGGATACATGTAGAGTGGAAGAATAGGATTTGTGTGTGTGTATGTGTGTGTGTATTCTATAAATGCGAGTGTATATATATATATATATGTGTGTGTATTTATATAGACACACACACTTTTACGCACATACGTTTACACACACTGACATTAAATAAGGTGCAGTAAAGAATAAAATTAGAGTATTGTGTTCAGTTTTGGGCACCATGTTATAGGAACGATGTTGTCAATGTGGAAGGGGTGCAGAGAAGATTTACAAAGATGTTGCCAGGAATCGAGGGCCTGAGCTACAGGGAAAGGTTGAGGAGGCTCGTACTCTATTCCTTGGAGCACGAGAGAATGAGGAGTGATCTTATAGGCGTGTACAAAATCAAGAGAGGATCATGATCGGGTAAACGCACAGAACCTCCTACCCAGAGTAGGGGAATCGAGAACCCAGAGGACATAGATTTAAGGTGAGGGGTAGGAAGATTTAATAGGAACCTGAGGGGTAACATTTTTACACAAAGGATGGTGAGTGTATGGAACAAGCTGCCAGAGAAGGTCGCAGATACTATCTCAATGTTTAAGAAACATTTGGACAGGTAGGTTAGTAGGATAGGTTTGGAGGGATATGAGCTAAACGCAAGCAGGTGGGACATGTTGGACAGTGTGAGCAAGTTAGGCTGAAGGGCCTATTTCCATGCTGTAAGACTATGACTCTGATATAGTGTTTCTACTTGTCTTTCGTTTCAGCAAAATCACCAAATATGTGTCGGTGTAGTGGTTTGGTTTTCTTACTATTAATCAATAGTCCATTCCCTCTGCAGATGCTGCCTGACCCACTGAGTTCATCCAGCACTTTATGCTTTGCTCAAGATTCCAGCATCTGCAGTTCCCTGTGTATCTACTTCATTCTTGTTCCAGTTCAACATGTACAGTAGTTGGGGTTGTTACATTGCTTTCCAACCTGATCTGATTTCTGAAACCTCGACTACTTTTGCACAATACTTTGGCAGATGCTCTGGAAGTAGTAAAATGATCACAATAGTAAGGCCTCTGGACTTTTGCAAACTCGCTGAATTTTAAGACCAAGTGGAATTCTCTGCCTCAGAAGGCAGTGGAGGCCAATTCTCTGAATGCATTCAAGAGAGAGCTAGATAGAGCTCTTAAGGATTGCGGAGTCTGGGGGTATGGGAAGGCAGGAACGGGGTACTGATTGAGAATGATCAGCCATGATCACATTGAATGGCGGTGCTGGCTCGAAGGGCCGAATGGCCTCCTCCTGCACCTATAGTCCATTGTCTAAGTGGACCCGTTGGGCCCAAACCTCTCCTGCATTGGTGCAGCACCCTGTCCTCCCCCCCTCCCCTCTCACCTCAACCCCTCCCTCCCCTCTCCCTTCTCCCCACTCTCCCTTCCCCCCTCCCTCCCTCCTCCCCCCCTCCCCCCCTTTTAAACTTGAAAATGTGAATAACTTTAAAAATATGACACCGATTTCAATAAAACTACTTGCATTATCACTAAAGTGACAATGGTGAGTAAGGTGGGCCTAAAACTGTCGCGCTATCGTGTACCGTTTTGGCTGAAGTTCAGTCACAAACAAGATAACAAACGAGAGTTTTAGTATATAGATTTTCTTTTTACAATCCAACTCGCAATACTTTGAAAAGATATTCCCACCTTACTGCTACAAAAAAGAGACGCCATTCTTCATGCAGGTTTGGTCATATTTAACGTGCTATTTGTCTGGTTTACGGATTTTCTTTTAGATATTTGGGAGTCATAGTAACAGTTAAAAATGTAGGAAAGCATACTTGCAGACCTGCAAGGACAGTTCAGCGCCACCTCAGTGTTTGTGACACCGGAAAAAAGAAAATCAATGTTGTGTCAGAGAGATTAGATGTTAAATGAAGCTCTGGAATCTTGTGATGATTTGGAAAAAATCATCAAAATTATTCATGGCACTTTTCAGTAAATGACACTGGGATGTTAGTGGTTGCAGTCGAAAAGAGGACAAATTTGCCAAAGTCACATTCATGATGACCTAACCATACAGCATGGGATGTTTACATTCATTAAAGACCACCTTTATCCCAATGGGAAAGAGTAAGACATTCAGATTAAAGGGACGCATTTAATCATTGTAGAAAATCTCTCACAGAACTGCTACAGAAAGATTGGTGGAAAATATAGAATTTATTTCTGACCTGTATTTATTTAGCAATTGTGCTCCATGAATATATTTTTGAAAAAGGACCTGCAGATGTTGGTTTTTCAAGGCAAAACACAACATGTTGGATTAATCAATGGGTCAGGCAGCATTCCTGGGAAAATGTAGAGGTGACATTTTGGGTCGAAACATATAAGATTATTAAGGGATTGGACACGCTAGAGGCAGGAAACATGTTCCCGATGTTAGGGGAGTCCCGAACCAGGGGCCACGGTTTACGAATAAGGGGTAGGCCATTTAGAACAGAGATGAGGAGGAACTTTTTCACTCAGAGAGTTGAGAATTGTGGAATTCTCTGCCTCAGAAGGCAGTAGAGACCAAATCCCTGGATGCTTTCAAGAGAGAGTTAGATAGAGCTCTTAATGATAGCGGGGACAGGGGATATAGGGAGAAGGCAGGAACGGGGTACTGATTGTGCATGATCAGCCAGGATCACGGTGAATAGCGGTGCTGGCTCGAAGGGTCGAATGGCCTACTTCTGCACCTATTGTCTACTTCATCAGAAGGTTCCTGAAAAGTCATGATCCCTGTTCTCCAGGGATGCTGCCTGACCCATTGAGTTGCTCCTGCACTTTGTTTCCTTCCTCTATGCTCCATGAATAAATGGATAGACACATGGGTTAGCATTAGACTTTACTGCAGAGATACAGCGAGGAAACAGCCCCTTCGGCCCACTGAATCCGCGCCGACCAGCGATCACCCTATACACTAGCACTATCCTACACACTAGGGACAATTTACAACTTTACCAAAGCCAACTAACCTACAAGTATGCCCATCTATGGAGTGTGGGAGGAAACCGGAGTACGAAAAGGCAGCAGAAGCCATTACTGATTCATTAACTCCCCAAAAAGAGGATTTTGGGTGTTTGTTGAATTAAACATGGGAGAGGGACTCAGTTTGTTTCCAATTCGCCCACTTCCAGTCTTGATGAAAGTGGGGAGAAAGAGCAGGAATCCACACCATTGGATGCGTGTCCAACATAAAAGTAATTTCCTGGCTTCAATACAACCACAGACATGTGGTGCAACAGGTAGCACTGTTGACAATAGACAATAGGTGCAGGAGTAGGCCATTCGGCCTTTCGAGCCAGCACCATTATTCACCGTGTTCCTGGCTGATCATGCACAATCAGTGGGTCACAGTGGTGCAGCAGGTAGCACTGCTCCCGTTCAATGCCAGAGACCCAGGTCCGAGCGTGAACTCGGGTGCTGATTGCAAGGAGTTTGCATGATCTTCCTGTAACTGCGTGAACTTCCTCTGGGTGCTCGGGTTTCCTCTCAAATCCCAAACATGTGTGTGTGGGTTTGTCGGTTAATTGGCCCTCTATTGTGCAGGGAGTGGATGAGAATTGGAGATAACATAGAACTAGTGTGAACAAGGAAGATTGTGGAAGAAGGAACTGTAGAGGCTGATTCACATGAAATGTAGCCACAAAATGCTGGAGTAACTTAGTGCGTCAGGCAGCATCTTTGGAGAAAAGGATTAGGTGATGTTTCTGGTCTGAAGGTCTCAACCCAAAACGTCACCTATTCCTTGACCCGCTGAGTTACTCCAGCTTATTGTGAACAGGTGATTGATGGTCGGCACAGACTCGGTGGGCTGAAAAGCCTGTTTCCATGCTCTGTCCTTCAATCTTTCAATCAGATGTGCAAGGAATTTTATCCTCAAAAGCCAACTGTGGAGAAATAAATCTATTACCAAATTGTCTCAATAGCAATAAAGAGGTTAAGAGTCAGTTATACATCAATGATAGTTAGACAGGAATCTACCCCACAATGGTAAAGAACGGTTTTTCAAATACCATTAGTTTCCTTTGAAATAAACCTTAAACATCCCAACAATTTTACTGATAAGATGTGACTTCTCCACTAAAACGTCTTCCCTGCTCATTAAAGTGCACTATCCCTTGAAGTTGTTGCTGTCAAGGATTGGATTCTGTTTTTTTTTTGAAGTCTGAATCTGTGCCTAAAACAACAGTAATTTTCCATTCAAATCAACGCAAACCCCAGCAAAGTTTTATTTATGATCTTGCACAGAGATAGATTCTGGAACGCCAACTCAGTGTTCTCATTAACTTTGTTAAGTTTCGTCGTTAAGGAAGATTTAGTGAGACTAACTCAGAAATATGTTCGCCTAGATTTTGGACTCTGGAACAGAAACAATGATTGCTACATATCAGCCAAATTAGGTTTATCAGACACAGTGACACAGTTTTCCAATTTTCTACTATAATTTTAGGTTTACTGTCATTGATTGATTGAAAGTTAGAGCATGAAAATAGCATAGATACATAGACAATAGGTGCAGGAGTAGGCCATTCGCCCCCTCAATCCAGCACCGCCATTCAATGTGATCATGGCTGATCATCCACAATCAGTAACCCGTTCCGTCTTTTTCCCCATATCCCTTGATTCCGTTAGCCCTAAGAGCTCTATCTAACTCTCTTTTGAATGCATCCAGTGAATCGGCCTTTACTGCCTTCTGAGGCAGAGAATTCCACAAATTCACAACTCTGTATGTGAAAACGTTTTTCCTCATCTCAGTTCTAAATGGGCCCTTCTCCCATTCAAGCTAGACACAAAATGCTAGAGTAACTCAGCGGGACAGGCAGCATCTCTGGAGAGAAGGAATGGGTGACGTTTCGGGTTGAGACCCTTGAGTCTTGACTCGAAACATCACCCATTCCTTCTCTCCAGAGATGCTGCCTGTCCCGCTGAGTTACTCCAGCTTTTTGTGTCTATCTTTGATTTAAACCAGCAACTGCAGTTCCTTCCTACACCCTTCTCCCATCAAGTCCACGCCAACCATCATCCTCCTATTCACGCTAGTTCTTTGTACTCCCACTTTAGCATCCATTGCCTACACACTAGGCACAATTTACAGAGGTCAATTAACCTACAAGCCTGCACATCTTTGGGATGTGAGAGGAAACCAGAGCAACCAGAGGAAACCCATCTGGTCACATGGAGAATGGGCAACCTCTACGCAGAGAGCACCCGAGGTCAGGACCAAACCTGGGTCTCTGGCGCAGTGAGGAAGCTGCTGTGTCAGCTGCCCCACTGTGCTGCCCATCTCATTTGCAGAACATCTGAGGTGGGCAGGTGCCAACAATGACGCCAGTGAACAGGCAGAGAAGTCAATCAATGTGAGGAAGAACCCCATTTAATGTTATTAAGCAGAGAACCATTGATTATAATTAAGAATCACCAATTTAGAAGGCACCTAAAGGGCGGCGGCAGAAGATACATTTGTGGCTTTGAAAAGGGACAGAGATATGCGTGGAATGGAAGGATACAGATCACATGCAGGCAGAGGAGATTGGTTTGGCACTGTGTTTGCCACGGATATGGAACCAAAGGACCTGTTTTTGTGCTGTACTGTTCCATGTTCTATGTTGCCACTTGCACTGTATGTGTAAGGAATGCTTTTCAAGTGATAATAAAAATGTTAACTATGACAAACGGAAGAATACTACAGTTCTTTTGGTGTATAGCTCTCCCAACGTCCATTGTTCAATATGGAGGCCAGCAATGACTACCAGAACGTTTCACCATTAGCTCATAAGACAAAGGGGCAGAATTAGACCATTTGGCCCATCAAGTCTACTCCACCATTCAGTCATGGCTGATCAACCTTTCCCTCTCAACCCCATTCTCCTGCCTTCCCCCTAAACCTTTGACGCCCTTGCTAATGAAGAACCTGTCAATCTCCACTTTAAAAATACCCAATGATTTGGCCTCCACTGATGTCTGGCAATGAATCCCACTGTTCGCCACCATCTGACTAAAGAAATTCCTATTTGTCTCCTTTCTAAAGGTATGTCCTTTTATTCTGAGGCCGTGCCCTCTGGTCCTAAGCTCTCCCACTAGTGGAAACATCCTCTCTATCCCGGCTGTCCACTATTCAGTAGTTTCAATGAGGTCCCTCCTCATCTTTCTAAACCAGTTGCTCTTATTTCCTTATGACGCAGAAGGAGGCCATGCAGCCCACTTAGTCTATGCTGGCTCCTCGAGAATTATCCCATTCAAATAGTGCAATTTCTCAAAGCACTTCAGTACCACAGATGTCAGTGCCCCCCATCAGTAGGTATTGACGCAACACTCTTGTTCTTCTTGGGCAGTGGTATTATAACAGTTATTTTGTTTAGTTTAGTTTTAGTTTAGAGATACAGCATGAAAACAGGCTCTTCGGCCCATGGAGTCTGCACCGACCAGCAATCAACGTACACCAGTACTACACACTAGGGACAATTTACAATTTTACCGAAGTCAAATAACTACAAACCTGTATGTTTTTGGAGAGTGGCAGGAAACTGGAGCACCCGGAGAAAACCCATGCAGTTACAGGAAGAACATACAATCTCCATATAGGCAGCATCCGTAGTCAGGATCGAACTTGGGTCTCTGGTGTTGTAACTCTACTGCTGTGCCACCGTGTCGCCTTAGAATTGCATTAAAAATCCTCACAATGTGCAGATATCACCCCAAGTGATATCACCCCAAGACTTGCATCAATATGACAGTGTATATCATCTGACCACAATCAACAGTAGCAGAAATGGAGCCTTGATTGCCAACTCCCGAAGGGCAAGAAGGATGATAATTCCTCTGTAAAATTTACTTTCAGGTCAGTTCAGCCAGAAAGGTTTTTTTTGTGATCGGGTGGAAAGTCACTAGATATGAAAATTACTGACACCTGTAGGATGGTCACTGAGGCAGCATTGTAAATGGCAAGGCCATCTGCTCCTTTATTAATAATAGCCCTACCCTGGGGATTTGATATGGGGTTGGCTGCCCTGCCTGAACAGTGGGTGAAGTTCCTCATCCATTGTACCAACATTCATATATCAACCCACCAGAGCTGTGAGATTTTAAAACTTAGTATATCATTCAGAATCAAATTTTGTTTTTGTTTTATTTTGAGCTGGCTAAACTATTCCTAATTTAGCTTCCATGAGACAATGCTGATAAAATTCTCAATCTCACACTACGAGCAGCTGCTGTGTGACAGAAGTTTCACTCAACCAAAACAAAATCTTTCTATTTGATTTTCCAATTGCATCAACAAACTGACATACCAAGCCTGATAGTGCAGAGGAACAGATGCACTTGCAGGGAGCATTTTTCATGTAAAAGCATGAAGTTTTTTTGATTCCATGGTAAGAATGGTTCATAGGTTCTAGGAGCAGAATCATCCCTAATTGTTGTTAAAAGGATGATGGCGAGTTCCTTTCTTGAACTCCTGCAGTTAGAAGTTTCACCATAGTGCAGTTGAGAGAGTTGCAGGATATTGACCCAGGGGTGGTGAAGGAATGGCAGTATATTTCCAAGTCTGGGTGGAGGGGGGTGGAGGTGGGTAGGAGTGTGATGGAAAGATGGAGCCAGGTGGAGAGTGTAAAGATAGAGAATCATGGCTGATTCAACGTGGATTCTGAATACCCTCTCTCTCTCCTCCTCTCTCTCCCCTCATTGGCCCATTCACTTCTACACCGCCATTCATTCATTGCTGATCTATCTTTCCCTCTCAACCCCATTCTCCTGCCTTCTCCCAATCACCCCTGACTCCATACTAATCAAGAATCTGTCAATCTCTGCCTTAAAAATATCCATCAACTTGGCCTCAACAGCCTTCTGTGGCTCCAAATTCCAAATATTCATCACCCTCTGACTAAAGAAATACCTCATCATCTCCTTTCCTAAGGTGCGTCCTTTTATTCTGTGGCCTCTGGTCCTAGACTCTCCCACTAGTGGAAACATCCTCTCCATATTCACTCTACCCAGGCCTTTCACTATTCGGTAAGTTTCAATGAGTTCCCCCCTCATCCTTCTAAACTCCAGCGAGTACAGGCCCCAGTGCATTCAAATGCTCGTCAGATGATAACCCAATCATTCCTGGGATCATTCTCATAAACCTCCTCTGGACCCTCTCCAATGTCTCCCATGGTAAGGATTACTGGCCTGATATTTCCTCATATGGTTAAAACGAAGCTCTTGGACTCAAACATAGTCAGAAATAATCAAAGTTCCACGCCGGTCATTCCTCCTTCCCTCCGCTCCTCACGGCAGAAGAAATAGAAGCTTGAAAGCACGCACTGCTGGACTCAGGACCAGCTTCCTCCCCTCTGTTATCAGGCAACTGAATGGCCCTTTCATAATCTAGGGTACTGCCTTATTCACCTCTACCCCATTGCAAACATTAGTTAGTTTAGTTTATTGTCATGTGTACCGAGGAACAGTGGAAAGCTTTTGTTGCGTGCCATCCACTCAGCGGAAAGTCAATATGTGATTAGAATCAAGCCACCCACAGTGTACAGATACATGATAATGTGAATAACGTTTAGTGCAAGATAAACTCCAGTAGAGTCTGATCAAAGGTAGTCCGGTCTCCAATGAGGTAGATAGTAGCTCTAGACTGCTCTCCAGTTGTTGGTTCAGTTGCCCAATAACAGCTGGGAAGAATCTATCCCTGAATCTGACAGATTTTCACACTTCTATATCTTTTGCCCAATGGGAGAGGGGAGAAGAGGGAACAGCTGGGGTGCAACTCATCCTCGATTATGCTGCTGGCCTCGCCGAGGCAGCGTGAGGTGTAAACGGAGTCAATGGAAGGGAGGTTGGTTTGTGTGACAGTCTGGGCTGCGTCCACCATTCTCTGCATTTTCGTATGGTCGTGGATGGAGCTGTTCCCAAACCATGCTGTGATGCATCCTGATAAAATGCTGTTTTGGGCGCATTGAACGTTCTCTATGGACCTGATGTGTTCCAATGCTGAGAACTCCATTCTGCACTGTATCTTTCTCTTTGCTCTACCTAATGCTCTTGAGTTTGGCTTGATTGCATTTTGTTGTATTGAATTATCTGATCTGACTGGATAACATGCAAAACAAAGCTTTTCATTGCACCTCAGTACACATGACAATAATAATAAACCTAAACCTAAACATAAACATCTAAATTTCACCTTTAACTGGCCATGTTCTGTACTGCCCCTCCTCTTTGCTGCTCCCCTGCAATCAGTCTGAAGAAGGGTTTCGACACGTCACCTATCCATGTTCTCCAGTGATGCTACCTGACCCACTGAATTACTCCAGCACTTTATGCCTTTCTTTGGTATAAACCAGCATCTGCTGTTCCTTGTTAACTAGTCATAGAGTCATAGAATGATACAGTGTGGAATTAGGCCCTTCGGAACACCTTGCCCACACCGGCCAACATGTCCCAGCTACACTAGTCCCACCTGCCTGTGTTCGGTCCACATCCCTCCCAACCTGTCCTATCCATGTAATCTAAAATTTCTGTACTACATAGCAGTTTTGAACTGTGCTTTTTTCTCTCTCTCTCTTATGGTTGAAAAAGCAGTTGCTTAATTTGAATCAGCTAAATAATGTAAGCTCTTCTACTTTATTTATGATCTTTAAAAGCCATTTGGGAGATCTAAATCAGGTTTCCAGCACAGTGTTTGCAAATGGCATTCAACATTATAAATTATTTAACGCTAATTATGACTGTTTAATACTTTGAAGGTAATGACAACATTTTATAACCAAGATGTAGCAAGATGCATTGTAAATGATTTGTATGTCCTCTCTAAGTAAGGCTAAATATATTCAGAAGGAATCAATCTTAATTCAATTGAGACTGGATCCATTCTCAGTCACGGCTTGGTTATGTTTGACAATGTTAATTCTACAAGTTGGCCACCTTGGAGAATATTCACCGGTGGCACTGATCTGTCAGCCTGTTAGATGTTTGTTCAGCTCTAACTAAACCTGCAGTGCCTGTTTGAATAATGGGCCTGTTTGGATTACTACTGCTGTCGAGGTAGCTGTTTTAAATCCCAGTCGAAGTCTGCATCAGTATCAAGCAGCTGAGCTTAAGCCCTGGGAATTACAACGGGAAGCAAAGACAGTCAAAACTGAGCAGATATCATAACAAGGTGCAAGAGGAGTCAAGCTTCAAAGTAGCATCACTAGATTGAGCAGAAGATAGAACCATGTGTAGGAAGGAACTGCAGGTGCTGGATTACACCGAACATGGACACAAAATGTTGCAGTAATTCGTTGGGTCAGGCAGCATCTCCGGAGAAAAGGAACAGGTGATGTTTTGGGCCGAGACCCTTCTTCAGACTGAGAGTCAAGGGAGAGGGAAACTAGAGGTATGAAATGGTACAGAACAAATCAGAGGCCAACTGAGTCCACAATGGTCCATTGTTGGCTGTGGAGGAGGTGATAACGAAGGGATACGAACAGTGAAACTAGCAGGATGACTAGGGTGGGGGAGGGACGGAGAGAGAGGGAATGCAAGGGTTACTTGAAATTAGAGAAATCTATATTCATACCACTCGGTTGTAAGCTGCCCAAGCACAATATGAGATATAGTTCTTCCAATATGCGTTTGGCCTCACTATAACAGTGGAAGAGGCCCAGCATCTCTTTCTATGCTTTACAGTTCTACAGCTCTAATTAATTGGACGCAGCTTTAAATACAGTTTTTTAATGTACTAATAATTGTTGAAATACTGATTCCCTGCATTTTTTTCCATGGTTTCCTAATGCTTATGATCATTAGACATTTGGAAGCAGTGAAAGGGCCTTCTGACATCTCAAGCTGTTAGAACGCTAGCCATGCGGTCCATTGGCAAGATCTTGCTCTCCACCATCTGTGGGCTAGAGGTCTGCCTCACACCACAGAGCAATGGAGGCAATGGTTCCTGCACGACCTGTTAGTGTTATCACTGGGCCATTGCGGGGAAGATCACCGCAAGGCATGGGTAGAGAGAGTGAGATATAGCTTTTAGGTCTAATGGAATCTAGGGATATGGGGTGAAAGCAGGAATGGGGTACTGATTTTGGATGATCAGCCATGATCACATTCAATGGAGGTGCTGGCTCGAAGATCGGAACTCCTGCACCTATTTTCTATGTTTCTATGTTTCCATTAGTCCAGCATGTGGCTTAGTTTCTCATTTGTCATAGAGTTATAGAATCATACAGCACGGAAACCGACCCTAAGGCCCGACTCGCCCTTGCCGATCAAGATGTCCCATCTAAAATAATCCCATTTGGCCCATACCCCTCTAAACTTTAGACCTTAGTGATACAGAGTGGAAGCAGACCATTCGGATCACTGAGTCCACGCTGACCAGCGATCACTCTGTACACAAACACTATCCTACCCACTCGGGGAAAATATTACAATTTATTGAAGTCAATTAATGTACAAACTTGTACGTCTTTAGAGTGTGGGAGGAGACTGTGGCACCTGAAGAAAAACCACAGGGGCCCAGGGAGAACGAACAAACTCTGTACAGACAGCACCCGTGGTCAAGATCGAACCTGGGTCTCTGGCGCTGTGAGGCAGCAATCTACTCCCGCCATTTTGCAGCCACAAACCTTTGTTTCTGATAACACTATGAAAAACATACAATGGTTTTTAAGATTGTTAAAGTTTACTATTTAAGTGCTTGTTCCATTGGTGATTGCATTACAACCTCCACTTCTGGCAGACATATGATCAATAATGCATCTTCACCATTTCCTTTTTATTGAAACAAAGTGAAAGGCCATAATTCATCAAAAATAAGTTATTCATTTGCTCCTTGAGTGCAGCACAATAGAATTTAATCCATTTAATATTTCATTTTCTCTTTGACAGTCCCATCCTAGAAATTATCAGGATCATCAGAGGTGATTTATCAGTGTATATATATACTTGGGTGTAAATGTCATAGTCGGACTCCATTTGACTTCGTTGAGTGTGGAAACAGGCCATTCGGCCCACCGAGCCCATGCCAACCAACGATCGCCTGTACACGAGTTCTATCCTACATACTAGAGACAATTTAGACAAACCTGCACGTCTTTGGAATGTGGGAGGAAACCGGAGTACCCGGAGAAAACCCATGTGGTCATAGAGAGAACATACAAACTCCGTATAGACAGCATCTGTAGTCAGGATCAAACTCGAGTCTCTGGTGCTGAGGAGGAAGATAGGGAGAATTGAGGCTGTAAAAATATGTAAATTTGAAGATAAAATTTTTACTGTGGAACTTCTGAAGAATGAATGATCAGAGATGAAGTGTCATTGTCATAGAGTTAGATGGCATGGAAACAAGCCCTTCAGGCCAACCTGCCCATGCCGACCAAGATGCCCCATCTACTCCAGTCTACACTATGCCTGCCACCAATGCTAGTTCCACCTACCCGCGGTAGGAGAGAGGACAGCAGAATGTCAAAGTGAATGGATGATGTCAGGCCAACCAGGAAAGCATCTGAATGGTTGTCTGAAGGGAACAAATTATGCATTATAGTGGAGGGAGAAGTCAAAATATTATGGAAATGGCAATAGGCTCTGAGAGGAAGAATAGCCTGGTTCCTTGTGAGGTAGTGGCTGAGCTGGTGAGATTTTAGACTTTAAAGCCGCAGCATGGAAACAGGCCCTTCGGCACACCAAGTCCACACTGACCAGTGATCACCACCCCGTACACCAGCACTATCCTACACACTAGGGACAATTTACAATTTTTATCAAAGCCAATTAACCTACAAACCTATACGTCTTTGGAGTGCGGGAGGAAATTGGAGCACCCGGAGAAAGCCCACGTGGTCACAGAGAAAACGTACAAACTCCGTACAGATAGCACCTGTAGTCAGGATCGAACCCGGGTCTTTGGTGCTGTAAGGCAGCAACTCTACCGCTGTGCCACTGAGTCACCTGAGAGACATGTGTATTGGGTTTCTGATAAGCACTGAGGCAATGGCTTTGGCCTCGTAAATAGTTTTCTCCTATAGATTTTGACTCAAACTAAATTGGCGTTCGATCAATTGTGTTCAGTTACTGAGTGAGTTTCCTCCCACACTCCAAAGACGTACAGGTTTGTAGTTTAATTGGCTTCAGTAAAATTGTAAATTGTCCCTAGATTGTAGGATAGTTAGTGCTCGCGTATGGGGTGCTTCGGTCAGGAGTGGACTCGATGGGCCGAAGGGCCTGTATCCACACTGTGTCTCTAAAACGGAGAATAAAAAACGAAAATATTGCAAAATTTGCACTAATTTCCACTAATTGTACTGTCACCACTCTACATTGCAAATGTCATAAGTTGAGAAGGTTTTTTAAAGTAAAATTCAGGAGATGATAACTTGGAACAAATATTTTTAAATGCTCTGTTTAATATTTATTAACTGTTTAATATTTATTAAACTCTTTAATATTCATTACAATCTCCAGAAAAATGGTGACGACGTTCCAAAATCAAATGATATATCTTGTCATTCAGTTTTGACAACTTATTTCAGAAGTGTGTTACTGATCAGAGACATGGCATTAATGTTTTTGCTCCGTTGCAGAACTTCATTGTTCAGTGTCGGTATATATACATATATGACAATTAAAAACTCTTAACTCTTGAAATTCTGACGGAAATTCATTTTCATTATTGGCTCTGTTTAAATTGCAATGTAAAATGGCAAATTTAATAGAAGCAGTTCATCAGAAAAATATGTACTTTCAGCATATTGCATTGGCCATATTAAATTTTTAATACTCAAAGGTTAGAGCAAAAGAAAAGAATATTTCACATATCAGCACATAGATTTCAGCGACGCACTTCTAATTATGGCTCATAACTGCTCGTTCTAGAACATTCAGTAGTTCACGTATTTAATAGACTCTTCAATTTGATGAATAATTCCCTCAAGAAAACATTAAATCAGAACACACTAGCAAAATACAGTGGAAGCTGAAAGTTTGAATTGAAAGCAGAAATACTCAACAAACCAGGCAAGATCCATGAAGCAAGAATGTATGTCGGTATGTCATGTCTATAACGTATCAGCAGTTCAGCCACGGAAGCTTCTAAGAGAGTTCACTATAGGCAGGGGCTTGGTACTGCATGACTTTGCTGCATTTGTGAAACCTGTTTTGTTGTACAACAGCAGCTGAGTAATTTTCATCCATTTATATCACTCAATCATCAGCAAAGCAATAGACGTTGACATCAACTGAACTGATAGTTAGCACTTACTTTGGTTTGGAGACACAGTGTGGAAACAAGCCTTTCGACCCACCGAGTCCACGCCGTCCAATGAGTCCTGTACGCTCGTTCCATCCTACACGCTTGGGACAATTTGCAGAAGCCAATGAACCTACATACCTACACGTCTTTGGTATGTGGGAGGAAACTGGAGCACCCAGAAAAAACCCCACACGAACACAGGGAGAACGTACAAACTCCGTACAGACAGCACCCGTAGTTAGAATCGAACCGGGGTCTCTGGCATTGTAAGGCAGCAACTCTACTGCTGTGCCACAGTGCCACCCTACCTCTCTCGCCAGCAACCTACTCAGCCAGTTTGGATTTCTTCAGGATTATCGATTCACAGAGTTATACAGCACAGAAACTGGCACTTTGGCCCAATCGTGCCTACCTGGGTTAGTCTCATATGTCTGCATCTGGCCCAAATCCCTCTAAATCTTTCTTATCTATGAATCTGTCCAAATGTGTTTTAAACATTGTAATTGTTCTTGTCTCTATCACTCCCTCTGGCAGCTCATTCCAACTACCCACCATATGCTGTGTGGGAAAGTCGTCCCTCAGGCCCCTTTTAAATCTTTCCCTTCTCGCCTTAAACCTATGCCATCTGGTTTTAGATTCCACTATTCTAGGAAAAAGACTGTGATCATCCAAGTTATCCATGCCCCTCATGATCTTTAGATCCTTTATAAGGTCACTCTTCAGCCGCCTTTGACTTTAGACTTTAGAGACACCAAACGCCAACCGGCCCACTGAGTCCGTGCCGACTAACAATCACCCTGTGCACTAGCATTATCCTACACACTAAGGACAATTTACAATTTTACACAAGCCAATTAACCTACAAACCTGAGATAGACACAAAAATCTGGGGTAACTCAGCGGGACAGGCAGTATCTCTGGAGAGAATGAATGGGTGACGTTTCGGGTCGAGACCCTTCTTCAGACTGAGTTACTCCAGCTTTTTGTGTTTATCTTGGGTTTAAACCAGCATCTGCAGTTCCTTCCTGCACAACCTACAAACCTGTATGTCTTTGGGGTGTGGGAGGAAACCCATGTGGTCACAAGGAGAATGTATAACTCTGTACATATAGCACCCACAGTCAGGATCAAACCCGGGTTTCTGGCGCTGCAAGGTAGCAACTCTACCACTATGCCACTGTGCCGCCCTTTAGTCGAGGGAAATCTTTTATCTGCAGTATCTCTGTAACTCTAGCACTATATTCTGCACTCTGGTATTCTTTGCTTTGCACTACCTGTTGTATTTGCGTAATATCATCTAGGTCAGTATGAACGAGTTGGGCCGAAGGGCCACTTTCCACGCTGTATGATTCTATGGCTCAAAGTGTATGTTTTGTGATTTTGACAAGGCTTATTACGAACCATGAGAAGAACAGAATTTTATTAAAAGGATTGTGACATGTAGCTATGGAGAAGGTAATAATGAATTTGGAGCTCAGACTTCAACTGAGGCATTGAGAGGAAAGGAGTTTGGAGCAGGTTTGGAAAACTGAGGGATGGAAGACTCATTATTCAAGTACTGGGAATAGTTGACAATTTCCACTCACAAGATGGTCAGTTTTCAGCTGGGAATTTGGTCAAGGAAGAAAGCCGTTTATTCCAGGGGCAAGTCACACTTGAAAGGACGTGATAAAACAAAATGTAGGGAAAAAACAAAAGGGATGTAAGGCGCTGGTCAGGCCGCATTTGGAATATGTGAGCAATTTTGGGCACCATATCTGGGGAAGGATGTGCTGGCTCTGGAAAGGGTCCAGAGGAGGTTTACAAGAATGATCCCAGGAATGAGTGGGTTAACATATGATGTGCGTTTGATGGCACTGGGCCTGTATTCACTGGAGTTTAGAAGGATGAGGGGCGACCTGATTGAAACCTACCGAATAGTCAGCCATGATTGAATGGTGGAGTAGACTTGATGGGCCGAATGGCCTAATTATGCTCCGATCACTTATGACATGATCTGAAAGAGAGAAACCAAAGAGAAATACAAAGCAGCTGTTTTTTTAATCTGACAAAATTTTGTGTTGGCCATTTCCTGGAAACAGCGATACCTGTCAAAACCAATTGACTTACTGGATTTTAACTGTTCGATTTGGGGAACATGCAGTTTTCCAATTAAAAAAAATTAATACTGTTTGTCCTCAATGATTAATAAAGTAAATGTTTTTGACTCACTGAGTCATAAAATATTAAAATAATTGTTTACATCAATCTGGAAACATTAGACAACATAGTTTGTCCTCAGTTCTTTATTGTAAATGTTAAGCCAAACTAAGAATTACTGTCTGAAAAATTAATGGGCAATCACTTGACATGTCTTCTTCTGTTTTATTTGAGTGGCAGTGTTTGTCTACTTAATACAATTACAATAATGTCCCTGTTAAATATTAAGAAAAATAAAATCATATTTCAATCTTTGTTTGAATGTACACGTACTGACCGAGGTAAATTCTATGCAATCATGCTTTCTTTTCAAAATCAAATTTTTTAAAAACAATTTTTTGATAAATGGTGCCGTTTCAAAAAAGTTGTTTGACTGTTGAGAGACACATAAAATTGATTGCTGGCAGATCTATGTGTTGATGATTCCGTTGTCATTCAAATCAATATTTTTGAGAAAAATTGAGAGTTATTAAAAATATTGTTCTTTAGAAGCTTTCATTTATCAGATGTCACAAGCTAATCATCTGAACAGCAGTCTCCTGCAGCACTGTTTACAAGAACAACAGTTATGACAAGATCATTTTGTGCACGATAGATTTTAATAAAACAAGAGAATTTTAATGAAAATGATGAGTTAAACATTTCAAACTCCAATCAAGGAATCACCTCCCCCCAAAAACAACTATAATGCATTGAAACAACTCAATAACTCAATGATACTTTATTGTCACTTGTACAGTGAAATGCTTTGTTTTGCACATAACCCTGTAAAATTGTACAGCAGACCTCACCTAGACAGTACACATGTGTCACCACATGTCTGGCACCAACAGTGACAAAACTTCACCGAACATTCCTATCTTCTGCCTGCCACCGCATGTGGCAGCAGGTGGCTCCCCACAGGGCACCCCCTTTGTTCTTGGTGGATCCCCGCCAGGTCCCCCCTTTGTTCTCGATGACGCGGGTCACCCTTTGCCCTACACTCGATAGAATGGAACCTCTTCCCATTTGTTTTCCTGCAGAATGTCCAATATGGTTACAGATGTTGTTACAAAAAGCAGGTGGTTCAACTGCATGAAGTAGTTATCTTGCCAATGATTTGCTCAGTGGGATCACGGGATCGGTCTGAAGAAGGGTCTCGACTCAAAACGTCATCCATTCTTTTTCTCCGGAGATTCTGCCTATCCCGCTGAGTTACTCCAGCATTTTGTCACTCCACCTGTCTAGGATGAATTAGAAACTCCTTAAGGAGAACGGCTCCAAACTCATCCACATAACAAGGCGGGTGTAGCAAACAGAGACAGCCTGGTCTTCCTTAGCAAGGGCGAAAATGCTAGGCTGAAGGTAAATATAGTACAGCAACAACACATATTTTCTTGGCACCTTTAAAAAGCACTGATGGTGATACCCAGCGGGACCTTGCTTGAAGGCTTGGCTGTTGATGGGACCGGCAACCCGTCCTATAAGGCTTATCAGATCCCATCCAAAGGCTGATCAGATGGTGTGACCGGGAGGGAGCTGGAGATGGCGGGTGCTGGGATTAGGCCAGTAGGTGGGTGAACCGGGGTAATTCCTCCAGCGCCTTCAAGGTCGACTGTATGGTTGTATGAAACAACAAACTGCAAATGCCAGTTTGCAAAAACAAAACAAAAATCCTGCAGTAACTCAGTGGACCAGGCAGCATATCTGGAGAACATAGATCGGTGATGTTTGGGTAGGATCTCTTCAAGCATGCCAGGATTAGTTTCTCACTGTACTAAACTGAATGTCCAATATTGTTCATATGTATTTCTTAGGTTCGCATCGGTCATGACTGGCTTATCTGATGACACCATTTTAGTGAGGTCACTGTAAAAAGTTAATGGAGATGAGAGCATTTTTTTTTTCCCAACTTTATTTTAATCCAAATCTCCCTTCAGCCTCCGATGTTCCAGAGAAAACAATCCAAGTTTGTCCAACCTCTCATTGTAGCTAAAACCTCCTATTCCAGGCAGTATTTTGGTACACCTCTGCTGCACCCTCTCCACAGCCTCCACATCGTTCCTGTAATGGAAAGTAGTGGAGGCTTCTGGCTTGTGAACTATTCTGTCAATTGTACAGTGAATAAAGTTCATGAGTTTTCTGCTGAATGCATTCTAACGTTTTGTAATTTTATATTTACTGTATTATAGATAGAAGATTTGGTTCCAAGATTGCGTAAATATTTATGCTGATACTTTCCCCCCCCATTGAAATTACAGGGCACATCTTGCAATGCTGAGTTTCAATGAAGAACCTTGCCTGACAGAAGCAAGGCTTGGAAAAGTAAACGCAGAGGTGAGTGAACTCGTTTATTGACTGGTAAAATGGAAGCATTGTAAATTGATTGCACTGACCTCTGTACTTGGTTATCCTGTCAAGCAAGAATCTACCCTGGAAGTGGAGAATCACAACATTTATCCTTGTAAGTCTTTGAGACTATTTGAACAGGAAATTGTGTCTAAAGTTAGAGTCCATTCAATGAAGCAGTGTACGTTTCTATGGAGAGAAACCATTTGTATTATCCAATAAGCAATGTTACTTCCAGACAATACTGAGATTATTGTACCATTAAAATAAGGGAACACATAGCTAAGCGATTTTTGCTTGAATACAAAACTAATGAAACCATTAAGAAAAGTACAATGAATACAGAACAAAAAATTCAAAATTGAAATTTGTTCTAATTTTATATGCACATATCGAACCCCGATCCTTGGTGCTGTAAAGCAGCTACTCTGCCGCTGTGCGTGGAGCTTGTACGTTCTCCCTGTGATCGAGTGGGTTTTCTCTGAGTGCTCCAAAGACGTGCAGGTGTGGAAGTTAATTGGTTGGCTTCTGTAAATTGTCCTCAGTGCGTGGGGTTAAACTAGTGTGTGGGTGATCGTTAGTCGGTGTGGTCTCATTGGGCCAAAGGGCTGTGTTCTCCCTGTGACTGCGTGGGTTTTTTTCCGGGTGCTGCGGTTTCCTCCCACATTCTAAAGATGTGCAGGTTTGTATGTTAATTGTCTGCTATAAAATTGCCCATAGTGTGTAGGATATGAAAGTGGGATTACATAGAACTAGCGTATAGGTGATCGATGGTCAACATGGACTCGGTGAGCCAATGAGCCTGTTTCTACACTCTATCTCTAAACTAATCATAAACTTTAGTTGGCCTGGATGATAACTATCCTTAAGGGGACGAGCAAGATGGAACAGATGGGTAATTAAACTTGTCATTGTCCTATCTTGTTTTGCGTTTGGATCTGAGTTCCCTCAGGCAAATATTTCAGCAGAGACTGTGCATTCAATGATTTCAAAGGGACAAGATCGGAACAAGTGGCATCAGCAGTATTCCACAAAATGTCAGTGGAGAGAGGCTGTCAAATCCCAAGCTGTAATGGTGTACTGGGATGGAATCACCAGGGACACAGATGGGAATACAGTACAGAGACTGGGAGGATGGACAGATGCCGCCGGGCCTACTGTGCCCTTGGTTGGCTGTGGGAGGTACCCCCTCTGGAACAAAGGTGGATGGGCGAGGAGAGGGACATGGGTTTGCTGGTCGATCCAAACATCCAAGGAAGGCGATGGCTGAAGCCCCACAGTAGTCTGGAGCTCGCCTGGAACGGACAACGCTCATAGCAAATAGATCACAGACTGGACTTTGAAAATGGCGCCAAAACATGGCACCTCTTGCATGCAGTCTCAGTAGACTATTTCTAATCGGGGATGTGCTTAGGTATGGCAATACCGTATTGTACTGTTTGTAAGAAAATAATTCCACAGTGCGTTTGCACTTTGCACATGTGACAATGAAAAGCACCATTGAATGCGGGGAGAATTAAAAATGGGATTAATGTAGGTTTATTCGAAATGGGCAGTTGATGGTCGGCATGGACTCTCTGGGCCAAAGGCCCTGTTTCCGTGCTATATGAATCTTTGATTCTGTCACTTTGAGGTGTCCCTAATGTGTAGGATAGTGTTAGTGTACGGGCTGATCTTTTCTTTGGATAACCAGCAAACAAAAGCTTTTTATTGTACTTTGATACACATGGCAATAATAAACAAAACAAAACTGAACTGCTGAATTCGATCGTCAAACTTGAAATACATTTTGAATTTTTCCTGAACCGTTTAAACTCTTGGGCAGCACCATGGCGCAGCAGGTAGAGTGCTGCCTCGTAGCACCAGGGACCCGAGTTCGATACTGACATCAGGAGCTGCCCGTGTGGAGTTAGCACGTTCTCGCTGTGACCACATGGGTTTCCTCCGGGTGCTTCAGTTTACTCCCACATCCCAAAGACATGCAGGCAAGTAGGTTAATCAACCTCTGCAAAGTTGCCCCAAATGTACAGGGAGTGGATGAGAAGGGGGGATAACATAGAACTAGCGTTAACTGGGGTTATCAATGGTTGGCATAGATTCAGTGGGCCAAATGGTCTGTTTCCATGCTGCACCTCTAAACTAAACCAAAATATGTATTTAAGGGTTGTTTTATAATCTACGTAAAGATCAAACGGCATATCATTATTTATTTATTATCTTATATTGATTGTAAATTGGCAATGATAAACGCTTTCATCTTGGTTCAAATAACTCATAATGCTGTGCATCTTCCGAGACAAAATACATTAGCAAAGTGGAATTATTTATTTATTTTCAGGAGTAAAAAAAGTAGAGGGAGATTCTAAAGCAGTCTGATTGACTATTGACATTATGGAAATAAAACACAATTAACTGGATAAAAGAAAAGAAAAGTTACTTTAAAATTATCAAGGTTCTGAGTGTATCTATAAGTCAATGAGAATTACAGTGAAATATGTGCTGTTGAATAGGACCCTTCCTATGGTTTAGTTCAGTTCAGTTTAGAGATACAGCATGGAAACAGGCCCTTTGGCCCACCGCGTCCGTACTGACCAGCGATCCCCGCACACTAACCCTATCCTACACACAGGGACAATTTACACTTATACTGTAATGAGCCAATTAACCTACAAACCTATACGTCTTTGGAGTGTGGAGGGAAACCGGAGATCCCAGGGAGAACATCATAATCATAATCATAATAGTACTTTATTAGCCAAATATGTTTTGCAAAATACGAGGAATTTGATTTGCCATGCAATCATACCAATAAAGAGAAAATAGACACCAACATTTTTTTTAACATGAACATCCATCACAGCAACTCCCCCACATTCCTCACTGTAATGGAAGGCAAGAAAAGTTCAATCTACTTCCCTTCTTTGTTCTCCCGCAGTCGGGGGCCTCGAGCCTTCTGTTGTCGGGGCGATCTTGCTTCGAGCCGTCCGCTTCGGGGTGATCAAGCTCCCACATCGGGGGATCTCAGCTCCCCTGCGCCTGGCGATCGGACCCAGGGTCGGAGCTAGTTGAACCTCTTGCGACTTTGGAGCTTCCCGACATCAGTCTCCACCCGAGACTATGAGCTCCTCGATGGTGAATTCCGCAGGCAAGGGATCGCACGCTCCGATGGTAAGTCCACAGCCCCGCGGTGCGGCTCAAAGTCAGTCTCAAGCAAGGCCGCTAGCTCCATGATGTTAGGCCGCATCTCCGGCAAGGTAAGAGATTGAAAAAAGTTTCCCCCACCCCCCACATAAAGCAAACCAGAGAACATTAACACGTAGTTTTAGAACACTCCGTAAAAACACTCCAACATAAAAAACTCCATGCATGCAAGCACCTGTAGTCAGGATTAAACCCGGGTCTCCGGCGCTGCAAGCACTGTAAGGCAGCAACTCTACCACTGACCCACTGTGCCACCCACGGTGTGGGATAGTTTCCTAGAGATGCTGTCCGGCACGCTGTTAAGCTAAAACGTGTAATGTGGGAGGAAACTGAAGCCCCCGGAGAAAGCCCACGTGGTCACAAGGAGAAAGATAGAGGGTGGGGGGGGGGGGGGGGGGGGGAATTGAAGGCAAGAACAGGCTGGAACAAATTAGGGTGGGCAGCGGATGACCTCAGGAAGGGTGGAGTCCATAATGGTCCATTGTTGGCTGGGGAAGATGTGCTGACGAGAGGGTTAAAAGATGCGACCAGTGGAACTAGTGGAATATCTAGGGCAGGGGAGGAGGAGGAGAGAAGGGGGAGGGAAGGCAGGGGTTATTTGAAATGAAAGAAATCAACGTTCATGTATGAACACCAATGGGCCATTATGGACTAAACCCGTCCTGGAGTCATGGGTTGTTGCTCCTAATTTGTTCTGGCCTTTCATAGCGAGGGGATTTGAGTATAGGAGCAGGGAGGTTCTGCTGCAGTTGTACAGGGCATTGGTGAGACCACACCTGGAGTATTGCATACAGTTTTGGTCTCCTAATCTGAGGAAAGACATTCTTGCCATAGAGGGAGTACAGAGAAGGTTCACCAGATTGATCCCTGGGATGGCAGGACTTTCATATGAAGAAAGACTGGATAGACTCGGCTTGTATTCACTGGAATTTAGAAGATTGAGGGGGGATCTTATAGAAACTTACAGAATTCTTAAGGGGTTGGACAGGCTAAATGCAGGAAGATTGTTCCCGATGTTGGGGAAGTCCAGAACAAGGGGTCACAGTTTAAGGATAAGGGGGAAGTCTTTTATGACCGTGATGAGAAAGTTTTTTTTCACACAGAGAGTGGTGAATCTGTGGAATTCTCTGCCACAGAAGGTATATTTAAGAGGGAGTTAGATGTGGCCCTTGTGGCTAAAGGGATCAGGGGGTATGAAGAGAAGGCAGGTACAGGATACTAAGTTGGATGATCAGCCATGATCATATTGAATGGCGGTGCAGGCTCGAAGGGCCGAATGGCCTACTCCTGCACCTATTTTCTATGTTTCTATGTTTCATGCCTCCAGTTCCCCCACCACTATCTATAAGTCTAGAGAAGGGTTCAGACTTGAAACGTCACCTGTTCCTTTTCTCCAGAGATGCTCCCTCATAAATGTCTATATTCTGTTTAAAGCAAGTCCCTTTAAATTAAAAGTAATTTATTACTTAAGATGAACAAGATAAGTCAAGGAAAAAATTGTGCTATAATAAAACTTGATTTGGTGATCATAAAACTATTCTAATGGCGGAGATGCTGATGAAATGAAGCAGTCGTAACAGAACTGGGAAACGTACATAATTACATCTGCTGTTGAGATGTGAACCTTCATGGAGGCTGGCCAGCTCTAATATGATACAGTTTGACTTCTCAAGATTTAATATATCCTACAATCTTTCATTGAATGAGAGATGAGTAAATAGATTTGGAGATTTTGTTTTCTTCTTAAAAAGTTCTGACAAGCTCTTCAAAGGTTGATAAATTGTACCAGATGTGAAAATGGTTTGATGTTTAGGAAATATGACAGCATCTCTAGCCAATCTAACAGATCACTGATCTCACGTTAGTTAATTCTTGGAGATTACTTAAAATGATTACATAGATTGTCATCTTAGTGTGCAGTAGAAAATATTAGGTTTCCTCCTAAGCTTTGCCTAAAGTCAAACCTAAAGTACAGAGAAGAAATTGTAATGTGCAAATTGTTAAAAATTAATGTTTTGTCAACACCTCATATTTCGGTTGGGCAGGTTTCAGCCCAGTGGTGTGAATATTGATTTTCTACCCAAGTAACCCTTGCATTCCCTCTGTCCATCGCCCACCATGTTGTTGTTGTTGTTGTTGTTGTTCGTCCTTCGGGTTCGAAGATGACCATGACTTCACTTTTCAGTTGGAGGATTGGTGACTGTGGGTCCGGAAATGACTGGTGAGGCCAATCCGGGCCCGGAAGACACGCCCACACGTCGGACACAAGTGGATGGGTGCTGCAGTGGAAGTGGAGGTAGCCCGGGCCTTGCGCGCGGTGCGTTTCCTCTGGGCCTCTGCAGTGCGTCTGTTCTCTGCTGCACGGGCTCCTGTGGTGAGCTTGCTATGCCAGGTTGGATGGTCCAGAGCAAGAGATTCCCAAGTGCTGAGGTTGATGTCCAAGTCTTTGAGGGACACTTTGAGGCAGTCCTTAAACCGTTTCCTCTGTCCTCCTACTGAGCGCTTGCCCTGACACAGTTCTCCATACAGAAGTTGTTTTGGCAGTCGACTCTCGGGCATTCTGACGACATGGCCTGCCCATCTGGCTTGGGCTTTCCATAGGAGGGTGTGGACGCTGGGGATTCTGGCCCATTCCAAGACCTCTGTGTACTACTTTCACTGTCGCCCTGCTTAGTTTCACTGTTTATAGCCACTCGTTATCACCTTTTCCCCAGCCAACAATGGACCATTGATCATCGTTGCTTGATCATCGTTGCTGCCTTTGATTTGTTCTTTACGTACCTTTCATTCATTTGATCTTTGCACCTTTTCATATCTTTAGATTTAGATTTAGAGATACAGCGCAGAAACAGGCCCTTCGGCCCACCGGGTCCGCGCTGCCCAGCGATCCCCACACATTAACACTATCCTACACACACTAGGGACAATTTTTACATTTGCCTCACCAATTAACCTACATACCTGTACGTCTTTGGAGTGTGGGAGGAATCCGAAGATCTCGGAGAAAACCCACGCAGGTCACGCGGAGAACGTACAAACTCCATACAGACGGCGCCTGCAGTCAGAATCGAACCTGAGTCTCCAGCGCCGCATTCGCTGTAAGGCAGCAACTCTACCGCTGCGCCACCGTACCGCCCTCTCCCCTGACTCTCAGTCTGAAGAAGGGTCTTTAATAGGAACGTCACTTGTTCCTTTTCTCCAGAGATACTGCCTGACCCGCTGAGTTACTCCAAAATTTTGTGTCTATCTTGGGTGTAAACCAGCATCTGCAGTTCCTTCCAACACATGTTTTGTCAGTAGTTTGCCGTTATTTTCAGTTTAATTCCTATTAAATAATCTTTATTTTTATCATATGTTTCAAAGTAACTGTCATCAGCATTTTTGAGATTTAAAAAGATTAGAGAACGCTGACCTTATTAATAAATGTCTGACATGTGCAATAGATTCAAATATCGAGTTGTGAAAATTGGATGCTTCCTTTCTTATTGAGACATTCCTTGGTATCCCTGGAAAAATAGTAATTGTTAAGGCATTGGTGGTTTCAGCCATCTAATGATGGCACAAAGCCTGTCCTATTAATTCTATTTGACACCCTTGTCATATCATAGACCTCACTCAAGTTTTCTTGGTTCAATCCCAGCCAATGCAATAATTTTCAGACATAATTCGGGGCAGCGCAATGGTGCAGCTGGTAGAGCCACTGTCTCAGAGCACCAAGAGATCCGGGTTTGATCCTGACCTCGGGTGCTGCCTGTGTGGAGTTTGCACATTCTCCCAGTGACGGTGTAGGTTTCCTCCGAGTGCTCTGGTCTCCCCCCACATCCCAAAGACACACATATTTGTAGGTTAATTGGCCTCCGTGTGCATGGAGTGGATGAGGAAGTGAGATAACATAAAACTAGTGTGAATGGATGATTGATGGTCGGTATGGACCCCAAAGGATCCACTTTCATGCTGTATCTCTTAGCGAAACTGAAATAAACGAACGTTTTCCAATCCTGATAGCCTTCTCATAAATCTCATCTTCACTTTCTGCAGTTCAATCACAATCTTCCTGCAATATTATTACAGGAGTCTACACTAGGCTTAGACTATGACTTTACAATTATTCTATACATTCTAGTATAACCTCCCTGGTATTATATTGACTTCCTCCCATTTATTGTACATTTCCCTGCTCTGTTCCTCCTCACCAAATCCATTACTTTAAACTTTAGACTTTAGAGATAAAGCGTATAAACAGGCCCTTTGCCCAACGAGTCCGTCCGCACCTACCAGTGATCACCTCATACACTTGCACCATCCAACACACTGGGGTCAATTTAGAATTATATCAAAGCCAATTAACCTCCAAACCTGTAGTGTGGGAGGAAACTGGAGCACTTGGAGAAAACCCACGCAGTCACAGGGAGAACGTACAAAACTGCGTACAGTAAGGATTGAACCTAGGTTTCTGGCGTTGTAAGGCAACAACTCTACCACTCCGCCACTGTGCCACGCCTTACTTCACATGTCTTTAGATTAAATTCCATTTGTTGCTTTTCTGGCCAACTGATCTGATCATCACTATCCCCCTAGAGAAGGGTTCAGACTTGAGACGTCACCTATTCCTTTTCCTTTTCTCCAGAGACACAGATACAGATTAACTATGGCTGACAGTGAGAGGAAAGCTTTCTACTATAGACACGGACACGAGTCAGAAGGTCATGACAAAAATATATATTTAGTTTAAGGTACATTCATAGGACCTGCTTTCCAAAACTGTTCCAATCAGCCTTTGCTCGGTCCATTTCTTATTGGGTTTTGATTTAGGTTTAGATTTATTATCATATCATATCATATACATACAGCCGGAAACAGGCCTTTTCGGCCCTCCAAGTCCGTGCCGCCCAGTGATCCCCGTACATTAACACTATCCTACA
Source organism: Rhinoraja longicauda (assembly GCF_053455715.1). Lineage (NCBI taxonomy): Eukaryota > Metazoa > Chordata > Chondrichthyes > Rajiformes > Arhynchobatidae > Rhinoraja > Rhinoraja longicauda. The sequence goes on from NC_135976.1 coordinate 14,440,855, forward strand.
CCCACTAGGGACAATTTTTACATTTACCCAGCCAATTAACCTACATACCTGTACGTCTTTGGAGTTGTCACCTTTACCAAGGAACAGTAAAAATCATTCGTTTGCATGCGATGCAGTCAAATCAGGTAACCCTATACATGAATACAATCAAGCCAAATACAAGCACAAAATTTAGAGACAGGCGCAGCGGTAGAGTTGCTGCCTTACAGCGAATGCAGCGCCGGAGACTCAGGTTCGATCCTGACTATGGGTGCTGTACTGTACGGAGTTTGTACGTTCTCCCCGTGATCTGCGTGGGTTTTCTCTGAGATCTTCGGTTTCCTCCCACACTCCAAAGACGTACAGGTTTGTAGGTTAATTGGCTGGGCAAATGTAAAAATTGTCCCTAGTGGGTGTAGGATAGTGTTAGTGTGCGGGGATCACTGGGCGGTGTGGACCCGGTGGGCTGAAGGGCCTGTTTCTGTGCTGTATCTCTAAATCTAAATCTAGAATGGAAAATGTATAGGCCGGTGTAATGGCATAGCATTAGAGCTACTGCCTTACAGCGCCAAGGACTCGGGTTCCTCCCACATTCCAAACACGTACAGGTTTGTCGGTTAATTGGCTTGATACAAATGTAAGATTGTCCCTAATGTGTGTAGGGTAGTGTCAATGTACCGACTCAGTGGGCCGAAGGGCCTTTTCCCGGACTGTATCTCTAAAAAATAAAACTAGAAACTATAGTTTCTCATCATTGTATCATGAAAGCTTCAGCGACACAGTCCAATGTCTTCATCATCATCATCATCATATATATACAGCCGGAAACAGGCCTTTTCGGCCCACCAAGTCCGTGCCGCCCAGCGATCCCCGTACATTAACACTATCCTACACCCACTAGGGACAATTTTTACATTTACCCAGCCAATTAACCTACATACCTGTACGTCTTTGGAGTGTGGGAGGAAACCGAAGATCTCGGAGAAAACCCACGCCGGTCACGGGGAGAACGTACAAACTCCTTACAGTGCAGCACCCGTCTTCAATGACACCGGTTGGAGAATGGGGACTGTACCATGGCTTATGGAAGGACACTTCAGAGGGGAATAACAAAGGGGAAGAAGCTGTTCCTGAGTATGGTGGCACACACTTTCATACTTCTGTAGCCTCTGCTCAACAGGACCAGGAAGTAGAAGAAATGACCAGCGTGGGTAAAGTCCTTGCTTATGTTGGCAGCTTTCCTGAAACAGCATGAAGTGTAGATGGAGTCAATGGTGGGGATTCTGGTCTGTGTGTTAGCCTGGGCCACATCATTTAGTTTTGCTTACATACATCAAAAACATTTTTTTTAAAAATTATAACAATGATATAGGTGATCTAGAGCAGCTATGAATTCATTGCATGGCTGGGCTTTCATGAAGAGCTCAGTGACCTACTCAAACTTGGTTTTGTTTAGAGATATAGCATGGAAACAGACCCTTTGACCCACCAAGCTCCACGCCAACCATCGATCGCCCGTTCACACTAGTTCTATGTTATCCCACTTTCTCATCCACTCCCTACACACTAAGGTCAATTTACAGAGGCCAATTAACCTACAAACCAGCAGGGAACCCAGTGGAAGCCCACACAGTCACAGGAAGAACGTATAAACTCCAGGAAGAACGTATAAACTCCACATAGATAGCATCTGAGGTCAGGATCGAACCCAGGTCACTGGCACTGTCAGGCACACAGGTATAACACTGGTATAACTTATATTTCTTATGTTTGTATCTTTACATGCATATTGTTTCATTTTATTTCTCTCTGTGGGCCTCACATAAAATAATTATTCTGCAGAAATGTAATCATAATTGGAACCAGCAGAACAAATACGATAATTCCTTTCAACACAATTTATTGAGCAATCTAAATAACTTAATATGTATAATATTGTTAAATGCCCATTTTGTAAGATTGGCTGTCCGCAAAAGGCTAATATCACTGAGAAATGCACACTTGATATAAGAGCTGAGTGACAGTGAAGTAGATTTAAAACTAGACACAAATCACGCATAGTCAGTGCAAGAGCAGGTCAGTCTAATGGTAATTGATCATCAAGTGTTGAGGACAGTGGAAGAATGAAATAACATGCTCATGGACCTCACCATTGTATCAATTATCAAGCTCAGTGAACTGACAAGTTTAACACCAGATTCCATTCCTGTTTACAAGTCACTCATGCACTGCATTTGTCTGACTGCATGTAGGAGATGTAGCAGAGTGAGATGCAACTAATAAATCATCTGGGCACTTTCATTATTCTCTCATAGTAATATATATATATATATATATATATATATATTTGTATACTTTGGGGGCTGTGCTGGATGGTGCTGAGAAAATGTGTTGCTCAAATCGTGACAAGGAATCAACTCATTGGCGGTTTGTCCCAGTGCGGCATGTTAAATTTGTGCTTTTTGTGTCCTCATTATTTCTAGCATCTAGTTTGAGCAGCATGCAATGCTTATTGCTAAAGTCTGCAGGGATGGCAATTTCATGTTCAGTTATAAGTGATGGAAGCCATGCTTATACTTAGTATAGGGGATATGCTCTTACACTGAAACTAGTGCTGGGAGGTTTGAAACTCAATGCAATGATGCTTTATTGTCACATGTACCTCGATACAGTGAAAAACTTTGTTTTGCAAGCGACCCGATAAAATCATATGGCATACCTCACCTGTGCAGTACACAAGTGTCACCATGTTTTGGCGCCAAAAAAGTTACAAAAGTTCACCAAACAGTCCTATCTACTGCCTACCGCTGCATGTGGCAGCACTTTTGGGTCGAGACCCTTCTTCAGACAGAGTCAGGGAAAAGGGAAACAAGAGATACAGTCAATAATAGAGAGATATAGAACAAATTAATGAATAATTATGCAAAAAATTAACGATGGTCAAGCAAATATATATATAAAACTTTATATATAACTGAACTTTGCTTATGGGTTTAATAAAGTTCTATGATTACATATCTGTTGTGCTGCTGCAAGTAGGTATTTAATTGTTCCGTTTCAGGGCACATGAAATGAACCTCTCTTGACTCTTAATATCACCTGCATGCCACGCCACACCCAAAGAAATGGACCTAATCTCACATTCACAGGCCGACGCTTGCTATAGAAAATACTGCTGGCTATTTAAGCATAGAGGTGTATTGCCCGGAGACGTTGAAACATGCTCGTGAACATTGTTCCTTGTGGATGAATTGACAATAGAGGTGGTAGCTGTCGAAGACTAGGCTGTGGGAGAGTTTGTGTTCATGTAGATCACTGCTCTGTTGGAGAGAGCTCGCTCAGAATTATGGACGCAGTAGCCTGGTTCAGTGGTCAACATGGGTGTAGAGGTGAAGAAGACAGTGACTTTATACCTAGTAGTCTTTCATTCATTGTAAGCCAATTTAACAACTCATAATGCATTCACTGTCAAGATAAAGAACAAGGTTTCAAATCCTAAAATTAATTTAATTTTGGAAGAATCAATATCTTCCATTTTCAGCTTCATCAGATCAGTGATATAAAATCAATAATTCATGCATGGAATGAGTATAGCTTTGAATATAAATACAGTTCCAATTTGATATGAACAAATATTGCTGAATGACTTTATGAAAACAGGTCTGGGCTTAAAATTGAATGTTTAAATATAGTTCTTACAGGTTATTTAATGTTGATTTAAACAATATAAGATCTGAAACATCCTCCAGGGATGGTGCCTGACCTCCTAATTTACTCCAGCAATTTGTGTCATCCATTGGTAAGTGGTCCAGTGGTGCAGTAGAGTTGCTGCCTTATAGCGCCAGAGACCTGGGTTTGATCCTGATAATGGATGTCTGGAGTTTGTACATCCTCTCTCCGACTGCGTGGGTTTTCTCCGGGTGCTCCAGTTCCCTCCCACCTTCCAAAGACGTGCAGGTTTGTAGGCCATTTTGTGTCTATCTTCAGTATGAACCAGCATCTGCAGTTCCTTCGTACAGGTTTGAAGGTTAAATTGGCTTCTATAAATTTTCCCTAGTGTGATGGATACCACTAGTGGATGGGTTTTTATTCACAAAATGCTGGAGTAACTCAGCAGGTCAGGCAGCATCTCAGGAGAGAAGGAATGGGTGACGTTTCGGGTCGAGACCCTTCTTCAGACTGATGTCAGGGGGCGGGACAAAGGAAGGATATAGGTGGAGACAGGAAGATAGAGGGAGAACTGGGAAGGGGAGGGGAAGAGAGGGACAGAGGAACTATCTAAAGTTGGAGAAGTCAATGTTCATACCGCTGGGCTGCAAGCTGCCCAAGCGAAATATGAGGTGCTGTTCCTCCAATTTCCAGTGGACCTCACTATGGCACTGGAGGAGGCCCATGACAGAAAGGTCAGACTGGGAGTGGGAGGGGGAGTTCAAGTGCTCAGCCACCGGGAGATCAGGTTGGTTAAGGCGGACTGAGCGGAGGTGTTGAGCGAAACGATCGCCGAGTCTGCGTTTGGTTTCGCCGATGTAAAGAAGATTCACAAAATGGATAATGGATGGGTGATTGTTAGCTGGCACAGGCCAAAGGGCTTGTTTCCACACTGTATCTCTGAAATAAACTAGATAGTATCTGCAGCTCCTTGTTATTACAATATAACATAACAAGTTGAAGTGCATTGTTTTGTGTTTTCAGATATCATCCTGCATGCAATTAAACTTCACTTGAGCTGAATAGGAGACTAATGAATTTGGTGGAATTGGTTAAAAAAAGAAAAGCTGACCAAAGTAAAAGCTTGAAGTTGAGCAGAAGCTTCCTCACAATAGCAGAGTAAATCTCGCAGAACCATCCAATTTCCCTCTGCTAACACTCTACTCCATCTAGCAGAGCTGGTCCTCACCCTCAACAACTTCTCCTTTGACTCCTCCCACTTCCTCCAAGTCCAAGGCGTAGCTATGGGCACCCGCATGGGCCCCAGCTATGCCTGCCTCTTTGTAGGGCACCTTGAATAATCCCTGTTCCCGGCATACACTGGCCCTATTCCTGAACACTATCTCCGTTATATTGGTGACTGTATCGGCGCTACTTTCTGCACCCATGCAGAACTCATGAATTTCATCAACCACCACCAATTTTCATCCTGCAGTCAAATTTACTTGAACCATCTCCAACACCTCCCTCCCCTTTCTTGATCTCACAGTCTCCATCCCAGGAAATAGACTAATGACTGTCGTCTATTACAAACCCACTGACTCCCACAACTATCTCAACTACACTTCTTCCCACCCTGCTTCCTCCAAAGACTCTATCCCCTACTTCCAATTCCTCCGTCTACGCTGCATCTGCGCCCAAGATGAGGTGTTCCATACTAGAACATCCGAGATGTCTTCATTCTTTAGGTAACTGGGGTTCCCCTCTCCCATCATAGATGAGGCCCTCACTCGTGTCTCCTCGGTACCCTGCAGCTCTGACCTTGCTCCCCCTCCCCTAGTCGCAACAGAGACAGTCTCCCTAGTCCTCACCTTCCACCCCATCAGCCATTGCACACAACACATAATCCCCTGAAATTTCTGCCACCTCCAACGGGATCCCACTACTAGCCACATTTTCCCATCTCCACCCCTTTCCACCTTCCGCAGAGACCATTCCTTCTGCAATTCCCTGGTTAACTCATCCCTTCCCACCCAAACCACCCCCTCCCCAAGTACCTTCCCCTGCAACTCCAGAAGATGCAACACCTGTCGCTATACCTCTTCCCTCGACTCTCTCCAGGAACCCTGGCAGTCCTTTCAGGTTAGGCCGATGTTCACTTGCACCTCCTCCAACCTCATTAACTGTATCCGTTGTTCAAGATGTGGACTCTTATACATCAGCGAGACCAACACAGACTGGGCGATCATTTTGCAGAACACCTTCGCTCAGCCCACATGAACCAACCTGATCTCCCGGTTGCTGGACACTTTAATTCTCCTTCCCATTCCTACACAGACCTTTCTGTCTGAGGTCTCCTCCATTGTCAGACTGAGGATAAAGGCAAATTGGAGGAGCAGCATCTCATATTTTGCTTAGGCAGCTTACAGTCCAGTGGTATGAATATTGATTTCTCTCACTTCAGGCAGCCCCGGCATTCCCTCTCTATCCCTCCCAAGTCACACTAGCTTCTCACTTTCACCCCACAAACAGCCAACAATGGCCAGTTTGCTTTATCATCGTTACTTGTTTGCATATCTTTCATTTATTGTTCTTTATTTCTCCACGTCACTGTCTGTATCTCTCAATTCCCTTATCCCTAACCAGTCTGAAGAAGGGTCTCTTCCTGAAACGTCACCCTTCCCTTCTCTCCAGAGATGCTGCCCGTCCCGCTGAGTTACTCCAGCTTTTTGTCTATCTTCGGTTTAAACCAGCATCTGCAGTTCCTTTTTACTCAATACCACACAATATGGTCATCGGCAAAGGAGAGACAGAAAAGAGCACATTGGACCTGTGCTTAGCATGGGCGTCAAAAGAACTGAACTGGTTCTCAGGTTGCTGTGAGGCAGAGTTACATGGACCACCAGTCGATGCGAAACTGCCAGCATACCATGCCAAGTGTCATGAGGCTCATTGGCAATAATCCATCAGAGGTTGTTAAGGCAAGAGGCAACAACATTTTTACCTGTCCTCTGTTCAAAGACCATTTTTACACTCTGCTAAACCTTTCCTCAACTCCCATTTGCAAACATTGAAATGTGCTGGTTAATGGAAAAATATGACTTTTGTGGATAGACACATCATAAGAAGATCGAAACGATGTTTTAGATTGTTTTGTTCTCATTATAGTTATATATCTCAGAAACCGGCCCTTTGTGGCAGAGTGGCACAGCGTAAGCGTTGCTGCCTTACGGCGCCAGAGACCCGGGTTCGATCTTGACCATGGGTGCTGTCTGTACAGAGTTTGTAAGTTCTCCCTGTGAGTGCGTGGATTTTCTCCAGGTGCTCCGGTTTCCTCCTACACTCCAAAGACATACAGTTTTGTAATTGGCTTTGTTAAAATTGCCCTTAGTGTGTAGGATAGTGCTAATGTATGGGGTGATTGCTGGCTGGCGAGGACTCAGTGCTCAGTGCCAAAGGGCCTTTTTCCGCAATGCATCTCTAAAATCAAAATAAATCTCCTGCCCACATATACGTTCCAATTATGATTTAACCATCTAGTCTAAACCTATTTATTTGCCTATGCCTTGGCATATCTAGATACCTTATAAATATTATGACAGTCTCGGTCTCCACCAGCTCCCCTCAGGCAATGCAATCTATCTTTATCCTTATTTTTTTTAAAAGGACACAAAACACTGGAGTAGCTCGGTGGGTCAGTTAGCTTCACTGGAGAATACGGATAGGTGACATTTTAGGTCGGGACCCGTCTCAAGACTGAGCAGTCTGAAAAGGGGTCCCAAACTAAAATGCCACCTATCTACGTTCTCCAGAGATGCTGCCTGACCCACTAAGTTACTCCACAGCTTTGTGTCTTTTTAGTAAACTAGCATCTTCAATTAAGATAGTGTAGCGACCATAGAGAATGGTCCGGGTCGTCGAACCCTCAGATTGGCCAGCAAGGTCACGTGTGAGCGCGACCGTAGGGATTGGTCCAGAGAGTGACATCGCTGATTGGACAGCGTGGTCATGTGCGCTTTTGACGCCCGAAAAGGTTCAGTTCAGAGAAGTCTTCGAAGAAGACAGTGAGTTTTTGATGGTTGTCCTTTACCTTGTTGTTTAACCTTTGTATTCGAATATTGCTGTCGCAATAAACTTCTTCTACAACCAACAAGTTTCCGGACTCGCCATATTGGTGACCCTGACGTGATCTGGACGATCACCGACTATGCAGGAACACGACGCCCCGTTGTTGGATGCCGCGCCCGGCACACCGGAGTTAAGCGCAGTAAGCGTTCACCTTCCGTCGTTTTGGACACATCAACCGCAATCTTGGTTTGTCCACACCGAAGCCCAATTTCATTTAAGGAACATATCGGCCGACGCGACGAAGTATTACTATCTCGTCAGCGCTCAAACTCCGGAGACGACCACACGCGTGATGCGGTTCATCGTTAATCCGCCTGCGGAAAGCAAGTACGAGGCAATGAAGAAATTGTTACTGCCAACCTTCGGGTTTAATAGGCACGATCGCGCTGAAAAACTTCTGCACCTACCGGACCTCGGAGATCGATGGCCGTCCGTTCTCATGGCCGAGATGATGATGCTAGCCGGTGAGCATACGGATTGCCTCATGTTCGAACAGGCATTCCGAGAGAAGCTTCCCGAGGATGTCCGACTGCTGCTCACGGATTGTTCTTTTAAGGACCCCGAAGCATATGCAGAGAAAGCGGACGCGCTCATAGCGGCTAAATCGAAGGCAAGCGGTTCGATCAACAAGGTCTCGACATCAGTGACCACGCCACAGCGACATCAAGATGGCGCCGCGTCTCCCGCCAGTTCTCCAAAAGCCCGCCAAAAAGATCCGCACAAGCGCGGCTGGTGCTATTATCACCTACGATGGGGTAGAGAATCCCGCAACCGCCGCTCACCTTGTACCTTCGCGGGAAATGCCTCGGCCGATCGTACATAGGGGCAGTTGCGATTGGCCAGAACCGACGCCTCTACGTCCACGATCGATTCACGGTCACAGAATTTTTGGTGGACACGGGAGCCATCGTCAGTATAGTGCCGCCGACCGACCTCGAAACCAGAACGGGTAAGACAGGTCCCACCCTCATCGCGGTTAATGGCAGCCCCATTCGCACTTTCGGTATATGGAAGATGTCCCTTGTGTTAGGCCTCCGCACGTACGAATGGCCATTCATCATAGCAGACGTCAGACAAGCGATCCTAGGCGCAGATTTTCTCTGGGCTTTTTCACTGGTCCCTGATGTCCGCGGTAACGACCTCCGACCCTCCGCCAGCGAGGAGCCCGTCGCTCCGACAATCGCCTCCCCGCCCAGCCCTACTGTCCAGGCCGTCGTCGCGGCCCCTGACTCGTATGCTGAGATCCTGGCGGAGTTTCCAGAGCTGCTCATCCAACGTTTTGACACGCCTTCGGCCAAGCACGGCGTGGTCCATCACATCCGCACCGAGGGCCCTCCCGTTTTCGCTCGGGCCAGGAGACTACCGCCAGACAAACTGGTGGTGGCACGGGCGGAATTTAGGAAGATGGAGGAAATGGGAATTGTCCGTCAGTCTGACAGCCCGTGGGCCTCGCCGTTGCATATGGTCTCCAAGGCATCTGGGGGGTGGAGACCATGTGGCGATTATCGGCGTCTCAATGCTGTCACCACGGCTGATCGCTACCCCATACCGCACCTACAGGACTTTTCGTCTGGGCTGGAAGGGGCGGTGGTGTTCTCCAAAATCGATTTGGTGCGAGGATACCACCAGATTCCGGTGCGGCCGGAGGATATACAGAAAACTGCCACGATTACTCCGTTCGGGTTGTTTGAATGGTTGCATATGCCTTTCAGTTTAAAGAACGCGGCACAGGCTTTCCAACGACTGATGGACCGCGTGGGCCGGGGTTTACCCTTTTTGTTTATTTATTTAGACGACATCCTGGTCGCCAGCCCCTCAGTGCAGGAACACCAGGTCCACTTGCGGACTGTGTTCCAGCGGCTCCAAGACCACGGGCTCATTATCCAACCCTCCAAGTGTCAATTCGGCCTCCCTTCTCTTGATTTTCTAGGGCACAGAATTACCCCTGCCGGCGCCTCCCCTTTGCCCGAGAAGGTGGAGGCTATCCGGGCATTTCCCAGGCCCACCACAGTAAAAGGACTACAGGAGTTCGTAGGTATGGTTAACTTCTACCATAGGTTCGTTCCGGCAGCTGCGCGGGTCATGCGCCCGCTCTTCCAGTGCCTTGCGGGAAAACCGGTAGAGTTGATATGGTCCCCGGCCGCAGAGTCGGCTTTTACAGCAGCTAAGGCAGCCTTGGCAGACGCCACCATGTTGGTCCACCCGAGCCCCTCCGCCCCCACGGCCCTGACGGTTGACGCCTCTGACGTGGCGGTGGGCGGGGTCTTGGAGCAGCAGGTCGGTGGCCTTTGGCAGCCCTTGGCGTTTTTCAGCCGGCAACTAAATTCGGCTGAGCTGAAGTATAGCGCCTTTGACCGAGAGCTTCTGGCCCTCTATTTAGCTGTTCGTCATTTCAGGTACTTCCTTGAGGGCCGCCCATTTGTGGCCTTTACGGACCACAAACCATTAACATTTGCATTTTTCAAATTGTCTGACTCATGGTCGGCCCGCCAGCAGCGGCACCTGACTGCCATCTCCGAATTTACCACCGATGTCCGTCATGTCGCGGGTAAGCTTAATGCCGTTGCTGACGCCCTGTCTAGACCTGCTTTTTCCCCTATTTCGGCGGTGGACTGCGAGGTGGATCCCCAGGAGCTTGCGGAGGCACAGCTTCTAGCGGATACTGCCTCGGCATACCAGTCCACCACTTCGGGATTGAAGTTGGCTCAGGTAGCCTGCGGGTCGGAAGGCACAAAAGTCTGGTGTGATGTTTTCCTTCCCCGTCCCAGGCCGGTAGTACCGCCCTCCCTTCAGCGCCGGGTTTTTGATGCCATTCACGGGCTGGCGCACCCGTCCATCCGCTCCACCTCTGCTTTAGTAGCAGCTCGGTTTGTCTGGCATGGCCTACGGAAACAGGTAGCGGGTTGGGCACGTTCCTGCGTTCCCTGTCAGACCGCTAAAGTCCAGCGCCATGTCCAGCCCCCCGTACAGGAGTTCGAGGTCCCAGCAGTTTGTTTTTTCCACATCCACGTGGATTTAGTCGGGCCTTTGCCTTCCTCCCGGGGCTACACCCACCTCCTCACGGTGGTGGATCGGTTCACCCGGTGGCCAGAGGCTTTCCCATTGTCTGATATCTCGGCAGCCTCTTGTGCCAGGACTTTGGCCCTCCATTGGGTAGCACGTTTCGGGGTCCCGGCAGTTATTACCACTGACAGGGGGCCGCAGTTCACTTCGTCCCTCTGGGCCGCGCTCACAGAACTGTACGGTTCCAAGTTACAACCCACTACTGCATACCACCCCCAGGCAAATGGACTTGTAGAAAGGTTCCACCGTCAACTCAAGGCGTCCCTCAGTGCAAGGCTTGAAGGCCCGGACTGGGTAGACCAGCTCCCTTGGGTTCTTTTGGGCATCCGGACTGCTCCTAAGCAAGATCTCGGTGCGTCGTCCGCGGAGCTAATGTATGGCTCGCCACTTCGAGTACCCGGGGATTTGTTTCCGGACCCCTCAGACCAGTTGCCTCCAGTCCCATCAGTCTTAGCATCGCTCCGGGCACGTGTGGGTTCCCTGGCTCCAGTTCCGACTTCACGTCATGGGTGTCCCATGGTACATGAACCGCCTTCCCTGAAGGACTGTGAGTTTGTGTTTTTGCGAAAAGATTCCCATCGTGCCCCGTTGCAGAGGGTCTATCAAGGGCCGTTCCGGGTTTTGCGTAAGGGGACGGCTACCTTCACCTTAGACGTGTGCGGCAGGAGTGAGCTCGTCTCGGTGTCCCGGCTTAAACCTGCACACTTGGATCCGGATCAACCAGTCCTGGTCGGCCAAACCCCTAGGAGAGGCCAGCCTCCGTCAGTTCCGCTCAGTCCAGGACCCCCCGTTCCGGCAGTTCCTCCAAGTCCGGAATCCCCTGCTCCTGTGGTTCAGGCTGCCCCTCTCCTTACTCGTTATGGTCGCAAAATCCGGCTCCCTGCTAGGTTCCGTACCTCGGGTTCTGGGGGGGATCATGTAGCGACCATAGAGAATGGTCCGGGTCGTCGAACCCTCAGATTGGCCAGCAAGGTCACGTGTGAGCGCGACCGTAGGGATTGGTCCAGAGAGCGACATCGCTGATTGGACAGCGTGGTCATGTGCGCTTTTGGCGCCCGAAAAGGTTCAGTTCAGAGAAGTCTTCGAAGAAGACAGTGAGTTTTTGATGGTTGTCCTTTACCTTGTTGTTTAACCTTTGTATTCGAATATTGCTGTCGCAATAAACTTCTTCTACAACCAACAAGTTTCCGGACTCGCCATAATAGACACAAGTTTCTGGAGTAACTCAGCCAGATCAGGCAGCATCTCTGGAGGAAAAAGTTGGATGAAGTCAGGACCCTTCTTCAGCCTGACCCGCTGAATTTACTCCAGCACTTTGTGTCTTTCTTTGGTATAAACCAGCATCTGCAGTTCCTTGCTACACACTGTGCCATCTTTAGCTCCTGTTTCTCGTTCCTTCTCCTTCTCTACCATTGCACATTGGCAAGACTTCAATGCCTCATTTCATTAGTAGCATTAGATAAGTATCAACTTCTTATGATAAGTAAATTAATTATTTTTGAAATAACTAATAACAGTGTGATAGTTCATTCTTTAATTACTAAATGCAAAAGTACAGTGCACAAAGTGCTTAACAGAATTTATCCTCTATATTGCCAATTCAAATTAAAAATGTCTAAAACTGTCAGACATTTAAAAACAAGGAACTGCAGATGCTGGTTTACAAAAAAATAAACAAAGTGCTGGAGTAACTCAGCTGGTCAGGCAGCATGTCTGGAGAATATGGGTAGATGATGTTTCAGATCGGGACCCTTCTTCAGACTGATCAGCACCCCTCCTCCAGTTTTCTCCCCCTTTACAAGAATCAGTCTGAAGAAGGATCCTGACCCGATATGTCACCTATCCATGTTCTCCAGAGATGCTGCCTGACCTGCTCAGTTAATCCAACAGTTTGTGCCTTTTTTTTGGTCAGATATTTATATAGCTTTAAATTTTTAAATGAAATTAACAAAATTAAGAGCACTAACCTTTTGAAATGGGGCCCGACCCGAGATATTGTCCATCCATTCCCTCCACTGATGCTGTTTGATCCACTGAGCTCCTCCACCAGTTAGCTTTTTTGCTGGCCAGTTTAATAATAATAATAATAATAATACATTTTATTTATATAGCGCTTTTCATATACTCAAAGACGCTTTACAGAGATTTTGAGAACATATGGGAAATGAATAAATAGATAAATAAGTAAATAAATAAATGAACAGAGAAAGGAGACAGAAGGTGAGGTGACCTTCAGTGGTTGAAGGCAGTACTGAACAGGTGAGACTTCAGCGATGTTTTGAATGTGGTGAGTGTGGGGGAGTCTCTAACGGTTTGGGGTAGTGAGTTCCATAGGGTGGGAGCAGCAATGGAGAAAGCCTTGTCCCCCCAGGATCTGAGTTTGGTCCGGATGTGGGGGGATAGGAGATTGGCAGCGGCAGAGCGGAGGGTGCAGGTGGGAGTGTGCCTGTGGAGGAGGTCGGTCAGGTAGGATGGGGCCAGGTTATGGAGGGCTTTGTAGGTTATGAGGAGGATTTTGTACTGGATTCTCTGGGGGATGGGGAGCCAGTGGAGTTTATAAAGGACGGGGGTGATATGGTCACGGATCGAGGTGTGTGTGAGTAGACGGGCAGCGGAGTTTTGAATGTATTGAAGTTTATTGATGATTTTTGAGGGTGCGCCATAGAGGAGGCTGTTGCAGTAGTCCAGACGGGAGGTGATGAAGGCGTGGATGAGGGTTTCTGCAGCTGTGGAGGAGAGGGATGGACGGAGACGGGCAATGTTTTTGAGGTGGAAGAAGGCTGTCTTTGTGATGTGTTTGATGTGTTTGTCGAAGGAGAGGGTTTGATCAAGGATGATTCCAAGATACTGGATGTGAGGTGAGGTGGATACTGGGAGACCATCAATGTTGAGGATGAAGTTTTGGGTGGATTTGGTGAGCATTTTTGGACCAATGATAATGATTTCAGATTTGTTGCAATTGAGTTTGAGGAAGTTTGATTGAAGCCAAGATTTTATTTCAGTAATGCAGTTTGTCAGTGTAGAGTGTGTGGTGGAGGAGATTGACTTGGTGGAGATGAGGAGCTGGATATCATCGGCGAAGCAGTGGAAGTTGAGACCATGACGGCGGATTATTTAGACATTGTTTAGACATTGTTTTTCATTTTATTTCAGGCTTGAAAAACCTTTGAAAACAGGCTTAACTGACTAAAGCAAATTAAGTAAATGGGCTGGTGAATTAGAACATTTGAATTAGATTGGATTGAGTTGCTGGGAGCTAGGTAGGAAATTGGATCAGCCTCCATGTATTAAGATCTCTGAAAAATTAGTACCCTTACCTACAATGATCCCCATTACTGAGCACTAATTAGACACACTCATTAATAAGAGCTTAATTAGCAACAACCATTATATAACAAGAGTCCAGGCAGTGCTGACATTTCCATTACATGGGTCGTGGATAATTCTTCGAAGGACATCCCTTTTGGCATATAGCAACATTTCTCTCCCTTTATTCTTTTACCCAAGTTCATATGGAAGGGGTGGCATAGTGGCACAGCTGGTAGAGCTGCTGTCTCACAATGCCAGAGACCCAGGTTCAATCCTGACCTAGGTAGGATGTTGCCTGTGTAGAATTTGCATGTTCTCTCTGTGATCATGTGCTTTTCTTCCTCGCACTCTGGTTTCCTCCCACACCTGGGGGTGGTATAGTGGTGCAGCGGTAGAGTTGCTGCTTTACAGTCCAGAGACCCGAGTTCAATTTTGACTTAGGGTGCTGCCTGTACGGAGTTTGTACGTTCTCCCCGTGACCGCGTTGGGTGCTCTGGTTTCCTTCCACATTCCACAGACGTGCATGTCTGTAGTTATCACAAAATGCTGGAGTAACTCAGCGGGTCAGGCAGCATCCCTGGAGAGAAGGAATGGGACACAGCATGTCTGTAGTTAATCGTTGCCTGTTAATTGTCCCTTGTGTGTAGGATAGAACTGGTGCAGGATAGAACTGTGATCAGCACGGACTCAGTGGGCCAAAGGGCCTGTTTCTACACTTTATCTCTAAACTAAACTGAACTAATCCCAAAGACGTGTGGGCTTCTAGATTAATCGACCTTTATAAATTGCCCCTGATGTGTAGGGATTAGATGCGAAAGAGTGATAGCATAGAACTAGGTGTGAACGGGTGATCGATAGTTGGTGTGGACTGTGGGTCGAAGAGCCTTTTTTCCATGCTGATTCTTTCAATCAATCAAACATGTCTTGAGTGAGACACAATAACTTTATCTCTGCAAAATAAAATGGAATGACATTTCACACATGTGCTCCACTCTACCTTAAAGAAGAGTATCACTCAAGATGACTAATGTCCCACAGCCACACCAACTAAGGCAAGGACAATTTAATAGCACATAGTCCATTACCTGCAGCAGAGTTCTGCCAGTCAGTAAAACTCAAAGGAGAGACAAGATGACAGATCGTGAATGATTGTCATCGGTTAGAGATAAAAGGTTAAAGAGTGAGATTGAAAAAAGCACCTTTGACAGACAGGGCGGCAGTAGAGTTGCTGTCTTACAGTACCAGAGACCCAAGTTTGATCCTGACTAAGGCTGCTGCTATGGAGTTGGCAATTTCTCCCCGTGACCTTCCTGGGTTTTCTCCAGGTGCTCTGGCTTTCTCCCACAATCCAAAGACTTACAGGTTTGTAGGTTACTTGGCTTCTGTTAATTGTAAATTTTCCCTAGTGTGTGTAGGATAGTGTTCGAGTGCGGGGATCTAACTGGTTGACGTGGATTTGGTGGGCTGAAGGGCCTGTTTCCGCGCTGTATCTCTAAACTAGAACTAAGATACACCTCAGAGTTTGAATGTTTGGTTTGAGAATTATTTATCAACTGAAAAATGAAAAATGAAGCTGGAAGTTCTCATGTTCATCAGTCTGAATGTTTAGCTCTATTTTGTCTCAAAGGAAAGCTACTGAATGTTTCCAGCATCTCGGGTGCCCTGCAAGTGAAACTTACTGCTTGCACCTTATTTTTTGTTAAATATGAGAAGTAAGAAGCAAAGATGATAAATAAAGACTGCAATTGAAAAAATAAAGTGTTTTTACTAAAGGGTTTCAGTGTAACTGTAACCTCAAGGGATATTTTTAATATTCCTTACATTTTTAAGTTAACAATAGTTACATTTAATGGAAATTATAATTTGACTAGTTTAGTTTAGAAATACAGCGCGGAAACAGGCCCTTTGGCCCACTGTCCGTGCCAACCAGCTATCTCCACCCACTAACACTATCCGATACACATTAGGGTCAATTTACATTTATTCCAAGCCAATTAGCCTACAAACCTGTAAATCGTTGGAGTGTGGAAGGAAACCAGAGCTACCTGGAGAAAACCCACACAGGTCATGGGGAGAAGGTGCAAACTCTGTAAAGACTAGCACCCCTATTCAGGATTGAACCCGGCTCTCTGGCGCTGTAAGGCAGCAGCTCTACCGCTGTGCCACCACGCTGCACTGACTAGAAGACTCAAATAAGACAGGAGGAATTTGACGTACAGATTTATAGTGACAGTTAATCAGATTATGAAAATGTTTTTTAATTAGAATTTCCGACAAAGAATCCTCTGGCAAAAACCAAGAAAAATTATAAACAAAAACAGGCAGGTTTTAATATGAGGTGAAGTGGAGGGTGAGGAAAACAAATTGAATCTACAATAGGTGGAGACCAAGAGAAAATGATCAAAACAGATTGGTGTTGACTGAGAGAAATTGCTGAAATCTTCTTATTGCAGTTAACCTGTCTGGAGGAAGAGTAGAGAGTAGGAGAATGGATGATACACAAAAGAGGACTGAAATACAGCATGCAGCAGTTGCCTGAAAAGATAAATACAGGAGAATACAAAGAGATCACAACAATTCTGGCAACATCGCATTGGGAGTGGCTGTTTTGGGAGAGGCTGCGTGTCGAGGTGAAGTACTGTTTCGTTTATTGGTTTTAGTTTTAATTTAAATTTTAGTTTTACGGATACAGCATAGAAACAGGCCCTTCAGCCCACCGTGTCCATGCCAACCAGTGATCACCGTGTACACTAGTTCTCTCCTGCACACTAGCTACAATTTGCAGAAGCCAATTAACCTGCAAACCTGCACGCCTTTCAATTGCGGGAGGAAACCGGAGCACCCGGAGGAAACCCACATGGTCACAAAAGGAACATACAAACCCTGTACAGACAGCACCCGTAGTCAGGATCCAACCTGGGTCTCTGGCACAGTAAGGCAGAAAATCTACCACTGTGCCACCCTTAAATTATTAAACTTAAAAATTAACTTATTAAATTATGAATCAGTCTCTGAAAAATGTAGCTCTTACAAAACATTTGCACATCTTAAAATCAATTGGTCTGCTATTAATTTTACAACAGCAATTAGTCACTGCACCATATTTCTTAGTTCTTAATTTTACAAGAACCATTGAATAGTGAAATCGAAAGAAAAATGAGCCATTTATTTTTTTAAGTGCTATGTAATTGATCCCTATGCAAGGTCCTCAATTAATATTTCTCCTGTGTTTTTTGCCATGTAGAAAGACATGTAGACTAGGGAACTTGGAAAAGTTGGATTTAGGAGTTTAAATACATAGTTCCCTGAAAGTTGTGGAGCAGGTGGATAGGTGGTGAAAAAGGCTTTTGGCCAGGGAATTGAGTATAGCAGGTGGAACATTATGTTCCACATGTTGTACAGGACACTGATCAGGATTCACTTGGCGTATAGTGCTCAGTTTTGGCAATCCTAGTACGAGAAATATGCTATTAAACTGAAAAGGGTTGCAGAGAAAATTTACAAGGATTTTGCCTGGACTCTGAGGTCCTAAGTTATAGGAACAGATTGGGCAGGCTAGGATTTTATTCCTTGGAGCACAGGATACCGAGGGATTACATAATAGAGGTATATAAAATGATGAGAGGAATAGGTAGGGTGAATGCGCAGTATTTTTCCCAGGGTCAGGGAATCAAGAACTGGAAGTCACAAAGGTTAAAGATGAGAGGAAAAATATTTAATAGGAAGGGGCAGCACGGTGGTGCAGCACGGTGGTGCAGCACGGTGGTGCAGCACGGTGGTGCAGCACGGTGGTGCAGCACGGTGGTGCAGCACGGTGGTGCAGCACGGTGGTGCAGCACGGTGGTGCAGTGGTAGAGTTGCTGCCTTAGAGCGCCAGAGACTAGGCTCGATCCTGACTGCGGGTGCTGTCTGTACGTAGTTGGAATGTTCCCCCCCGTGACCGCATGGGTTTTCTTCGGGAGTGCCGGTTTCCTCCCACACCCCAAAGACATAAAGATTTTAGGTGGACTGGAGGGACTGTTTCCGCACTGAATCTCTAAACTAAACCAAACTAAGGAAGCTGAGGGGCAACCTTCTCACACAGAGGAGCGTGTGTGTATATGGAGCAAGCTGCCAGAATTTATTTTTTTAAGGAAATTTGGCAGGTACATGGATAGGAAAGATTTAGAAAGATATAGGCCAGACACAGGCAAATGGGACAAGTGTAGATGAGACATCTCGGACGGCATGGATGAGTTACTGTGCTGTATAACTGCACGGCTAATGAACTGATGTTGACATTCAGTACTGGCTAAAATCACTTCACATTCTCAAGATCACTTTCTGAGATGTCATTGCCTTGTATGCCCTTTGGAATGTGAGATCAAGCATCTTTAGTAACTAAGACTGCATGTGATTCTCAGTTAGTCCAAACATTCAAGCATCTTGCCATGCAGCCCAAGAAACGGTTCCAAGATGTAATGTGGAAGAAATGTTTCAGGATGATTACCATGAGAGGCGTCCTGGAGAAAAAATGGGAATGGACTGGCTAAATTGAGACAGAATGAATCCTAGAAGAATGGAAATAGAATAGAAAGCATTTTGTCAGGATGCATCACACCATGATTTGGGAACAGCTCCATCCAAGATCGCAAGAAATTGCAGTGAATTGTTGACACAGCCCAGAGCATCATACAAATCCTGATGTTCCCAATGTTGGGGGAGCCCAGGGGTCACAATTTAAGAATAAGGGGTAGATCATTTAGGACTTAGATGAGGAAAAACCTTTTCACCCAGAGAGGTGTGAATCTGGAATTCTCTGCCACAGAAGGCAGTGGAGGCTGATTCACTGGATGTTTTCAAGAGAGAGTTAGATATAGCTCTTAAGGCTAACGGAATCAAGGGATTCGGGGAGAAAACAGGAACGGGGTACTGATTTTGGATGGCCAGCCATGATCATATTGAATGGTGGTGCTGACTCGAAGGGCCGAAAGGCCTACTCCTGCATCCATTTCCTATGTTTCTAAATCAACCTCCCTTCCATTGAATCCATCTACACTTCATGTTTTTTTGGCAAGGCCACCAGCATAATCAAGAACAAGTCTCACCCTAATCATTCCGTCTTCTCCCCTCTCCCATTAGGCAAGAGGTACAGAAGTTTGAAAATGCATACCTCCAGTTTGATAGACTGTTTCTTCCCAGCTCTTCTCAGGCAACTGAATCATCCTCTCATCTGCTAGAGAGCAGTGCTGACCTCTTATCTACCTCAGTGGAGTCCTTTGAACTATCTTTAATTGGACTATATTGGGCTTCATCTGGCTCTAACCGTTATTCCCTTTATCCTGTATCTGTACACAGTGACGGCTTGCTTGTAATCATGTGTAGTCTGTTCTCTGACTTGACAGCATGCAACAAAAAGCTTTTCACTGTACCTCGGTACACGTGACAATAATAAGAAACTAAACTAACTAAACTAAACTGGATAAGAAGAAATGAAACAATGGACTTACCAAGGTAGTCCTGTTTATGGATCTTGGGTATAAGATACAAGCTGACAACTTGGGGTTGGGCCAGTATGAGATCAGAGGCTGTGGAGAGGAGATCGATCTCCTGATCTGAGAAGATGGTGGACTGGTGTTTGTTAATGGTCCCCTTTTTTCCCCAATATTCCCATCAACTCCCTTCAGATTCAATCACACACTGACAAATTATGAGCAATAAACAGTGTCCACAATCTATTAACCTCTACTTGGGGATACCCACTTGGTTCCAGGGAGATAGACCCAACATGCTGGAGTAACTCAGCTGGACAGGCAGCATCTATGTGAGAAGGAATGGGTGATGTTTCGGGTCGAGACCCTTCTTCAGAAAAAGGGTTTCGACCAGAGGTGTCACCCATTCCTTCTCTCCAGTGATGCTGCCTGACCCGCTGAGTTACTCCAGCATTTTGTGTCTATCTTTGGCGTAAACCAGCATTTGCAGTTCTTTCCTACACCTGGTGCCAAGGAGACTATACATTTTAGATTTTTAGATTTAGAGATACAGCGCGGAAACAGGCCCTTCAGCCCACCGAGTCCACGCCGCCCAGCGATTCCCGCACATTAACACTATCCTACACACACTAGGGACAATTTTTACATTTACCCAGTCAATTAACCTACATACCTGTACGTCTTTGGAGTGTGGGAGGAAACCGAAGATCTCGGAGAAAACCCACGCAGGTCACAGGGAGAACGTACAAACTCCGTACAGACGGCGCCCGTAGTCCATACATACATGTACTCCATACATACTATACAGAGCTTGAGAGGTCAGGTTTGGACCCAGGTTACTGAAGTTGTAATGCAGCAGTTCTACCCGCTGCAACACTGTGCGCCCAATGTTATATAGAGAATGTGGACATCATTCAAAGGACAATATTCCTAACTTTGGAGAAATTGAGCTTCTTTGTTTGAACAGTGCATATTGGTTAATTTATCCAATTTAAGATTGATTCTCTTAATAGAGACATGAATAGTACACAAAGAGAAATCTATGGCGAGTGCACAGACATTTTCGGCAGTTTTGTGATATCATTATTCTTCCCTTGACTGATTTTCTATTATGCATTTTTTCTAATAGCTACATTAGCATGTTGTCCCACTAATTTTTTTTCAAATAAACCTCAATTGGTTTGGAATGAAGAAATTCGTCTCCATCAAGAGTTGAGGAATACATTTAAACAATGGAAACAATGAACTGCAGATTCTGGTTAACAAAAAAAGACACGAAATGCTGCAGCAACTCAATGGGTCAGGCAGTATCTCTGGAGAACATGGAGAGGCAACGTTTTGGGTCGGGTTCTTTCTTCAGACTTCTTCACACCCTTCTTCAGATCAGTCTCAAGAATGGTCCCGACCCAAAACATCACCAATCCGAGTTCTCCAGAGATCCTGCCTGACCCGCTGAGTTACTCCAGCATTTTGTGTTTTTTTTGGAGGATATGTTTGTTCTACATACTGCAAGTTGTTTGCTGTGGCAGTTTCTGCCGATTTATGGGTCACCAATCAGGATTAGTAAGCGGCCGACAGATTCCAATTTTCTAAAGATTTCATTCTTTCCTATTTAGCTTGAATGTCAGAAAGTGTAACATCGAAACCTCCATGAATATCTTATGACCAATATTGTCTGAGATTTATCTAAGATATGCTTCTCATAGGTGAAAGTTTGTTAGTTGTAGTGTATTTCCTGTTGGACCGGGATCAGTTCCCCATTTGTAAGGCTCAGCAAATGGATACTGTCTAACCCAGATTCCTTTTCACAGGTGGCTGCTTCTGTTTTTAAACATCCTTGTGAAAACCCAACAAATTTCTCAGCCGCTGTGCTCCTGCAATGCCAAGTACGTTTCTATTACAATTGACCTCATCTAAAGGTTAGAAGGCAGCCGAGAGGAAAATTAAACTGCGGTAAACTGAACATTCTCAATGAAAGAGGTGACAAGAAATGTTCATGTGTATAGAGTTATTCTCTGCATACATTTGTCATTGGGCTTTTGTTTCTTAGCGATGATGGAAGAGACATTTTTTTAAAAGAAAATATTTCCCCTTGCATTTGCATTTTCCTTAATATTAGAAAAAAATGCTAACAAGTAGTCCGTTTAGACACTAGTAAGCTATAGTCTGAAGAAGGGCTGTTTTAATGTTATTTGGAATATACCTGATTTGAATTTACAATCAATCTTTGTATGTCACAAATGTGAGAGAGAAGTAAAAAGGGTTAATTGATTTAAACTAAGGACCATGAGAAATAGCTGACCTGACTAAGAACCGCAAGAGTAAATAGTGACATTCCGAGGATAAGGGCAAGATATCCAAGGAACTAGTGACGTTCCAAGGAGAGGGCAAGATATCCAAGGAACTAGTGACGTTCCAAGGATAAGGGCAAGATATCCAAAGAGTAAATAGTGACATTCCGAGGATAAGGGCAAGATATCCAAAGAACTAGGAGAGAGGGCAAGATGACCAGAGCACTAGGGGAGAGGGCATGAACTACTCTGTACTGCGCATGCCTAATGAGATAAATGAATATTGCAAAAACGCCCCGCATGACAAGATGCCTCATTTAAATGTACATGCGATGTATGATGTGGGAGGCAACAGGGGCGATGACGGTAGATTGTGCACCTCAGTGCTCCGATTGGAAGGAGCCCGAAGGGGAGGAATTTAAGATGTGACAATTGTAAAGTGAAGTGAATAAAAAGAAGGGATTTTCCCGACCTCGGTGTGTCTTGAGAGGGAAGGCACCCAACTCTGCAGACTTGCAAATAAAATACTTGTTTCTCTAGATTGTCTCGAGCATCGTAATTGTGAGCACTCACATTTGCATCTCACAACAAACAAGCAACAATTAATTTGCACTCACCTTTTAGTATAGTTTAGTTTAGTTTAGAGAAACAAGCCTTTCGGCTCACCGAGTCCATGTTGACCAGCCATCCCTGCACACTAACACTATCCTACACGCACGAGGGATAATTTACAATGTTGCCAAGCCAGTTAACCTACAAACCTGTACATCTTTGGAGTGTGGGAAGAAACTGGAGCACACTGAGAAAACCCACTCAGATCACATGGAGAACGTATAAACTCTATACAGACAACACATGATTGAACCCGGGTCCATGGCGCTCTACTGCTGCGCCAACGTGCTGCCCTGTTCAGTGAATCTGCCTTGTCAGGCTGTCACAGGTGATGATCCAGATTCAACTTATTTTCAACGTTCTTGTCCTCTGTTCAATTAATTCTTTCTCCGAGTATCAGCTTTTCCTCAGTATTGAGCTTCCAGTTCTCATTTACCCAGCTGAATTTCCATTCATTTAAGCCACAGCACCAGAATAATGCCATTTGGCCCATCATGTCTGCTCCAACATTCAATCATGGCTGATCTATCTTTCTCTCTCAACCCCATTCTCCTCCCTTCTCCCCATAACCCCTGACACTAATCAATAATCTGTTAATCTCCACTTTCAAATACCCAATGACTTGGCCTCCACAGCCATCTGTCGCAATGAATTCCACAGATTCACCACCCTCCGACCAAAGAAATTCCTCCTCATCTCCTTTCTAAAGGTGCGTCCTTTTATTCTGAAGCTATGGCCTCTGGTCCTAGACTCTCTCACTAGTGGAAACATCCTCTCCACATTCACTCTATCCAAACCTTTCGCTATTCGGTAAGTTTCAATGAGGTCTCCCTCATCCTTCTAAACTTTAGTGAGTACAGGCCCAGTGCCGTCAAACGCTAACCCAATCATACGTTAACCCAATCATCTCCTATTTGAATCCACCAGTCCCCTCTCCATGCTGTTCCCCAATGTTCCTGTTTTTGCAAGTGGCAATTAGAATTCAATCTTACTATTAACCCTGGTTATAAGAATAATAGATCATTGGGAAGGTATTTTAAAGCCACAACTCAATTCAGGCATTCAAATATAGTTGTAATTTAAAAAAAAGAGCTTGATTGTTCTACATATCAAATTAAAAAAAGAAAGTGATAGACACAAAGTGCTGGAGTAACTCAAGCGGTCAGGCAGCGTTTCTGGATAGGTGACGTATTGGGTCGGGACCCTCCCTCAGACTGAATGTGGAGGGTGGGGGGAGCGGGTGACACTGTGTCTATCTTTGATTTCAATCAGCATCTGCTATTGAACCATGTGAAGACAGGAACATGTCTGATATATTTTGCCAGCAGGTCATTAGCTCAATGATCAGTGGAAAGTGCAAGGCCAAGAGATAATTAGAACAGTTTCAGTTTTGTTTATTGTTAAGTGTACCGAGGTACAGTAAACAACACCGCATGGATTTGGATGTAAAATGTAGACAGGATAAGAAAGAACAGGATGGAGAATAGGTTTAAGGGTAGGGTGGTACAGGGTGCGACTGGTAGAGCTGCTGCCTCATAGTGTCCGAGACCCAGGCACGATCCCAAACTCGGGTGCTGTCTGAGTGGAGTTTGCACATTCTCTCCGTGAATGATTGGGTTTCTTCTGGGTGCTCCGGTTTCCTTCCACATCCCAAAGACGTGCGGGTTTGTAGGTTACTTGACCTCTGTAAATTGCCCCGAGTGTGCAGTGAGAGGATGAGAAAGTGGGATAGGTTAGAATAAGTGTGCATGGGCGATCAATGGTTGGCATGGACCTGGTGAGATGAAGGGTGATCAATGGTTGACATGGACCTGGTGAAATGAAGGGCCTGTCTCCATCTCCAGACATGGAGTCTTACAGAAATCGGAAGTAACATTTTATTCTGTGCTATAAACGACATGAAGAATCTGAAGTAGAATAATTTTGGGCACATGAGAACTGTGTTTTTACAGGAAGAACAACGAAGTAGTTAAAAATATGGCAATGAATCTCAGTATAAATGTAAGCAAGGTGAGACATAGAAACTAAGAGCTGTGGAGGAAAGGGATTCTGTCGCTCATGTACTAAAATCAGTAAAGGTGGATGCATATGTTAAAAAAATAACCAAAAAAGTTAATGGAATGTTGTACGTTAACTCAAGGAAGGTGAAATTCAGATACAAAAAGTTGATGTTTATTTTGCACAGAGTCTTGGGCTGACTATTTCTGTTGAACTACATTCTGTTCACAGCAACTAAACTGATTAAGATGCAATACACTTGGAGGGGATCTATAATGACATCGGAGCTTAAATGATTATGTTCTCAGGACAAATTGCATGAATGAATTTGCTGGAGTTTCGAATGTGGGTTGGTGATAAAGTTGAGGTATTTAAAATGATAAAGCAATTTGAAAGGGCAGGTATGGAGAAACTATTTCCTTCAGCCAGAAAATCCAGAACAAGTAGGAACATGGTTACATTTGAAATCCTCTGAAAATAGCTGCAGATTAGATTGTGACCATTATTTCTGTTTCAGACAGCAAACATTCTCGGTCATCACTCTGACCACCTGGTGGCGCCAGCAACGGCTGCCTCGCCAACAGTCTGTCTGTCCCTTCCTCCTTTGTATTTAAATAGTATGTGTTAAATGTATTTTTTTTAGTATCCTTGAGCTGGGGGAAACTTTTTCTATCTGAGATGCTATATTTTTCCATATCGTACCTCCATCCGCACTGCGATCGAACATCGAGGAGTTGGCGGCCTTTGCTGGAGACGGACTTTTGAGAGCTTCACCGCGGCAGCTTGCGGGACTAACATCACGGAGTTCACGATCCCTTTGCCAGGGATCGACCTCGAAGCTCCAACCGTGGGTGCTTGCAGACAACATCATGAGCCCGCGGTCTCTGGTCAAAGACCGACCTCGGGGACTCCAAGGCACGGGAGTTTCGACCGCCCCAACGCGGGAGTTTTGATCGCCCTGATGCAGGGGCTTCGATCACCCCTACGTGGGAGCTTCGACCGCTGGCTGCGGGAGCTTTGATCACCTCGACGGATGGTTCGACTGCCCCGACTGCGGGAGCTTCAATCGGAAGAAGATTGGACTTCTTTGCCTTCCATCACAGTGAGGAATGTGGGGAATCCACTGTGATGGATGTTTATGTTAACGTTTATGTATTTGTGAGTCTTGTTGCTTTTTTCTTCGTATGGCTGTATGGTAATTCGCATATCACTGTACCTTAATTGGTACATGTGACAATAAAAGACCTTTGACTAAAAAGAGCCGCTAAGATTCCTATTCTCTTAGGCTTCAACATCATGAGTTCTGGCCCAACTTAAAAACTAGGTGCAAAGCGTAGTGTTTAAGATCGGAGATGTGTGGGGCCAGTTTCCTACACAGAAGCCTGCTGTTGCCTGGAACACGCTGCCAGGTGTGGCGGTGGGGGCAGCTACAATAGCGACATTATGATACCTTGGAATACAGAATGCAGAAAGCAGCCGAGAGAAAACTAATTCACTTTATTTTCGGTAAATTGATAGATTTGTTCACGAGCAGGAACCCTCCGTAATCTTCCATTTCGGAAAGGATGTGGAGGCTTTTGAGAGGGCGCAGAGGAGGTTTAGTCAGTTTAGTTCATTGTCACGTGCACCGAGGTACAGTGAAAAGCTTTTGTTGCGTGCTAACCAGTCAGCGGAAAGACAATACATGATTACAATCGAGCCGTCCACAGTGTACAGATACCTGATGAAGGGAATGAGAAATGTTGCTGTTGGAGTAGACATTTAAAAGAGTGGAGCGATTGTAATGCGTGACTTCAGATCCTCTTCTGTGACTAGCAGACAAAGAGTCGCCTGGTTGGGTTGGGTGCCATCTGTGGAATTAGCTATAAGGAGAAGTTGGACAAACTTGGATTGTTTCCTCTGGAATGTGAGAGGTTGAGTCGAGATCTGATAAAGTTACATAAAATGATGAGAGGCACATAGAGGTAAAAAATTAGAACCTTTCGTCTGGATAGAAATGTCATGGACTGGAGGGTATAGCTTTAAATTGAGAGGTGCAAAGTTTACAGATGTGTGGGCCAAGTTGTTTTACACAAAGGGTGGTGGGTGCCTGGAACATGCTGCCAGGGGTTATGGTGAAGGCAGTTACAATAGTTACATTTAAGAAGCTTTTAGATCTGGATATTTCATGGATATTTATGTTCTAGGAGCAGAATTAGGCGATTCGGCCCACTGTCATGGCTGATCGATCTGTCCCTCTCAACCCCATTCTCCTGCCTTCGCCCCATAACCCCTGACACCAATGGTCGAATGGGTTCTTCATTGTCACGTGTACCAGATGCCGTGAAGTACATTTTTTGCATACAGTTCTGCAAGACTATCGCCATACATAAGTACAAATGGCCCAGTCAGTACAGTATGCACAGAACCAGCCCACTGAATCCATTTGCAAGAGGCACTATTTTGGCTGCAGCTGGTAACAGTCCCATTGCATCGTTGCCTCCAATTCGGTCGTGCCATAACGCAATGTCCTTCTCCACGCCTGGTCCTCTTCACACCCTTGCTCATGAAGAATCTGTCAATCTCAGCTTTAAAAATATCCATTGACTTGGCCTCCACAGTCATCTGTGGCAATGAATTCCACAGATTCACCAGCCTCTGACTAAAGAAATTCCTCCTTATCTCCTTTCTAAAGGTGTGTCCTTTTATTCTGAGGCAATGGCCTCTGGTCCTAGACTCTCCCACTAATGGGAACATCACTCCACTTCCACTCTATCCAGGCCTTTCAGTATTTGATAAGTTTCAATGTGGTTCCCCCCTCATCTAAACTCCAGCGAGTACAGGCCCTGTGCCTTCAAACGCTCATCATATGTTAACTCAATCTTTCCTGGGATCATTCTCGTAAACCTCTGGACTCTCTCCAAGCCCAGCACATTCATCCTCAGATATGGGGCCAAAACTGCTCACAATACTCCAAATGTGGTCTGACCAGTGCCTCATAAAGCCTTAGCATTACATCCCGGTTTCGTATTCTAGCCCTTTCAAAATAAGACAATAGACAATAGGTGCAGGAGTAGGCCATTCAGCCCTTCGAGCCAGCACCACCATTCAATGTAATCATGGCTGATCATTCCCAATCAGTACCCCGTTCCTGCCTTCTCCCCATACCCCTGACTCCACTATCATTAAGAGCTCTATCTAGCTCTCTCTTGAAAGCACTCAGAGAATTGACCTCTGAGTCAGAGAATTCCATAGATTTACAACTCTCTGAATTAAAAGGTTTTTCCTCAACTCCGTTCTAAATGGCCTACCCCTTATTCTTAAACTGTGGCCCCTGGTTCTGGATTCCCCCAACATTGGGAACATGTTTCCTGCCTCTAACGTGCCCAACCCCTTAATAATCTTAAATGTTTCAATAAGATCCCCTCTCATCCTTCTAAATTCCAGTGCATACAAGCCTAGTCGCTCCAGTCTTTCAACATACGACGGTCCCGCAATTCCAGGAATTAACCTAGTAAACCTACGCCCTCAATAGCAAGAATATCCTTCCTCAAATTTGGAGACCAAAACTGCACACAGTACTCCAGGTGAGGTCTCACCAGGGCCCTGTACAACTGCAGAAGGACCTCTTTGCTCCTATACTCAACTCCTCTTGTTATGAAGGCCAACATTCCATTGACTTTCTTCACTGCTGCTGTACCTGCATGCTTCCTTTCAGTGACTGATGCACGAGGACCCAGATCTCATTGTACTTCCCCTTTTCCTAACTTGACACCATTTGGATAATAATCTGCCTTCCTATTCTTACCACCAAAGTGGATAACCTCACACTTATCCACATTAAACTGCATCTGCCCACTCACACAACCTGTCCAAGTCACCCTGCAACCTCATAGCATCTTCCTCGCAGTTCACATTGCCACCCAGCTTTGTGTCATCTGCAAATTTGCTAATGTTACTTTTAATCCCTTCATCCAAGTCATTAATATATATTGTAAATAGCTGCGGTCCCAGCACCGAGCCTTATATCATATATATATATATCATATATATATACAGCCGGAAACAGGCCTTTTCGGCCCTCCAAGTCCGTGCCGCCCAGTGATCCCCGTACATTAACACTATCCTACACCCACTAGGGACAATTTTTTACATTTACCCAGCCAATTAACCTACATACCTGTACGTCTTTGGAGTGTGGGAGGAAACCGAAGATCTCGGAGAAAACCCACGCAGGTCACGGGGAGAACGTACAAACTCTTTACAGTGCAGCACCCGTAGTCAGGATCGAACCTGATTCTCCGGCGCTGCATTCGCTGTAAAGCATCAACTCTACCGCTGCGCTACCATGCCGCCCTACCTTGCGGTACCCCATTCTGCCTGCCTGCCTGCCTGCCATTCTGAAAGGGACCCATTTATTCCCACTCTTTGCTTTCTGTCTGCTAACCAATTTTCTATCCATGTCAGTACCCTACCCCCATTACCATGTGCTCTAATTTTGCCCACTAATCTATGTGGGACCTTGTCGAAGGCTTTCTGAAAGTCAAGGAACACGACATCCACCGGCTCCC